>NC_089223.1:39131850-39468100 GCF_963924675.1 Phocoena phocoena
ATCGTGTTTTCATTGGCATTTGTTTGTAGGTATTTTTAGATTTCCTCTCTGATTTCTTTAGTGATCTCTTGGTTACTCAGTAGTGTATTGTTTAGCCTCCATGTGCTTGTATTTTTTTACAGATTTTTTCCTATAATTGATATCTAGTCTCATTGTGTTGTGGTCGGAAAAGATACTTGATATGATTTCAATTTTCTTAAATTTACCAAGGCTTGATTTGTGACCCAAGATATAATCTCTCCCAGAGAATGTTCTATGAGGACTTCAGAAGAAACTGTATTCTGTTGTTTTTGAATAGAATGTCCTATAAATATCAATTAATTCCATCTTGTTTAATGTATCATTTAAAGCTTGTGTTTCCTTATTTATTTTCATTTTGGATGATCTGTCCATTGGTGAAAGTGGGATGTTCAAGTACCCTACTATGATTGTTTAACTGTCGATTTCCCCTTTTATGGCTGTTAGCATTTGCCTTATGTACTGATGTGCTCCTATGTTGGGTGCATAAATATTTACAATTGTTATATTTTCTTCTTGGATTGATCCCTTGATCATTATGTAGTGTCCTTCTTTGTCTCTTGTAATAGTCTTTATTTTAAAGTCTATTTTGTCTGATATGAGAATTGCTACTCCAGCTTTCTTTTGATTTCAATTTGCATGGAATATGTTTTCAATCCCCTAACTTTCAGTCTGTATGTGTCCCTAGGTCTGGAGTGGGTCTCTTGTAGACAGCATATATATGGGTCTTGTCTTTGTATCCATTCAACCAGTCTACGTCTTTTGGTTAGAGCATTTAATCCATTACATTTAAGGTAATTATCGATGTGTATGTTTCTATTACCATTTTCTTAATTGTTTTGGGTTTGTTTTTGTAGGTCTTTTCCTTCTGTTGTGTTTCCTGCCTAGAGAAGTTCCTTTAACATTTGTTGTAAAGCTGGTGTGGTGGTGCTGAATTCTCTTAGCTTTTGCTTGTCTGTAAAGGTTTTAATTTCTCCGTTGAATCTGAATGAGTTCCTTGCTGGGTGGAGTAATCTTGGTGTGGGTTTTTCCCTTTCATTAATTTAAATATGTCCTGACACTTCCTTCTGGATTGCAGAGTTTCTGCTGAAAGATCAGCTGTTAACCTTATGGAGATTCCCTTGTATGTTACGTGTTGTTTTTCCCTTGCTGCTTTTAATAGTTTTTCTTTGTATTTAATTTTTGATAGTTTGGTTCATATGTGTCTTGGCATGTTTCTCCTTGGATTTATCCTGTATGGGACTCTCTGCACTTCCTGGACTTGATTAACTATTTCCTTTCCCATATTAGGGAAGTTTTCAACTATAATCTCTTCAAATATTTTCTCAGTCCCTTTCTTTTTCTCTTCTTTTGGGATACCTATAATTCGAACGTTGGTGTGTTTAATGTTGTCCCAGAGGTCTCTGAGACTGTCCTCAATTCTTTTCATTCTTTTATCTTTATTCTGCTCTGCAGTAGTTATTCCACTATTTTATCTTCCAGGTCACTTATCTGTTCTTCTGCCTCAGTTATTCTGCTACTGATTCCTTCTAGAGAATTTTTAATTTCATTTATTGTGTTGTTCATCACTGTTTGTTTGCTCTTTAGTTCTTCTAGGTTCTTATTAAACATTTCTTTTTTTTTCTCCATTCTGTTTCCAAGATTTTGGATAATCTTTCCTGTCAGTACTCTGAATTCTTTTGCAGGTAGGCTACATATATCATCTTCATTTGTTTGGTCATGTGGGTTTTTACGTTGCTCCTTCATCTGCTGTGTGTTTCTCTGTTTTCTCATTTTGCTTAACATACTGTGTTTGGGGTCTCCTTTTTTCAGGCTGCAGGTTCTTAGATCCCATTGTTTTTGGTGTCTGTCTCCAGTGGCTAAGGTTGTTTCAGTGGGTAGAGTAGGCTTCCTGGTGGTGGGGACTAGTGCCTGTGTTCTGGTGAATGAGGGTGGATCTTGTTTTTCTTGTGGGCAGGTCTGCCTCCGGTGGTATTTTGGGGTGTCTGTGACCTTTTTATGATTTTAGGCAGCCTCTCTGCTAATGGGTGGGGTTATGCTCCTGTGTTGCTAATTGTTTGGCATAGGGTGTCCAGCACTGTAACTTGCTGGTCGTTGAGTGGCACTGGGTCTTAGCATTGAGGTGGAGATGTCTGGGTTAGCTTTCACCGTTTGATATTACATGGAGCTGGGAGGTCTCTGGTGGACCCATGTCCTGAACTTGGCTCTCCCACCTCAGAGGCACAGGCCTGACGCCCTGCCAGAGCACGAAGACCCTGTCAGCCACATGGCTCAGTAGAAAAGGGAGCAAAAAATGACTGAAAGAAAGAAAAAAATAAAATAAAATAAAATAATTAAAATAAAAAATAATTATTAAAAATAAATTTTAAAAATTAAAAAGTAATAAAAAGGGAAAGGAAGAAAGAAAGTAGAGAGCAACCAAACCAAAAAATAAATGCACCAATGATAACAAGTGCTAAAAACTATCTATACTAGATCAAAAACAAAAAAACCTGACAGACGAACTCTAGGACAAATGGTAAAAGCAAAGCTATACAGACAAAATCACACAAAGAAGCATACACATACACACTGACAAAAAGGGAAAAAGGAACAAAATGTATATATCTTTGCTCCCAAAGTCCACTGCCTCAATTTTGGGATGATCCGTTTTGTATTCAGGTAGTTCACAGAAGGAGGATACATCAAGTTGATTGTGGAGATTTAATCTGCTGCTCCTGAGGCTGCTGGAGAAATTTCCCTTTCTCTTCTTTGTTCGCACAGTTCCTGGGATTCAGCTTTGGATTTGGCCCCGCCTCTGCGTGTAGGTCGCCTGAGGGCGTCTGTTCTTCGCTCAGACAGGACAGGGTTAAAGGAGCAGCTGATTCGGGGGCTCTGGCTCACTCAGGCTGGGGGGAAGGAGGGGTGCGGACTGCAGGGCGAGCCTGTGGCAGCACAGGACAGCATGATGTTACAGTAGCCTGAGGCGGCTGTGTGTTCTCCTGGGGAAGTTGTCCCTAGTTCACAGGATGCTGGCAGTGGCGGGCTGCACAGGCTCCCAGGAG
The DNA here is from genome assembly GCF_963924675.1 of Phocoena phocoena. Taxonomy (NCBI): domain Eukaryota; kingdom Metazoa; phylum Chordata; class Mammalia; order Artiodactyla; family Phocoenidae; genus Phocoena; species Phocoena phocoena. The sequence goes on from NC_089223.1 coordinate 39,134,913, forward strand.
GGGAGATGTGGATAGTGACCTGTGCTTGCTCACAGGCTTCTTGGTGGCTGCAGCAGCAGCCTTAGTGTCCCATGCCCGTCTCTGGGGTCCGCACTGATAGCCGCGGCTTGCGCCCATCTCTGGAGCTCGCTTAGGTGGTGCTCTGAATTCCCATCTCCTCGCGCACCCCGAAACAATGGTCTCTTGCCTCTTAGGCAGGTTCAGACCTTTTCCCGGACTCCCTCCGGGTAGCTGTGGCATACTAGCCCCTTCAGGCTGTGTTCACGAAGCCAGCCCCAGTCCTTTCCCTAGGATCCGACCTCCGAAGCCTGAGCCTCAGCTCTCAGACCCCGCCCGCCCCGTGGGTGAGCTGACAAGCTTCTCGGGCTGGTGAGTGCTGGTCGGCACTGCTCCTCTATGCAGAAATCTCACCGCTTTGCCCTCTGCACCCCTGTTGCTGCGCTCTCCTCTGTGTCTCTGAAGCATCCCCCCCCCCCACCCCCCGTCTCCGCTAGTGAAGGGGCTGCCTAGTGTGTGGAAACTTTTCCTCCTTCACAGCTCCCTCCCACTGGTGCAGGTCCCATCTCTATTCTTTTGTCTCTGTTTTTTCTTTTTCCTTTTGCCCTACCCAGGTAATTGAGAAGTTTCTTGCCATTTGGGAAGTCTGAGGTCTTCTGCCAGCGTTCAGTAGGTGTTTTGTAGGAGTTGTTCCACATGTAGATGTATTTCTCATGTATTTGTGGGGAGGAAGATGATCTCCATGTCTTACTCTTCCGCCATCGTGAAGGTCTCCCCTCACATCTTCTTTATCCATTCATCTGTCGTTGGGCATTTAAGTTGCTTCCATGTCCTGGCTATTGTAAATAGTGCTGCAATGAACATTGGGTTCCATGTGTATTTTTGAATTATAGTTTTCTCTGGGTGTATGCCCAGTAGTGGGATTGCTGGGTTATATGGTAATTCTATTTTTAGTTTCTTAAGGAACCTCCATACTGTTCTCCATAGTGGCTGTATCAATTTACATTCCCACCAACAGTGTAAGGGGGTTCCCTTTTCTCCACACCCTCTCTGGCATCTATTGTTTGTAGATTTTTCGGTGAGGGCCATTCTGACTGGTGAGATGATACGTCATTGTGTGTTTTTTTTGTCATTGTGGTTTTGATTTGTATTTCTCTAATAATTAGTGATGTTGAGCAGCTTTTCATGTGTTTGTTGGCCATTTGTATTTCTTCTTTGGAGTAATGTCTATTTAGGTCTTCTGCCCATTTTTGGATTGGGTTGTTTATTTTTTTAATATTGAGCTGCATGAGCTGTTTATATATCTTGGAGATTAATCCTTTGTCCATTGATTTGTTTACAAATATTTTCTCCTATTCTGAGGGTTGTCTTTTAGTCTTGTTTATAGTTTCCTTTGCTGTGCAAAAGCTTTTAAGTTTCATTAGGTCCCATTTGTTTATTTTTGTCTTTATTTTCATTACTCTAGGCAGTGGATGGAAAAAGACCTTGCTGTGATTTATGTCAGTGTTCTGCCTATATTTTCCCCTAAGAGTTTTACAGTCTCTGGTCTTACATTTAGGTCTTTAATCCATTTGGAGTTTGTTTTCGTGTATGGTGTTAGGGAGTGTTCTAATTTCATTATTTTACATGTAGCTGTTCAGTTTTCACAGCACCACTTAATGAAGAGGCTGTCTTTTCTCCATTGTATATTCTTGACCCCTTTGTCATAGACTAGTTGACGACAGGTGTGTGGGTTTATCTCTGGGCTTTCTATCCTGTTCCATTGATCTATGTTTCTGTTTTTGTGCCAGTACCATATTGTCTTGATTACTGTAGATTTGTGCTATAGTCTGAAGTCAGGGAGTCTGATTCCTCCAGCTCTGCTTTTTTCACCTTAAGATTCCTTTGGCTATTTGGGGCCTTTTGTGTCTCCATACAAATTTTAAGATTTTTTGTCCTAGTTCTGTAAAAAAGCCATTAGTAATTTGATAGTGATTGTACTGGATCTGTAGATTGCTTTGTGTAGTATAGTCATTTTCACAGTATTGATTCTTCCAATCCAAGAACATGGTATATCTCTCTATCTGTTTGTGTCATCTTTGATTTCTTTCATCAGTGTCTTATAATTTTCTGAGTACAGGTCTTTTACCTCTTTAGGTAGGTTTATTCCTAGATATTTTATCCTCTTTGTTGAAATGGTGAATGGGATTCCTTTCTTAATTTCTCTTTCTGATCTTTCATTGTTAGTGTATAGGAATGCAAGAGATTTCCGTGCATTAATTCTGTATCCTGCAGCTTTACCAAATTCATTGATTAGCTGTAGTAGTTTTCTAGTGGCATCTTTAGGATTCTCTATGTATAGTATCATGTCATCTGCAGACAGTGACAGTTTTACTGCTTCTTTTCCAATTTGTATTCCTTTTATTTCTTTTTCTTTTCTGCCATCGCTAGGACTTCCAAAACTATGTTGAATAATAGTGGCGAGAATGGACATCCTTGTCTCGTTCCTGATCTTAGAGGAAATGCTTTCAGTTTTTCACCATTGAGAATGATGTTTGCTATGAGTTTGTCATATATGGTCTTTATTATGTTGAGGTAGTTTCCCTCTATGCCCACTTTCTGGAGAGTTTTTATCATAAATGGATATTGAATTTTGTCAATAGCTTTTTCGGCATCTATTGCGATGATCATATGGTTTTTATTCTTCAATTTGTTACTGTGGTGTATTGCATTCATTGATTTGCATATATTGAAGAATCTTTGCATCCCTGGGATGAATCCCACTTGATCATGGTGTATGATCCTTTTAAAGTATTGTTGGATTCTGTTTGCTAGTATTTTGTTGAGGATTTTTGCATGTATATTCATCAGTGATATTGGTCTATAATTTTGTTTTTCTTGTAGTATCTTTGTCTGGTTTTGGTATCAGGGTGACGGTGGCCTCATAGAAGGAGTTTGGGAGTGTTCCTTCCTCTGCAGTTTTTTGGAAGAATTTGAGAAGGAAGGGTGTTAGCTCTTCTCTAAATGTTTGGTAGAATTCACCTGTGAAGCCATCTAGTCCTGGACTTTTGTTTGTTGGAAGATTTTTAATCACAGTTTAAATTTCATTACTTGTGATTGGTCTGCTCATATTTCCTATTTCTTCCTGGTTCAGTCTCAGAAGTTTATACCTTTCTAAGTATTTGTCCATTTCTTCCAGGTTGTCTATTTTATTGGCATAGAGTTGCCTGTTGTAGTCTCTTAGGATGCTTTGTATTTCTTCAGTGTGCATTGGAACTTCTCCTTTTTCATTTCTAGTTTTATTGATTTGGGTCCTCTCCCTCTTTTTCTTGATGACTCTGGCTAAAGGTTTATCAATTTTTTTTATCTTCTCAAAGAACCAGCTTTTAGTTTTATTGATCTTTGCCATTGTTTTCTTTGTTCTGTTTCATTTATTTCTGCTTTGATCTTTATGATTTCTTTCCTTCTACTGACTTTGGGGTTTGTTTGTTCCACTCTCTCTAGTTCCTTTAAGTGTAAGGTTAGATTTTTTATTTGAGCTTTTTCTTGTTTCTTGAGGTAGGATTGTATTGCTATAAACTTCCCTCTGAGAACTTTTGCTGCATCACATAGGTTTTGGATCATCGTGTTTTCATTGTCATTTGTCTCTAGGTAGTTTTTGATTTCCTCTTTGACTTCTTCAGTGATCTCTTGTTTATTTTTTAACATATTGTTTAGCCTCCATGTGTTTGTGGGGTGTTTTTGTTTTTGTTTTTTTGCGGTACATGGACCTCTCACTGTTGTGGCCTCTCCCATTGTGGAGCACAGGCTCCGGATGTGCGGGCCCAGCGGCCATGGCTTATGGACCCAGCCACTCCACGGCATATGGGATCCTCCCAGACTGGGGCACGAACCCGTGTCCCCTACATTGTCAGGCAGACTCTCAACCACTGCACCACCAGGGAAGCCCGTGTTTGTGTTTTTTACGTTTTTTTCCTCTAATTGATTTCTAGTCTCATAGCATTGTCATCAGAAACGATGCTTGATATGATTTCAATTTTCTTAAATTTACTGAGGCTCGATTTGTGACCCAAGATGTGATTTATGCTGGAGAATGTTCCATGTGCACTTCAGAAGAAAGTGTAATCTGCTGTTTTCAGGTGGCATGTCCTATAAATATCAATTAAATCTATCTGGTCTATTGTGTCATTTAAAGCTTGTGTTTCCTTATTAATTTTTTGTCTGGATGATCTGTCCATTTGTGTAAGTCAGTTGTTAAAGTCCCCCACTATTACTGTGTTACTGTCGATTTCCTCTTGCATAGCTGTTAGCGTTTGCCTTATGTATTGAGATGCTTCTATTGTGGGTGCATTTATATTTATAATTGCTATGTCTTCTTCTTGGATTGATCCTTGATCATTATGCAGTGTCCTTCCTTGTCTCTTGTAACAGTCTTTATTTTAAAGTCTATTTTATCTGATATGAGTATTACTACTACAGCTTTCTTTTGATTTCCATTTGCATGGAATATCTTTCTCCATCTCCTCACTTTCAGTCTGAATGTGTCCCTAGGTCTGAAGTGGGTCTCTTATAGACTATATATATATATATATATATATATATATATATATATATATATATATATATATGGGTCTTGTTTTTGTATCCATTCAGCGAGCCTATGTCTTTTGGTTCGAGCATTTAATCCATTCACATTTAAGGTAATTATCAATATGTACGTTCTTATTACCATTTTCTTAATTGTTTTGGGTTTGTTTTTGTAGATCCTTTTCTTCTCTTGTGTTTCCCACTTAGAGAAATCCCTTTAGCATTTGTTGCAGAGCTGGTTTCGTGGTGCTGAATTCTCTTAGCTTTTGCTTGTCTGTAAAGCTGTTGATTTCTCCGTCGAATCTGACTGAGATCCTTGCTGGGTAGATCGATATTTTTTGTAGGTTCTCCCTTTTCACCACTTTAAATATATCGTGCCACTCCCTTGTGGCTTGTAGAGTTTCTGCTGAGAAATCAGCTGTTAACCTTATGGGGGTTCCCTTGTATATTATTTGTCATTTTTTCCTTGTTGCTTTTAATGATTTTTCTTTGTCTTTAATTTTTGTTTGATTACTATGTGTCTTGGCGTGTTTCTCCTTGGCTTTATCCTGCCTGGGACTGTCTGTGCTTCCTGGACCTGGGTGGCTATTTCCTTTCCCATGTTAGGGAAGTTTTCGACTATAATCTCTTCAAATATTTTCTCTGGTCCTTTCTCTCTGTCTTCTCCTTCTGGGACTCCTATAATGCAAACGTTGGTGTGTTTAATGTTGTCCCATAGGTGGTTATTTTTTGTTTGTTTGTTTGGCGGTACGCGGGCCTCTCACTGCTGTGGCCTCTCCCGTTGCGGAGCACCGGCTCTGGACGTGCAGGCTCAGCGGCCATGGCTCACAGGCCCAGCCGCTCCGCGGCATGTGGAATCTTTCCGGACTGGGGCACGAACCCGTGTCCCCTGCATCAGCCACTGCACCACCAGGGAAGCCCCCCCATAGGTGTTTTAGGCTGTCTTCATTTCTTTTCATTCTTCTTCTCTGTATTCTGTTCCGTGGCACTGATTTCCAACATCCTGACTTCTAGGTCACTTATCTGTTCTTATGCCTCAGTTATTCTGCTATTGATTCCTTCTAGTGTATTCTTCATTTCAGTCATTGTATTGTTCATTTCTGTTTGTTTGTTCTTTAATTCTTGTAGGTCTTTGTTAAACATTTCTTACATCTTCTCGATCTTTGCCTCCATTCTTTTTCCAAGGTCTTGGATCATCTTCACTATCATTATTCTGAATTCTTTTTCTGGAAGGTTGCCTATCTCTGCTTCATTTAGTTGTTTTTCTGGGATTTTATCTTGTTCCTGCATCTGGTACATTGTCCTCTGCCTTTCCATTTTTTCTGTCTTTTTGTGAATGTGGTTTTTCTTCCACAGGCTGTAGGATTGTAGTTCTTCTTTCTTCTGCCGTCAGCCCTCTGGGGTGCATGTATCTTTTTGAATTATGGTCTTCTCCAGGTGTATGCCCAGGAGTGGGATTGCTGGGTCATATGTTAGTTCTATTTTTAGTTTTTTACGGAATCTCCATACTCTTCTCCATAGTGGCTGTGTCAGTTTACATTCCCACCAACAGTGTAAGGGCATTCCCTTTTTTCCACACCCTCTCCAGCATTTATTGTTTGTAGATTTTTTGTTGATGGCCATTCTGACCAGTGTGAGGTGATACCTCATTGTAGTTTCGATTTTCATTTCTCTAATAATTAGTGATGTTGAGATCTTTTCATGTGTTTGTTGGCCATTTGTATTTCTTCTTTGGAGTAATGTCTATTTAGGTCTTCTGCCCATTTTTTGATTGGGTTGTTGTTTTGATATTGAACTGCATGAGCTGTTTGTATATTTTGGAGATTAATCCTTTGTCAGTTTCTTCATTGGCAAATATTTTCTCCCATTTTAAGGGTTGTCTTTTCATCTTGTTTATGGTTCCCTTTTCTGTGCAAAAGGTTTTAAGTTTAATTAGGTCTCATTTGTTTATTTTTATTTTTATTTTCATTACTGTAGGAGGTGGGTCAAAAAAGATCTTGCCACAATTTATGTGAACGAGTGTTCTGCCTGTGTTTTCCTCTAAGAGTTTTATAGTGTCCGGTCTTACATTTAGGTCTTTAAACCATTTTGAGTTTATTTTTGTGTATGGTGTTAGGGAGTGTTCTAATTTCATTATTTTGCCTTTAGCTGTCCAGGTTTCACACAGGCATGTTTTTAACATGGTATGCTTAAGAAGAAAAGCCATGTTACTCAGCTCTCTCAAAGCTCTTGAAAATTGGCCGGATTCCAGTCTTTTGGGAAACCACCACCACAACTATAACAGCACCAACAACTTTTCAGTGTCCCCTATAGCTTCAGATAGGTGGTATTTTCCATTCTCCATAGATGGAGTAACTGAGGGGCACTGAGAGATTCAGCAGTTGTCTGAAATCTCCCAACAAACTGAAAATGGAGCCCCAGATGACAGCCAAGTTTCCTGCCCTGAAAGTGAAGAGAGTGACCTAAAAAATAGGATTAGATTTGAAAGAGCATATATACTTTCCAGGGGCTTATCTTAACTGTGTCTCCTCTCTGACCGTCTTTGAGTTTACCCATCATAAATAATAGCATGACCTCTTCCTCAAGTTATTAAAAAATGCATTTGTTCTCCATAATAGAGAGAGAATCTCCAGCCAAATTATATTCTAATGTATCATAGACTTGAACCGAGGGACCATTATTGCATTGCTGACTAGGTGGCTTCTGAGTACATTATTATTCTGCTAAGGTTTGTGTCAGCTTTGTGAGGAGGCAGATTACCCAGCTTGTCTCCAATACTCTTATGTTTATGGACTTTTTGGGGGGACGGGAAAAAATTAAAAGGGGAACAAGAATGAGTACTTGGGTATAATCTGCTCTTGTGACTGGATAAGTGTTAGCAGTCCTATGAGCCTTCATTCCTACATGAATAGATATAGTTGTGCTGAAAGTGGGTATGTCTCTGACACAGGAGTCCCTAACCCCTGGGCCATGGACCAGTACCAGTCCGCAACCTGTTAGGAACAAGGCCACACAGCAGGAGGTGAGTGGCGGGCGAGCAGGCAAAACTTCATCTGCCTTTCCCTATCACTCGCGTTACTGCCTGAACCATCCCACTTCCCTCCCCTTGTCTGTGGATAAATTGTCTTCCACAAAACCGGTCCCTGCTGCCTAAATGTTGGGGACCGCCGTTCTGACAGAACTGTATGTTTCCAGTTGGGGAAGGTGTTGTAGGGTGTAGAAGGGCCAAAGAAACGCAAGGAGGTAAGTATTTTAAATACCCGAGGTAAAAGACCTATACTCTGAAAACTATAAGACATTCATGAAGGAAATGTAAGATACAAAGAAATGGAAAGATAGCCTGTGCTCTTGGATTGGAAGAATTATTATTGTTAAAATGACCATACTATACCCAAAGCAATCTACAGATTTAATGCAATACTTATCAACATACCCATGACATTTTTCACAGAATTAGAACAAATAATCCTGAAATTTATATGGAACAACAAAAGACCCCAAACTACCAAAGCAGTTCTGAGAAAAAAAAGAACAAAACGGGTGGTATCACCCTCCCTCACTTCAGACTATACTGCAAAGCTACAGTAATTAAAGGAGCATGGTGTTGGCACAAAAAGAGACACATGGATCAATGGAACTGAACAGAGAGCCCAGAAATAAACCCGCCCACATGTGGTCAATTAACCTATGACAAAGGAGACAAGAATATACGGTGGAGAAAAGATAATCTCTTCAATAAGTGGTGCTGGGAAAACTGGACAGCTACACTTAAAAGAATGAGAGGAGAAGACTTTCTCACACCATATACAAAAATAAACTCAAAATGGATTAAAGACCTAAATGTAAGACACCAAACCATAAAATTCCTAGAAAACATAGGCAGAGCATTCTTCGACATAAATCATAACAATATTTTTTTGGATTTATCTCCTAAGTCAAAGGAAATAAAAGCAAAAATAAACAAATGGGACCTAATTAAACTTGGAAGCTTTTGCACAGCGAAGGAAACCGTCAACAAAATGAAAAGACAACCTATGGAGTGGGAGAAAATATTTGCAAATTATATGACCAATAAATGGCTAATATCCAAAATATATAAATAGCTCATACAGCTCAACATCAAAAAAACCCCAAACAACCTGATTAAAAATTGGGCAGAAGACCTAAATAAACATTTTTCCAAAGAAGACATACGGATGGCCAACAGACACATGAAAAGATGCTCAACATGGCTAATTATCAGAGAAATGCAAATCAAAATCACAGTGATACTAACGAACGTAGTAAGGTAGATAGCTAGGGGGAAGCAGCCGCAAGGCACAGGGATATTAGCTCGGTGCTTTGTGACAGCCTGGAGGGGTGGGATAGGGAGAGTGGGAGGGAGAGAGATGCAAGAGGGAAGACATATGGGAACATATGTATATGTATAACTGATTCACTTTGTTATAAAGCAGAAACTAACACACCATTGTAAAGCAATTATACCCCAATAAAGATGTTTAAAAAAAAAATCACAGTGATATATCACCTCACACCTGTCAGAATGACTGTTGTCAAAAAGACCACAAATGACAAATGTTGGCAACACTGTGGAAAAGCGGAACCCTGTACACTGTTGGTGGGAATGTAAATTGGGGTAGGCACTGTGGAAAACAGTATGGAGTTTCCTCAAAAGACTAAAAATAGAACTACCATGTGACCCAGCAATTCTACTCCTAGGTATATCTCTGGAAAATATGAAAATACTAATTGGAAAAGAAACATGCACCCCAATGTTCATAGCAGTGTTATTTATAATTGCCGAGATATAGAAGCAACCTAAGTGTCCATCAATAGATGAATGGATAAGGAAGATGTGGTATAGATATATAATGGAATATTAAACACAAAAAAGAATGGAATTCTGCCATTTGCAGCAGTGTGGATGGACCTAGAGAATATAATGCTTGGAGAAATAAGTCAAACAGAGAAAGACAAATACCGTATGATATCACTTATATGTGGAATCTAAAAAAACCCACATGAATAGAGATGGACATATGTAGCAAAACAGAAACAGACTCACAGATATAGAAAACAAACTAGGGTTATCAGTGGGGAGAGGGAAGGGGGAGGGGCAAAGTAGGGTTATGGAATTAAGAGATACAAACTACTATGTATAAAACTGATAAGCAGCAAGGATATATTGTACAGCACAGGAAATTACAGCCATTATTTTGTAATAATTTATAATGGAGCATAATCTGTTAAAATGCTGAACACTATGCTGTACATCTGAAACTAATATAATATTGTAAGTCAACTATACTTCAATTTAAATAAATAAATAAATACATAAATAAATTCTGAATTTCCAAGTTTCCCCTGGCCTGAAGGAGTTGTCAGTTATCTACCCAGTGACTTGGACATAGAGAGGAGTCCACAATGCTTGATACTCCAGACCCTTTTTTATATGGGGAAAACAAACACTAAAAATTATTCTTCCATTTTAATGTGAAAGTCTGGATTCAAGATTCCTAGAAGAGGCAATCCAAGGAAAGCACAAAATGACTTACTGGTGAGAAATATCTTCTTCCACTAGAACTGGCTGAAGCCGGTCAGTAAGTGAAGCCAACAAATGAAGTAGTGAATGATGCACTGTAGTTACCCATGCTATGCTAAATCACCTATCACCATAGCATCTGGATCCTTTGCCAGTGAATCTGCATTAGCCAGACCCCAGACACTGAATTACTAATGTAATGCATTAAATGGTCCCCTAGTGGCTGCACAGAGGGAGTGTTCCTTCCCAAATACCCTCTTAGTGTCAAGGAGGACTAAGAAAGGGGTGGGGATGGCAGATGGAATCCAATTTGCTATTGGACAGAAGCCTCACATAATCCCTTGCCAGCTTGGCAATGCCATCATTTGGGATCCATGAGTCCTCAGGCATAGGTCCTAGAGCAGTTTTCATCCATGGGGAGGAAACTTGGTAGGCCTAGGGAAAATGTTTTTCTTTACCTGGAGGCCAGAGTGGCTGGATTGGGTATTTACAATGCCTGAATTTTCTAGATTACCCCTCAGTCCTGCCTAGTAGTCCATTTTGGCTGTGTAGACCCTGCCTGTATGAAACTAAGAGGAAAATCTGCTTCCCCACCAATGCTGTTCTTGCCAACTTCTCTCTTCACATGTGAATTTGGCCCCTTGGGGCCTTGTGTATTCATGGCAAGGTGAATGTCACTTTGATAGGGAGAATGTGATGTCCTTGTCCAATAACTTTGGAAACATCTCTGTGCCAGCTTCCCTGTGGAAAGCAATAGTTTATTACCGACCAATTAGGAAGGATGAGCGTTGTATCTTCACGAAGGATGATAGATGGTTAGAAGAAGTAACTGGGAGGAGAACAAGAAAAGGCATAAACTGTTTCTTTTCTTTTTGTTTCTTCTTTGCCAAGTTGAAGGTTCATGTTGCAAAGGCAGGGCAGTGGGCAGATCACCCAGCTGGGTGATTGGAGACATTCATTTGAATCTCTTCCTGATGTGAGCTTGCCGGGTGACTCTGAACTAGCTCCCTAACCGTTCTGGGTTTCCTCCTAGGGAACATTGGAGGGTTGACTTCATGTGTCTAGAAAGTTCCTCCAAGGTCAGTTATTTGATCATCTATCTAAGCCTTTTCTGTCTCATGGCTCTCACACCTGGAAGGACATGTTCATTTGATCACTTCAGTTATTCATTTGTTCAAACGACAACAGGTGTTAAATCCTTTCCCTTCAGTTGCAGCTTCTTGAAAGTGGTCCACAGTCATTGCCTTAATCTTCTTTTTTTTAAAAAAAAAATTTTATTGGAGTGTAGCTGCTTTACCATGTTGTGTTAGTTTCTACTGTACAGCAAAGTGAATCAGCTATATGTATACATATATCCCTTCTTTTTTGGATTTCCTTCCCATTTAGGTCACCACAGAGCACTGAGTAGGGTTCCCTGTGCTATACAGTAGGTTCTCATTAGTTATCTATTTTATATATAGTATCAATAGTGTATATATTTCAATCCCCATCTCCCAATTCATCCCACCCCCCCTTTCCCCTGGTATCCATATGTTTGTTTTCTATGTCTGTGTCTCTATTTCTGCTTTGTAAATAAGATCGTCTATACCATTTTTTTCAGATTCCACATATATGTGTTAATATATGACACTTGTTTTTCTCTTTCTGACTTTCTTCACTCTGTATGACAGTTTCTAGGATCCATATATACAATGGAATTTTACTCAGCCATAAAAATGAATGAAATTGGGTCATTTGTAGAGATGTGGAGGGACCTAGAGACTGCCTTAATCTTCTTAAGGCTTTTGGAGGCGTTAGCTTTTCACAGTGGCTACCCTGCCTCTGCGAAGCTCCTGAATCTGCTCTCCACCAGCCAATGTCTTTTTCTCATCCTTTCTCAACTTCCTCTGACCCTGGCACATTTGACATGGTTGACCACATCCTCCTTCAAGAAACTGCTTCCTTGCTTTGGCTCCTCTGTGATGCCCATGATACCACTCCTTTCCTTCTTCTCTCATTGCTTTGCCTCAGACTCCTTCAGTGCTTCTCCTCTGTAATCCATTCTTGGAGCTTTCCTCTTGTTTCTTGTCATGATTTCCTCAGCAGTTTCACATCCTTCACTGTCTTCAGTTCCTATCTTAATGCAGCTGACTCTCACATCTATGACTCTGCTCCAGAATCTTCTCCTGGGCTCTAGAATCATCCAGTCAGCCATGGCCCAGCCATTCCATTTGGATATTTCACCAAACACCCCCAGTCAACAGGTCTGGACCATGTTTATTTTCTTGCTTCTGAAACCAGCTGCTGTAAATGACATCTGATTCCTCTAAAAAGTGCCAGCTTCTTTTAATGCCCAGATCAGAATGCTCGGTCTTTAATTGTTTTGGCTCCATTACTCTAGCACATCTAAAAAGTTACTAAATCCTGCAGATTCCACCAGCCAATTGACACTCATATGTCCCCTTCTCTCCATTTATACTTCCCCCTCAGTTCCTTTTCATTTAGTCAGCCAGAAAATATTAACTGATTCCTAGGTGAAAGGGACTGCATTACATTCTGTGAGAGAGAGAAAATGTAGAAGATATGACATTTCCCCTTTAAGAGTAAGAATCTAGGAGAGGTTTCATAAATTAACTCCAAAGAAAGGTAGATATGACCTAGCACTGGGCATATTTGATGAATATTGGCTGAATCAACAAGTAAATAATTTTTGGTAGAACTTCTTGGAAAAGAAAGAAAGGTAGAAAGGGCTAGGTGGCAGAAGAGAAAAAAATACAGTAGACGGGAGTTTGTAATAGCTACAAAATACATTTTTGTTAAATTTAATTTGTCCCAAATTCTGTCTATTTTTATATTCCCAAATAGTCTAAATATAAATTTTTTTGGTCTGAACTACATTTGTAGTTCTCATTTCTTCCACCATTCTGCGTGCTTCAGGCAAGTCAGGTATTTATCTCATGTCCCGCTTTCAGCATTTGTAGTCTCCGACAGCTCTCCACGTAGTTGAAGTCTTATTTTCAGGAGTTTTGTGTGTCGTTATAGGAGCATCATACCTTTGCCTGGCCAGGGGAACTGCTGGATACTCTCAGATCAACATCAGTTTATTTCATTCCCATTTATTCTCAGCTAAGTACTCTATATGATCAACAAACAGTTTACACACCTGTTCTGTGGTCTGGTGGTATAGGTTGGGTGTAGACTGTTGAATGGGACCTGCTCCCACCCTCAAGATTCTCATATTCTAGTAAAAGAGTTAGACAAGTAAATGAATAATTTTAATTCAGTATGGCACCATGCTACAATAACTCTGATAGTGAACATTTATTGAGAACTAAATATGTCTAATGTACTGTTCTAGATTTCTTACATATAGTAACTCACTTAATCCTCACTGTACTATAGGAGATCATTATTGTGATTTTCCCGTTTTACAGAAGAAGAAGCTGAGGTATAATTGTGGAAAGGTCAAGAGTCAAAAGCAGGCAGTCTAACTCCTGAGCCCACACTCAACCACTACTGTAGACAGCCTTCTTGTGTTCTGGTAGCACATAACAAAGCAGGATTGGTAATTTCAATAAAGAAGACTAGTTTCATGGTGTTTTAACTGTCTTGAGAAAAATGAGTACGGTTTTAACAGAGAAAGAAAGAAAGGATGGCACTACTTGCCAATGAAAGTCTTGAAGGGGCCGCTGTTTAGAAGATCCAGTAAGTAGCTCAGATATTTTTGTGGAAGATGAGTCTGGACAGGGCTAAGGATGGAACACTCACATTTAAAGAATGGAGGAAGAGGAGCAATAATGGAGAACCTGTTATCACAGGTTATCAAATAAATAACCTTCAGTAGATTATAGGGTTTTTTTGTTTGTTTGTTTTTTTCTGCAGTACGCGGGCCTCTCACTGTTGTGGCCTCTCCCGTTGCGGAGCACAGGCTCTGGACGCGCAAGCTCAGCGGCCACGGCTCACGGGCCCAGCCGCTCTGCGGCATGTGGGATCTTCCCGGACCAGGGCACGAACCCGTGTCCCCTGCATTGGCAGGCGGACTCTCAACCACTGCGCCACCAGCGAAGCCCAGTAGGTTGTAGCTTTGACATTGAGGTGGAAAGGGCACCTGGTAGATTCTTGGGCCTCTTGGGGTACCTGCTTGCTCTGTTGCCACCGAATTGTATTGGGCAAATTACTGGTTATATCTGGAATTGCTCCTTTTATGTCAATAATGAAATGATTAAATAAGTCTCTTCAAATTAACATTTTAAGATGCTTGGATCTCCTTTTAACTCACAGAAATAACCAGCGTTAGACAGCTGATGGCCACTCTTTAATCTTTTGTCCTCCATGACATGGGGAAGTGATTTCTTACTCCACTTCAGCCTGATGATCCAAACAGCTCATATCCTGTCAACCAAGAAAACATTTTAAGATTTGTGCTCTAAATTTTCTTCATTTCAACAGAGGCCAATTTTTTATCACACCCTATCAAGGGTACGTACTATCAACATGAATTAGGACTGTTGTTGTTAACTTTGGTTAGCTGACTGATGTAGTGTTTGTCAGTTTTCTCCACTGGAAAGTTACTCCTTTTACCCCCTTTCCATACTGTACATTTTGGAAAGAAGTCACTATGTGTAGCCTACATAAGGAGTGATAGTATGCCCTGCTTCCTTAAGGGTGGATTATCTATGTAATTTATTTGGAATTCTGCAGTGGAGATTTGTCTCTCTCCCATTTATTAATTTATTTAGTCATTATTTATGTCACCATGGACTCATGGATGTTTGCTTACTAATTTGTGCTATAATTCAATACTACTTTATTTGTTGTGTTCAATTTGTTCCAGTTTTGGCCATTGGGAGCTCTTTTGGTTGCTCCTAGGCTCCTTTATTTTGCCAGAAAAAAATGTAACTATTTACATTTTGACTGGCCATATCTTAATGTACTCCTAACAACATTAACATTTTAAAAACGTATCTTCACCACTTTAGTAAGAAAAAGTTACCTGTCTTTCTTATCTATTGCTGTGAAACAAAACACCCCAAAACTTAGTTGGCTTAAAACAACATGGCTTATTCTTTCTCATAATCCTGTAGGCTGGTTGGACTCAGCTGGGTAGTTCATCTGCTCATGTGGTATCACCCGGGGTCACTCACATAGGTACTGTGCTCCTTCGACATATTCCCATGTGTGTGTGTGAGTGAGAGAGCACTTTCTTACTTTCTGGCTCTACGAGATGTTCCAAGATCTTGTATGTTTCCTGTCCCAGTCCTAGAATCAGCCACCTCTCTCTAAGAAGCACTACTCTCTTTCATTGGAGAATGGTATTATCAATAGAAACCAAGATCTGGGCATTAGGTATGCTTGTTGCTACAGGGGTATCATTTCTTTTGGACCCTTTCAGCTGACATAGAAATTAATTTGATTTAAAGCACTGTAGTGGGTTGCATAGTGTCCCCTCAAAATTCATGTCCACCCACCAGAAACCTCGGAATATGATCTTACTTGGAAATAGGGTCTTTGCAGATGTAATTAAGATAAGAATGGGGATGATTGAATTAGATGCAATGAGGGTGTCCTTATAAGAGACAGAAAGGGACACATAGGAGCACAGAGAAGAAGACCATATGAGGAGATCAGGGATATTGCTACCACAAGCCAAGGATTCCTAGAAGCAAGGAAGGATTCTCCGCTAAAGACTTTGGAGTGAATGCAGCCCTACAAATACCTTGATTTTGGACTTCTGGACTCCAGAACTGTGAGAGAACACATTTCTGTTGTTTTAATTCATTGAGTTTGTGGTACTTTGTTATGATAGCCCTAGAAAACTAACACAGGCAGGGTGAAGATAATGTCTCTGTCCTTCTCCAAGCCTGCATGCAGCAGAGAACTCTGTGTTGGGCAGCAGAAGAGAAGGAGGCAGAGGCGATGTGTTGGAAGTAATGTTGCAGTGTGCTTATAGACTAGGAAACGCTGGTTGGTACCATTCTTCTTCCCTGAGAGTGCGGGGTCTAGGCTTCCCAAGGCCAGGCAAAGTGAACAGTGAGAAATTGCGTTGTTATGGTCTCTCTATGTACCTTCATACACTCTACTAGGTTCTGATTCTGAGTGGTGAGGGAGGTGGGAGAGTAACATTCACTGAGTGTCTACCACATGTTAGGTACTGTACCCGCACGATCTCATTTCATCCTAACAAGAACCCTGTTAGTGCCTGTAAAGCAGGCACTATTATTACCCTATTTTACAGATGAGAAAATGGAGAGTCAGAGAAGTTAAGCAACTTGCCCAGAATTATACGTAGTTATATTGTAAAGCTGGAATCAAAACTCAAGTAGAGTCACCTTTAATTCCTATGATGCTCTTCCACTACACTACCCTGAGTTTCAACACTCTTTTTTTCAAGTTTTTCCTTTAGGGATGCTACTGTGCTTTCATCAGTGGATAGGATTTAAAATATTTTATTTTAAAAATAATACATATTAATTACTGAGAAAAATAAGTAAGTCACAAAGGTTCTAAGCAAACACTTTTAAACATACCACCCAGAGAGGATAAAACTTCATAAATATGAAATATGATTTTATGTGATTAAACTATACATTTTGATTTGTATTCTGCTCTTTAAAATTTCTTTTCACTTAAAAAGCTCACGAATGTTTGACATGCCTTTTTCCTTCCCTTTCGTTTTCATTACCTTTTGCCACCACTTTGGCTTGGATCTTTATTGACTTTTAAAGGACAGCCTCAAAATGCCTTCACTGGTCTTCCCATTGCTTTTCCTTGCTTGATTCATTCCATGTGACTTCTCTGATCAGACAAACAATGCAACACACACACACACACAGCCCCCCACACACACAATCCCAAATCTGAGAAACACTATTCATGATCTGGCCCCATATGCTTTTTCAGCCCCATTTCTCATTTCCTCGTGTGCATGTACCTTGGCCATATTGGATTATTTTCTGTGTATTGGATGTGCGATGTCCCCTGCTTTGTTTATGTTGTTTATTTTGTGAAGGGTATGTCCTTTCCTTCATCTCCACCCATAAAAACTCTTTCAGGTTCAGCTCAAAAGCTACCTTGTCAATCATCTCTCTCCTTGCTTTACTCTTACGTTCTTTATCCAGAGGCAATATTATATGTCCTAGATTAAAAGTTCCTTAAGGGCTGTACTCTGCCTTCATCATCTTTGTATCTCCTGAGCATTACTTTCGTGTCTTTTTCAAAGTTTGCTTGAATACATGAGGTAGATAGATAGATGATATAGATAGATGATACAGATGGATAGATAGATAGATAGATAGATAAAGGGAGCATTGATGATGCATACAAAATTTACTTAATGCTGAAACTTCACAAAAAACAATAATACCATAACCCTAGCCCTCACTGCATTTTTAAGTGTAAGGTAATTAAGCAAGCCAAAGAGAATGCTAATACCACTCAGTTAAATTTTCTTGCAGTTATTTCTGTCTTTAGATTTAAAAGAATCTGACTTGATTCTTAAAGCTGGCATTAGGATGACTTGGATATTATGACATAATAATACCCAGAGGAAGCAGGAAAACAGGAATATTCATGTTGATTTAAATTTAAATTTATAATGACTGAAAATGTTGCAGTAGAAGATACAATAGAAGATGCAATAGAAGATAAAGGCATATTATGTCACTTTAATTTGGCTTTTGAGAAAGATTGGGAGGTGACTGAGGAATTAAGAAACAGAATATAACCACAATAGACTCATGTCGTTTCGAGGAAAGCTTGTACCCAGCATGGAGCTGCACTGGATCTCAATTCAGAGAAGCTTAGGGCTCCTGTAGTGTTCCCTTTTCAAAGCCCTGTGCAAACATGAATGAAGTTAATCTAATTAACTTATTAGCTTTTTAAGCTAGTGGTACCAATTAGTCACCACATCAGACTCTGGCTCAGTCTCATCACACAGCGCTTAGCTATAAAGGGGCTTTCATCAGAACCCCCAGGAGTGCTCGCATGGCATTTGCGTGTGTTTTCCAGAGAAGAGCAAAAAGAACCATGTGTGAGGCAATTACGGGAACCCTCTCTGGGAAAACCTTAATCACTGGGACCATTCTCTTCACCTCTTCCTAAAAAGGGAATCACATGTTAGGTTTCATTTGTGAAAGTATGAACCCTTTCCTTAACCTGAGTCTGGAGAGTGATTATAAATCTTAGACTTGAATTCCTGGATGCCCACAGCGGAGAAAGCCCCACCAGCAACAGGGAATCATGGAAGGTCTGGCAGTTTGGGTGGTATTTTTCTAAAGAGGGAGAAAAGGGGATTCGAGCAGAGTGCAATGAGAATAGTGATCCCAAAATACAGCCCTGAAGGAAGACTTCCAGAGAGACAATGGGGAGGGAATAAATAAAAAGAAAGTTATAAATTCATCTATTTGCTCTTCCCTGACCCTTGTTTTTACTCCTCTTCACTGCAACTACCCTGGGAAAGGCACAATACTTTCCCCTGTCACAATATTGAGAAAAATTGAAACGGGGAAGAAAGACCACCAGATGCTTTATTGTCTTAGACGTTTCCACATAATTAGCTGGGGATAAAGGGCCTCTGCATGGTTTCATTGCATTGAATGAACTTGGATATTGCTACACAGTAGTGTGTTTTATGATTCATGCTCTGTTATCCTGTGGCTTTTTGAAAACTGCCAGCTACTTCATCACTGCCGGCCAAGCCTGGGCCCACCACTTAAAATGCAGCAATGCAAAGTTAACTGTGCATGACAGATGTCCATGAAATTGTTTAACACACACATACACGCTCACACAGAGCACAAAGCTGGCTCTGGCCCTCTTACGAGTCCTGCTGTCTCAATGTCCTTATTAAACATAAATAAAAGTATAGGGCCAGAGAAGAAAGGAAAATTCATGAAACGACAGAAAAGAGAGCACATTTTGGACTCTGGTAACATCGGCTGCATTTTGAATTTCAAAAGGCCCTTGAAAAAGTTAAAAATGATGAAGTCATTAGAAGAGTAAAGGACTGCGGTACTTGGGGTTAGGTTAGGATATTGGGTATTTGAGGTCATCTTCTTTTCTCTCTGAACTGGTATCACCCAAGTACTACTCTGTCTCCTCTCTTTAGTGTCCAATCCTGTATGCCCTGGGGAGCAGTTTCTTAGTATGGCCCTTCATGTCTTTTACATCTCGATATCCTCTGTCCTAACTCTCCCATCCTTTAAGTCCCATGTATCTTGTATTTTAACTTTCCTGCACATCCCCCTATTCAATATACCAGGTCCTTTCACTTTTCTTGGGCAGTTACTTGTTCTCCACTCTACTTCTGTACAACAATTTTTATATCGTGATATATATTGAATTGTGACATTTGATGTAAGTGCCTCTCTCTCTTACCAGATTTGAAGCTCTCTGAGTGCAGGCGTTGTGACTTACTCATGTATGTTTATCAGAGCTCATTGTAGCAGCTGACATACAATAGATATTGAACCAACATCTAGTGGACAGCGAGGGTGAGTGGGAGCCAAGTACAGACATTACCAGAGGAGGTGGGTGAAATGCAGACTTTCAGGATTTTCCTTCAGTGAGGCTTCCTTCACCTTGATTTGTGTATGTTACTTTTTGGCAGTCACATGTTTCTCAGAAAACCCTGATGAATTAAGTTTCTAAGTAGAAATCACTCAGAGAGCGTAGGAGGTTCAAAGGTACAGGAAAATAGGACTGAGGTGGGTCGGGGTAGAGAAAGTCCCAACTCCAAACAATCCTGTTCCAGGGCAGACTGTGAAAGGACACCCTATTTTGGAGAGTGACATGCAGTGCTTATACGTTTTACCCTTTCTTTCTGAATTTTTCTTTCTGAATCACACTTAGCCCACCTTGGGGTTTGTCTTAGTCAGCTTGAGCTGTCCTAACAAAATACCACAGCAGAAGTTTATTTCTTACAGTTATGGAGGTTGTTAGTTCAAGATCAAGACATCAACAAGGTAGGTTTCGTTATGAGACCTCTTGGCTTGTAGGTGGCCGCCATCTTACTGTGTGCTCACATTATTTCTTTTTTGTGTGTGTGGAGAGACAGAGCTCATTCTCTGGTGTCTCTTCTTGTAAGAACACTACTAATCCTATTGGATGAGGGCTCCACCCTTATGACCTCATTTAACCTTAATTCCTTCCTTAGAGGCCCCATTTCCAAATACAGCCACACTGAGGATTAGGGCTTCAAAATATAAATGTGGCAGGGGGACACAAATATTCAGTCCATAACAGGGTATCTGTAGTAAAGTTGCTGTTAAAGTTTTTGGCTAATTAAATAAAGCTCCACATAGAATATCATGTATCAGCCAGGGATCGGCGGGGCATGAAGACTTCCTTCAGTATTTCTAAAGTTATACCTGATAGACTACATGTAGTCTGGCCTGACTCTATCTTGGCATTTCCCACCTTGTACCTTCTTTTCTTCCCCATTCCCAGGGCAGGATTCTCCTGCTACTCACAATTCCCTGCAGAGAAGCAAAAGCTGGCTCACTTTCAGAGAACAACTGTGACTCAGATCTTCATGTTTTCCACCTCTGTTTCTTACACCTCATTATCTCTCTCTCTTTTTTTTTTGGTACGCGGGGCTTTCACTGTCGTGGCCTCTCCCGTTGTGGAGCACAGGCTCCGGACACGCAGGCTCAGCGGCCACAGCTCACGGGCCCAGCTGCTCCGCGGCATGTGGGATCTTCCCGGACCGGGGCACGAACCCGTGTCCCCTGTATCGGCAGGCAGACTCTCAACCACTGCACCACCAGGGAAGCCCCACCTCATTCTCTTGATCAAAATGTACCCATCCTTTGTTTCCTTCAGTTGGGAACATCTGTTCCTCACTCATGTGATTATTGGTAGAAGTGGATACTAAAACTTCATGTTTTAATGTACCCTAGGAGTTACAAATTTGTATTTTGTTATGTTCTTTTGGAGATAGTAGATTATAACTCTCTCTAGAGGAGGGACTCCAATCATGGAAATCTTAAGCACCAGAACAGGCCTGTGTATGAGTTCATTAGAGATGGGAGACAGAGGAGAACTGCCCCAGTAGGTGGCCTTCTCCTGTGTCCACACATGGGAATCTGCTCTTTTCTAAAACTCTTTGGCATTCACAACCAACAACAATCAAAAAAATGCCCTCATAGAAAAAGACAAAGACGTACTCATGGTGCTGGAATAGAAACATGGGAAAATATAAGTATAGATATAATGGACTATAAAGAAGTTACCTTTCAGAATCTCTACTTCTTTGAAATAGGAAAACAAAGAACTCTGTAGAGATAAAATGGGAAAACTTCAGTGGAATTTTCGTCATGAGGATTTTGAGTTTTCATTCTCCATTTTCCCTCCCTCTTTTCCTTAACTTATGACATTAATGAGAAAGGCAACTTCCCCTCAGCTGGCTGGTGGCCAGCAGTCAGGCCCAATTCAATTGGTGGGACTCTGCGCGATGGGACACGTAGCCCCAGCTCCCCTCCTTCCTGAAAGCTGGGTTTCAGCAAAGCTTTGCAAGGGAGTTTGGTCCTTTGTGCTGCAGCAGGCTAATCCACGGTTTCCAGAGAGCCTCTTGATAAATCAGAACACTCCTGTACCCAAGAGCCTCAACTCAGACAGGAGGGGCTCATGGATAACCTCCCCCCAATTCCAAGAGCTTAATTTTTATACTTTTGTTGACATGTTTCTTTATGTTTATATATTGTTTTTCTTTATGAGAGGTTAGTGTCTCCAAAAAGTGAATATGCTTCCTATATTGGCCTTTTAGTCTGGAGTAGTATAATGTGCCTTGTAAAGACCTTCCTGGTATGTTTTTAAGATTGTGCACTGAAGGATTATTAATATTTGTATGTGATTAGAAACACCTGAGGATAAAAAAAAAAGCATCTGAACTCTTTAACTTTCACAATACCCACTCTCCCCCAACTTAATATATTCCTTATCATTATTAAAGGAATCAGTCTCTCTGGTTCCTTATAAAACTGTTTATCTCTCTGGAGAATCATGAAGTATCTTCCTAGAGTGCCCACTAAATCCTGGGGAGAGAAAATAAGATGTGTGAGGGCTCCAGATGTGCGTGTGTGTGTTTGGGTATATGCTGCAAGTATGTGAGTTGTGTGGGTGTGTGAGTGTGTACTGTGTGTGTGAATCGTGCGTGGTTGTGGGTTGTGTGTATTTCGTGCATGCGTGTGTGGGCTGGGTGCGGGTGGGGACTGTGTGAGTGTGTGTCTGTGTGTCCGTGTGGGGACTGTGGGTGGCCTGCTCGACATTTGGGTGGATGTTTCATTCCCACCCCTTTTACTATGACCCTGGTCAGACCACTTTTATGCCCCTGACAGCTTCATGAAGCACAAAACATGGAGCAATACATGGCATGAAATTGGCAACAAAGCCGAGCAAAAGGAGGAACAATTCTCTGGCAGGATGTGTTCACAATATGGCTGATTGGATCTGGAAGCAGATGCCAGCAGCGGGTATTGTCCTGGTGACTGAAAAGACATGACCCCTGAGAAACCGAAGACAAGGAGACTCTCCTCTCGAACCAAGGGGGAGGGGAGAAGAGGTGAAACCAATGAATAAATCAGGCCATGAAAACCGGGCAGAAAAGAAAATGCTAACGAGGACTTTTTATGGGGAAAAGGGGGCAGTTCAGTATGCAATCGCTCCAGCTCCCCGCCTAGCTGAACACTTTCTCAGACAATGGCTTTTTAACAGATGGGAGACCCAGTGAAAGAAGCCAACTTTTGCGCAGTGGAGAATCCCTGTTTGTTTAGTCTGCTGCTGGGCAGGTGTCTGGAGAAAGGCGATCCAGCAGGTTAAGGGCTTTGGTGCCAGTTTAATACAGAGCAGCCAGGATGTCAGAGGCGACTGGTTTTAATGGGGAGGACTGAGCTTCTTAGAATGGTTTGGGAAATTCTGCAGAAATGAGGCAGACTAGAGGCTGCCTTCTGATGTCCAATTCTCCCCCTTCCCCCTCCCCCTCGCTTGCTCCCTCACCTCTCTCTCACCAGCCCTGGGGGCCAAAAACCCTGTTGAAGAGCTGTCCGTCAAGGAAAGGATGAAGGAGGGATGGGAACACTGCAGAGTCTGCATTCTCAAACCAAACGTCCTATTTCCAAACACTTTTAAACCACGAGCTTGATTAGGTGGGTTTAAAAGTGCAATGTAGTCTTACTTTCATCAAACGGGTGCTCTGAAAATTTAAATGTACTAGAGAAGGCTTTGCATTGTCCAACATATTCTAAAGCTGTTTAGACTTGGTCACTGCCCCACAAGATCTTGGCTTAGCTTCCAGTAGTGTCCAGGCTGGAGGAGTTTGAGGAAGATAAATCAGAGTTTTGCTGTGGAATCTGTGGATCCGCTCTTCCAGCTCTGCAGCCTTGCTCTTCCAGATTCTCAAGAAGGTGAGGTAACATTTGCAGAAGAAAAGCGGGGGTGTTCTGCTTTGTAGAGCGGAAGTATTCAGAAGATTCTCCCTCGTTACAGAGTGTACATATCAGAGGCCAAAAGAATACCCAGGTAGGAACCTGGGGCTTGGTTTCTAACCTTAATTATACCGTGAAGAGCCACTAGTGTACATGTTCAAGGGCAAAATGAAAGACCTGGCTTACGTAGGTGGTGGGGATTTTGTTCCCTTCATCTGTGAGAAGTGAGTTGTGTAAAATGGGAGGACAACCCCACCGATCTCCTTACCCCTTAAATGGCCATTTTCAACCATTTTTTCCTAACTTCATAACAAAGGCATTGTCACGTGGGTCTGTATTTGCCTCACTCTGAGACATGGTTCACCAGCGTTGGAAGCTTCTAACTGAAGCGGCCCTGGTCACAGGCCTCCACAGGCAGGGCTTGGCCATTTGTAAGACAAAGACCGTTTTGAAAAGACGGGAGAGAATGGTCATTGGAAATTGTAAAGGAAATAACAAACTTCTCATTACGTGTTAACGATAGAGTTTAATGCTTTATTTCTGTGCAATCTTATGAAATCTATCTTATTTTATAAAAATCTGAAAAAAGTTAGCTTCCTTTCGCATAAAGGTATCAGTTTGCTATTAATAGCTTTAAAATATGTTGAATGCTTTTGACATGAAAATCACGTACCTCGTTATCATTATTATCAAAAACATTTAGTGAGCATCTCCTATGTACAAAGAGCTGTGTTTGAAGAGTTACAGGGCAGGGCCCTGTCCCAAGGACCTTTGATAGCCTGTCTCAATAAATACTTCATTCTTTCACTTCTTCCTTTGCGGTCGTTCAGATATCACAAAAAGAACATGACTCAGTGTGTTGGGGTAGTCAAACAGACACAAATACTGGGACATTTTGCTGCAATATTTTGTGCATCTCTAAATGTCATCCCTGAATAGCAGCAATGATGATGACAAAATTACAACTGTCATTTATTTGGAACGTACAATGTCAAAGCACTGTGCTAAGCGGTTTAAATAATCACTAGATTCTCCCAGCCACTCCAGGAGATTTCTCTCGTATTATTCCCATTTTATACATGGAGTCTGAGCTTAGAGGACTTGAGAAACTTCTAGTCTTTTAGTAAGAGGCAGATCTTGAATTTAAGCTCACTCCTGACTTCAAAGCCATATTTCTAATCATTTTGCCCTGTTGTTTAGTTCTGCATGGTATAAAAAGAAGAATGTATTTATTTGTTTAAAACTTATTTGTTTGATATCTACAATGTGAAAAACAATGCGTGTCAAATTCACAGGCAAGGTTTTAATTAAGAAGCAAATTTCAGGAGGGTCCTGTGCTGAAACACAAAGTGACCAGATCTTTATGTATTTTGTCAAATGTTGGAACCCCAGATGATGAGAGACAGAAACATCAATAACTTTATGTGCCAGTTCACTTATCTATGTCTGCTTAGGAGATGCACAAAATTATTTAGGAAGATTCAAAATATGTGCTCTCACTGTCTCCTTTATCAACAAAACAGTGGCATAGAAGTCTACTTTATTCTTTGGTTATTCTTTTAACAACTACTCAAAAAGATTTAAAGTAAAGGTTATTAGTGGTTGAAATGATTATTGATATGCTGAAATCCTCCATGTAGACCCTGTCATCAAGCAGCAACCTGATTCTGCATGAAAAAAGGGGTTTTCAGTGGAGATGGGAAGTTTCAGGCAGTAGGCGTCATTCCTATTAAGTTCCTCAGTCAGCGGCCTCCCCGTGGTCCCTGCATCTCCCCTGACATTCAGATTCAGTGTCAACATGATTCAATTTGAATGAAAACAATATTTAAGATTTTCAGAAGAAAACAGAAATGGCATCTCCTGCTAACTCTATTAAATGTTTTTGTGGGATGTAGAGTTCTTAATCACTGCGAAGATGAGGGAATACAGAAAGGAAACTAGTGTTCTTGTCTAAATGTCAGTTGAAAGAAGAATGTTCAGGTCAAGTCTCTGTGTTTACCAACCAAAATTTGGAAATAGATGATTTTAAAATCCCATTTAATCTTGCTGGAGAGGGTGTGGAGAAAAGGGAACCCTCCTACACTGTTGGTGGGAAAATAAATTGATTCAGCCACTGTGGAGAACAGTATGGAGGTTCCTTAAAAAACTAAAAATAGGGCTACCATATAATCTAGCAATTCCACTCCGGGGCATATATCCAGAGAAAGCCATAATTCGAAAAAATACATGTACCCCAATGTTCATTGCAGCACTATTTATTTTTTAAATGGGGTGTAGTTGCTTTACAATGTTGTGTTAGTTTCTGCTGTACAGTGAAGTGAATCAGCTATACGTATACATATATCCCCTCCCTCTTGGACCTCCCTCCCACCCCACCCCCATCCCACCCATCTAGGTCACCAGAGAGCACTGAGCTGAGCTCCCTGTGCTGTACAGCAGGTTTCCATTAGCTGTCTGTTTTACACATGGTGGTGTATATATGTCAATCCCAATCTCCCATTTCATCCCACCCGTCTTTCCTCTCTCCATGTCCACACATCCTGCCAAGACATGGAAGCATCCCAAATGTCCATCAAAAGAGGAATGGATAAAGAAGATGTGGTACATATATACAATGGAATATTAGCCATTAAGAAAAGAACAAAATAATGCCATTTGCAGCAACATGGATGGATCTAGAGATTATCATAATAAATGAGGTAAGCCAGTCAGAGAAAGACAAATATCATATGGTATCACTCATCTGTGGAATCTAATTTAAAAAAATGGTACAAATGAACTTATTTACAAAACCGAAGATCAATGGAACAGGATAGAAAGCCCAGAGATAAACCCACGCACATATGGTCACCTTATCTTTGATAAAGGAGGCAGGAATGTTCAGTGGAGAAAGGACAGCCTCTTCAATAAGTGGTGCTGGGAAAACTGGATAGGTAAAAGTATGAGATTAGATCACTCCCTAACACCATACACAAAAATAAGCTCAAAATGGATTAAAGACCTAAATGTAAGGCCAGAAACTATCAAACTCTTAGAGGAAAACATAGGCAGAACACTCTATGACATAAGTCACAGCAAGATCCTTTTTGACCCACCTCCTAGAGAAATGGAAATAAAAACAAAAATAAATAAATGGGACCTAATGAAACTTCAAAGCTTTTGCACAGCAAAGGAAACCATAAACAAGACCAAAAGACAACCCTCAGAATGGGAGAAAATATTTGCAAATGAAGCAACTGACAAAGGATTAATCTTCAAAATTTATAAGCAGCTCATGCAGCTCAATAACAAAAAAACAAACAACCCAATCCAAAAATGGGCAGAAGACCTAAATAGACATTTCTCCAAAGAAGATATACAGAATGCCAACAAACACATGAAAGAATGCTCAACATCATTAACCATTAGAGAAATGCAAATCAAAACTACAATGAGATATCATCTCACACCAGTCAGAATGGCTATCATCAAAAAATCTAGAAACAATAAATGCTGGAGAGGGTGTGGAGAAATGGGAACACTCTTGCACTGCTGGTGGGAATGTGAATTGGTACAACCACTATGGAGAACAGTATAGAGGTTCCTTAAAAAACTACAAATAGAACTACCATATGACCCAGCAATCCCACTACTGGGCATATACCCTGAGAAAACCATAATTCAAAAAGAGTCATGTACCAAAATGTTCATTGCAGCTCTTGGTACAACCACTATGGAGAACAGTATAGAGGTTCCTTAAAACACTACAAATAGAACTACCGTATGACCCAGCAATCCCACTACTGGGCATATACCCTGAGAAAACCATAATTCAAAAAGAGTCATGTACCAAAATGTTCATTGCAGCTCTATCTACAATAGCCCGGAGATGGAAACAACCTAAGTGTCCATCATCAGATGAATGGATAAAGAAGATATGGCACATATATACAATGGAATATTACTCTGCCATAAAAAGAAACGAAATTGAGCTATTTGTAATGAGGTGGATAGACGTAGAGTCTGTCATACAGAGTGAAGTAAGTCAGAAAGAGAAAGACAAATACCGTAGGCTAACATATATATGGAATTTAAGAAAAAAAAATGTCATGAAGAACCTAGGGGTAAGACAGGAATAAAGACACAGACCTACTAGAGAATGGACTTAAGGATATGGGGAGTGGGAAGCAGCCGCATAGCACAGGGAGATCAGCTCGGTGCTTTGTGACCGCCTGGAGGGTTGGGATAGGGAGGGTGGGAGGGAGGGAGACGCAAGAGGGAAGAGATATGGAAACATATGTATATGTATAACTGATTCACTTTGTTATAAAGCAGAAACTAACACACCATTGTAAAGCAATTATACTCCAATAAAGATGTAAAAAAAAAAAAAAACAGAAACAGACTTACAGTTATCAAAAGCAAACTTATGGATACCAGAGGTGAAATATAGGGGGTAGGAATAAATCAAAAACTTGGGATGAACGTACACACACTACTATATATAGGATAGGTAGCCAACAAAGACCTGCTGTATAGCACAGGGAACTCTATTAAATATTCTGTAATGACCTATATGAGAAAAGAATCTAAAAATGAATGAATATATGTATATGTATAACTGAATCACTTTGCTGTACATCTGAAACTAACACAACATTGTAAAGGAACTACACTCCAATAAAATTAAAATTTAAAAAAATTAAAATTGTAATGCAAAAAAAAGTCTCATTTAATCAAAAAACAGTTTGGGAAAGAACCTGACCTCTACAACCTTAACTCCATTCTGTTGTATGGCAGCGATTTGGACAGATGCTTTTGTTGGTGTTTTTTTAAGTAGTTATTAAATATTTGTTGAAGGAATGTATGAATGAACATCTTTTCTTCCACTAGTCTGATTGTACATTCCTTGAAAGCATAGACCAGCTTATTCCTCTTTTTGGTCTCAGCCTTTTGCTGCATACTACATGCTTAATACATTTTTATTGAATGAATACATTTGTTATCGCCATTTTACAGACAAGGAAACCAAGACAGAGAAAGGTTAAATAATTAGTCTTGTCACACGATTAACAAATGTTGGAAAGTCAGGATTTGGTTCCTGGTTTCAGAGCAGGAGTTCTTAGCCATAATGATAATATGTAGCAGGTTAAAAACATCCACAAATTCTTCAACATTCCTCTCACCTAGAGGTGAGATCTTTGCCTCTTTCTCCTTGAATCTGGGTCAGTTATGGGACTTCTTGGGTCAATAGAATATGGAGGAAATAATACTATCAACAGTTTTTGGGCCTAGGCTTTAAAAGATTGGCTGCTTTCACTTCTTGTCTCTTTAGGATATCTGAACTACCATGTAAAAAGTCTGACTACCCTGGCAGTCTCACAGAGGTGCTCCAGCTGAGATCCCAGCTGTGCTTGGCCTTCCAGCCATCCCCACTAAGACACCAGACACATGAGTGAAACCATCCAGTTTAGATCCTCTGCCAGCTGAGTACCACCAAGGGACCTCAGTCAATGCCATGTAGAACATAAGAAACTTCCAGCTGAGTTCTGAATTCCTGATCCATGGAATTGTGAGATACGAAAAACAACCAAAATAACAGTAATGACGATGACACCAGCAGCACCAGTACCACTAAGGCTGTAGTTTAAGCTACTAAGTTTGGCGTAGTTTATTATGCATAGCAATAGATAACTTGGAAGGAGGTATATACTTGAATGGAAAGATACAGAAATCCACAGACCTCAAGATGGAAGAATATCTGTCTGAGGAAAGAAAGAGATAAATAGAGGTACTATTGCTGTGGGAAGTTACTATAAACTTAGCCATATGGGTGATGTAGATCATGCTTTCTTGACACAGAGGCAAAACATGATGAAGATGAATGACTTATTCTGCTAAAAGTAGACTATGTGAATAAATCTGGACTCAATTTGCTAATAATTTAGTTGCTTTGGTGGTAGAGGATGTAACAGAGAACTACCCTTAACTTCAAGTTTCTACTTGGATGTCTAACAGGTGTCTCAAATTTAACACGTCTAACACCAACTCAAGGTTTTCACTTTTTCTTCCCCAAACTACTACTCCTTCAGTCTTACATATCTCAACAGATGACAATCATACTTTACAGTTTCTCAGGTTCAAAACTTGGAAGTTTTAAACTCTTCCCATATCCAATATTCAATCCAACTACGGTTTCATCTACCTTACCTTCAAATTCCAGCAGTTCTATGGGAAGGCAACAGGTTTTGTATGAAAAAAAATGAGGCCCATCGTCAATTATATTTGAAAAATTGATGAGGTTTTTTAATTGTAAGATAAAAAATTTAGGGCTACCACAGTTTAGGGTAATATGCTTTATGACTCAGACAATTTTTTTCCAAAAATTATTTGACCAGGATTAGTGTTACATGGAATAAACTTGGGGAAAACTGCTCTAGGCATTATATATCCTGTATTCAGTAAAGTATTTAATAGTCTTTATGACATTGTTGTGGACATGAAAGAGAAATGTGGGATGCATGAGAATATTGTCAAGTGGGTTTACATCTGGTCAAACAAACATTTACAAAAAGTGGTAATGAGACCAATTTCAGCATAGAGAGGTTTTTTTTTTTTATGCCATGCTTAATGCCTTTATCACCAGATTAAACGGCAATATGGAAGCTTAGCAAATTTGTGGATGCTCACAAAATTGAAAGAGCTGGCTAATACATTGGATAGATTCAAAACATTTTCTTTAGATTGAAATGTTGAATTGAAAGCATCAAGATGATATTGTGCAGGTATAAGTAGAAAAAAATCTACATACTTAGTTTTCAAGAGAAGTCTACTAATTAAACGTAAGATTGAGGTAGACTTGGCCTGACAGCAGTTTATGTGAAAAAGACAAGTTTATGTAGTTGCAAAAAATGCTTATGCAATATTAAATTGAATTTATAGAGAAGTCCAGACAAATAGACTTGATAAATAAATATGTGCATATCATAAACTTGCTCAAGGTATTTGCAGCAACACAGATGGATGTGGAGGGTATTATGTTAAATGAAATAAATCAGACAGAGAAAGAAAAATACTGTAAGTTTTCACTTATATGTGCAATCTAAAAAACAAAACAAATTAACAAATGAAACAGACTCACAGATACTGAAAGCAAACTAGTGGTTGCCAGAGAGGAGATGAACGAAATAGGTGAAGGGGCTTAAGAGGTACAGACTACCAGTTATAAAATGAATAAGTCACAGAGATGTACTACGTGGCAGAGGAAATTAGTCAGTAATATCAAAATAACTTTGTATGGTGCATAATCTGTAAATATATTGAATCATTATGTTGTATACCTGAAACTAATAAGTCAACTATACTTCAATAAAAAATTAAAAAAAAAATTCTCAAGGCAAGGTTTTAGGCCGTTTGTTCATTTCAGAAGTCTCATCCCCTCTGCTCAGTCATGCTACTTTTTGTTTCTCTCTGGTCAGCAACCTCCCATTCCCAAGCCTTGACATTTTCTTTTACCTCAAGCCCTTTCCTCATGCATTCCTTATCTTCTTGTTACTTCTTTTCCTCTGTCTTAGTTAGGATACACTACTGTAAAAGCCCCACAAATTTCTGTATTAATCAGTGTAGGTATTAGCTATAATATAAAACCTCCAAAATTTCAGATGATTAAAATAATATGAGATCACTTTTTACCCAGACAGTAATTTAATGCAAGTGTTCCTTGTTTGGGTAGATCTCCTACTCTTATCTAGCTTCTAAACTCAATATCTCTAGCAAAATTCTAGAATTAATTATTGATCAGATGGTATATAAAAAGGACAAAGTACATTTATTCTAATATTTTTAGCATCCAGCAAAGGGACTGGCGTTCATTCATTGATATAACAAGTACTTATTGAGTGCCAACTTTGTTTCAGCCATTGTTTTAGATTCTAGTAAAATGACAAGCAAGGCAGAAAATGTTACTGTTTTCATGGAGTTTATATTATGTGGGGAAGAGACAGATAATAGTCAGTGAATGAGATACTTTCTGATAATAATAGGGCTCTGAAGAAAATACAGCTGAGTGATGTAATAGAGATTGTGCATTTGGGAATTCTTCACATTGGTAGACTTTGTTGAAAAGATGAAGCTTGAACCGAAACCTGTCAAGATGGAGCTGGCCGTACAGAGATCTGGTGAGAGGGTGTCTCAAGCAGAAGAAGGATTAGGCACAAAGGCTTCAAGCAGGAATGAGTTTGGTGTGTTCTGGGAATAGGAAAAGGATCGGAGATGAATTTGTAGAAGTAATGGGGGTTGAGGTCTTATAGGGCCATATAGGCTGTGCTAAGGAGTTTGGATTTTATTCTGAACTTGATTAGAAATAAACTGAGTGTTTTTAGCAGAGAATGGTATGACCTGACTTACGTTTTTCAAAGTTAACTCTGGCTGGTGCACAGGGACTAGGTTTGAAAGGGGGCTACAGCAGAAGCAGGGAGATCAGCAGAGGTAGGAGGCTGCAATAATGCAGGTAAGAGACTTGGTTGAGGATGGTAACAGTGGAAAATGCACTGAAGTGGACAAACGTGGGGTATTTTTTTAGAGTGAGTGTTGACAGGACTTGTTGAGAGATTTGGATTCGGCGGTGAGCAGTTGGTGAGTGGTGGTGACATTTACTGAGGTGAGGAACAGTGGTACAAGTTAGGGTAGAGGTGGGGGAATAAAGAGTCCTAATTTGAATATTCAACTCTGAGATACCAACTAAATATCCAAATGGAGATATCAAATATACGTATCTAAAATGTGGAAGAAAGATTAGAACTGAATGCATCAGATTTGTGGTCATTGGCCTACTTATAAGATGGCCACAGCATTCTGTAGCACCCATTCAAACAGGCAGAAAAGTCTTCCATGCCTTGTCTCTTTTCCAAGAAAGAAAGAAGTTTATCAGACTTATCTTCATGCTCATTGGCTAGAATTGCATCACATGACCCTAAGTCAGCTGTTGGCAAGGGTAATGGGATCACCATGTTTGGCTTGTCTTAAGCAGGACTGGCCCCTGGGCTGGGGATGGAGCCAGCTTCCCCAACTTATAAGGCAACATGGAGAAAGTGTAGAGGTGTGGACAAAATCAAGGGAAGCAGGAAAGAGTGGATGGATATCAGGGAGGCAATCAATATTCTAGCTAAAGCCCAATTCGGTTTTCTCATCATTAAACAGGCCAGTGTCTTACCTCATGGATATGTGTGAGACAGTGGTGTGAAAGCGTTTTGTAAACTATAAAAACTATTTTACTACTTAAAATACTTAAGTTAGTCTGAATCAGATTATCCTTAACATTTCTCCATTTCTCCATTTTACTCAAGGGTTGCCAGTGCTTGGTAATATTTGTTATTATGTTGTGGAAATATTTTTTCAAAACATTAGGAAATGAACACGAAAAATAAGTTTAGTTGCTCTTAGCACATTTTCTTTCCACCAATAGATTTACATATGTTTTCCTCTTATCATGCATTGCTAATGTTTTCTCCTTTTTTATATTCACAGGCTCCTACACATGAAACATGGTATCATTTCAAAATTAGATATTTATGGAAATGAGATGTTCGTTAATAAAAATCTGCAGAAGTCTCTGAGGCATTCATTTGCCCATTGATAGCAACACGTAAGAAAGTGATGTACCTGAGATGAGTTGTTGGCAAAGTTGAAATGATCATTTCACAATTTTTAAGGGCCTACAAGGTGGTAGGTCCTGACCTAGAATACAGGAATTACCAGTTCCAATTATAGGTTTAATGCACATTGTATTATTGTATTCTACTTGCTTTTAAACATCAAAACCATAAATTCATAGTAAAATAATGCAGTTTATCCAAAGATAATTTTGTTCCATTTTTCTGGGTCTATATTTCCCCCATTTTAAAAGGAGATAAACTTTGAAAAAAAAATGAATCTGAGAATAAAATTAACCAAAGTGTGGGGTGAATGTGGGGGGCTGGGAGTTATTTGTCGCAGAGGAGGATGGAGCTCTTGTATTTCTATTGTACCATGTTTTTTAACTCTTTAACTCTTCACTGGTATGAGTCCTTTACAGAAAACTTCTTGGACTTTGTTGTTGGTAAAGCAGGAATCACTGATTTTAGGCTGGTGACAGACTGACTTCTGTGGTCAAAGGCTGTTGGCATTGGGTTCCTGCCTGATACAAAAGGGCATCTTTTCCCCAATTTTTAAATAGATATTTCCTTTTATCACAAATGCTTTGGGGCAAGGCACATGGTTGTATTGTTTTGTTTTTAGCCATTTGTTCATTCTACAAATATTTATTGTGTGCTCACATGTGTTAGGCCCTATACTAAGGTTTTAAATAAAATAAATATGATCTTTCACTCTATAGGGCATATCCATTAGCAAGGAAGACAATCATTAAACTAATAATCAGATCTGCACCTAACATTTGTAGGGCCTGGGGCAAGAGGACACATGGATGCCATGAATCAAATATTTAAATTTAAAAGTGATAAGCTCTGCCCTTGGCCCAATTCACATTCCCTTCCAAAGCCTGGAAACTCACACCCTGGGGATGATCCTTGTGACCTGGAGGCTAAAGGAACCTTGCTCTCTCCCAGGTCAGTTCTGCCACCTGTGAGCCTGAGTAGCAACAGGGAACTTTTAGCATAGCGCAGGAAAGAAGGGAGCAGGGTCTCGGAGTCCAGGGTGGTGACTGAACTCACCTGGCACTGGAATAGGAAAGGACATTGTCCAGGTGTCCAGGGAACTGGGCTGGGAGGCCCTGTTCCTCGTGCTTCACTTTTCATCCCCTTTTAGGCAGTTCTAAGCACCTCTCTATCAGAGAAGCGAGGGATGGCGTGTAGTCCTCTGGAAAATGCCATCTGCTTTGGGTGTTCTTGGGGAGGACAACTTCAAACAAAGGGAGCCCTCACTATCCATTTCCCAGGGCAAAGGCTAAGGTTTTCTTCTTCTCCAACCATAGGCTCACTCGCTCTCAGCCTGGCATGCTTTGGTCTGCATGGTTCAGCTTGCTCAGAGCATCCTTCTTCCATAATTCACTCAAAAATAGACTGAACTCTCAACAGTCTTTCTTTGGAGACTGAAAAAGGGAAAAAAGGTATGTGCATTTTGATATATGTGACATGTGTGATTCTCTAAAGCAAGGGGCCTAGGACAGAATTCCTTCTGCCTGGGTTTAAGCAGGTTTGCCGGTCATTCTTACACATGCATGTGTAGTTACAAGCCATGATAAGGGCTATGAAGGAGGAGACAGAGGTGCTGGGAGGGGGTCTACACAGGAACCCCAGCTGGAGAAGTGCTGCTTATGGGCTTAAGTCAGGGAAGACCCCCTGGAGGAAGTTACATATCAACTGAGACCAGAATGTAGGCAACATTGTTGCCTAATCTGAGCAATGTTCTCAACTTAACTAATGAATTTCAGGGAAAGTTAGAGAGACTACAACTTGGGTTGTTTAGTTTCTTTTTATAAAAGTAATAACTGTTCATTACAAAAAGAATCAAGTAATATAGACATGTAAGATTAAAAAAATGAATATTTTCTGTAAGTCCACCTCTCTGTAAATTTAAAATCAATAGTGTGATTTAATTTTCTCCTAGATTTCTTCTCATACATACACAAATTTTTATATGTATGTATAAAACTAATCACTTATTATTTTATAATCACTGCTTTAAGGTGGGGTCTCTTTTCCATCTCCATGGTAACCGCCAGTTGACTAATCACCTACTTTCCAACTTGGCAGTGGATTGAACATGTCCAATGTGTATTCCTTCCTAGGAGGTAGATAAAATGTGGATAATTAACTGCACCTAAAGCCAAGATCCATATAGTTTTTGTGTCATCCCTCGTGAACCTGTCTTCTGGCCATGATGCAAAATCTAATAGGTTGGAAAAAAAATCTAATAGGTTGGAAATGATTGCAACTCAGTTATTATTCCCTTCCTTGATTTTCCATTATTATTATTGTTGATGTTATTATTATTACTAGTTTCCCTTCCCTTATTTTCAAATGATACCTAGGTTGCTTTGTTGTTCCCCTGTAAATGCCTGGGAACCCAGTCTTTTTTCCCTTTATATTTGTAAACACACTTCAGGCCAATTCTGCAAACTATGGGCCACACCAAATAATGAACTATCTCTTGGTCTTACTAGCTGTTGTTGCCTATGTTGGCCCCAGAACTGAATTTAGAAAGTCCTAAACCTACATTCAATTTTTGGCTTAGTCATTTACTGGTGGTGTGAACTTGGACAGGCACCTTCACACCTCAGTGTCCTGCTTGAAACACAGAATCAGCATTTGCTCTGTCCTCCCCTTAGGGGTATGGAAATATTACATTGAGATAAAGTGTGCGAAAAACTTTTGTAAACTGTAAAGTTTGCACCAATACTTTCTAGGATAAGCTACCACTTGACTGAGAGAGCACTGCTTCCCTCTGCTCTTCTTTTTTTTAAAAAATAATTTTATTTATTTAATTTATTTTTGGCTGTGCTGGGTCTTCATTGCTGCACGTGGCGGCGAGCAGGGGCTATTCTTCGTTACGGTGCATGGGCTTCTCATTGCGGTGGCTTCCCTTGTTGTGGAGCACTGGCTCTAGGCACGCGGGCTTCAGTAGTTGCAGTGCATGGGCTCAGTAGTTGTGGCTCGCAGGCTCTAGAGTGCAGGCTCAGTAGTTGTGGCGCATGGGCTTAGTTGCTCCACAGCATGTGGGATCTTCCTGGACCAGGGATTGAACCTGTGTCCCCTGCATTAGCAGGCAGATTCTTAACCACTGCGCCACCAGGGAAGTCGCCTCTCTTCTCTTCTAATGACCATTCTCTAGGAAGCATGTCCTGAACCAAACAAGGCAGAGGATGGAAAAGTGTGCTTGTTTTAATTCCTTCAACATCAAGATACTTGGTTTTCTTTTTATATAGAAAAGTTTTATATATAATTTTGTATATAGCATCCTTTATTTTAGTATATGGCCTAAAACTTATAAATAACCATCAGACGAATATTCCCCAAATTCAAACATACTTTCTCTATGGAAATTCTGATGGTAAGATGAAGTCAACCTGCATTTTTAATCAGTAGGCAGCTGACTTTTTTTATGATTTATATAGAATTATGGTCTATTATCTATAGTTTGTTGCAAATAATGCCTAGGCAAGGGTTTAGGTGATTCATTAGGTGGTAATTTAGATCCATGCATATTATTATTGTTAATTAATGATAATAAAAACAATCCAAATGTTGGCATAGGGAGAGGTGACATCAAGTTTGATAGACCTTCTTGAGAAGGTTCCAAACACCCCATAGATTTGGGGGTTTTGTTTGAGCAGCTTTGCTGAATACTCTCAGTCTCTGAAACTGAAGCAAAGATGGGTTATCGCTCACTTAATGTGTGGCCTCTTTCCTCCCACACCACCCTAACTGTAAATCACACAGTCTTATTCTCTACAGCCAGCATTTAATGTATCTGACTTTATTGCTTTCCATTTTATGAAAATTAATTACAGCTCACATTCTGACACTGAAATTAAAGAGTAAGCACTAAATCTTGTACACAACAATAGAGAATTAAGAGAGCATTCTTTATTATCAGAATAATGGGGTACTTGTTTTTCTTCTCTTAAGGCACTGGGCAGTGAGATAAAATCAGATTTAAACAGACATCATCCCTCCTTAACTTGTGCCATTGCAACGTGAAAGACAGAATAGAATTATGATATTTTAATTATAAAGCTCTGACTCTTTATGTTTTCTCCAGAGGGATATAGTTTTGTGATAGCACTGTAGGCTATGGAACTCTGTTCTTGCAGGCTGTCTTACTAGGAAATAAGGAGATGT
Source organism: Phocoena phocoena (assembly GCF_963924675.1). Classification (NCBI taxonomy): domain Eukaryota; kingdom Metazoa; phylum Chordata; class Mammalia; order Artiodactyla; family Phocoenidae; genus Phocoena; species Phocoena phocoena. Next base: position 39,172,235 of record NC_089223.1, read on the forward strand.
AGGAAGTGAGACAACTAGTCTCTGCACCAATAGTGGACCAAATTCAGTGGATTCTATGAATGCCTCCAACAGAAAAAACATTTTGTAGAGAAAAGTATCAAAGAGCTTGAGATGTATACATGGTGTATATGTGCTATTTGTGATAGCCTACCTTTGGACATAGGTTTTTCAAAGTCAGCAATCATGTAGAATATCCAACTTTATAAGCACTTTACAGAATGTGTTTTCAAATATATCATTTCATTTAACACTCACATTAATCTAGTACAAAAGTTATTTTTGTTTTAATAGATCAAGCAAGCAACTGTGTTTAACTCATATAATATCAATATATCTCAAGGGTTTCTAAATCTTTTTCTTTTTGCCATGGATCCATTAAAAAAACACCCATATGATAAACTGTAATATATAAAATTGGGAGTGAAAACATAGAAGGGGTCAGATATCTGTTCACTTGGTCTTCTCCAGTCCTTAGTTATACTCTCTGAGGCACTTCTTTGGTGATCCATGGAGCATAGTTTAAAAATTCATAGTATAAAATTTAAAGTGTTTAATAAATGTTGTTGTAAACAGTGGCAACCTCAGGGGCAAATAATCAGAAAATACTAGCTTCACAGCTAGCTTGAGGTTGTCATCATGTTGGGCTAAGCAACAGCCTAGCAGACTAGCTGGAAATTCAGCATGGAGATCTGGGGAGATGAGATAGCCATTGTGAGCCTTGATAAGCTCTCCCATATTCCTGGTGGTTTAGAAGGATGCATGCTTGTAAAAGGCTATACACATCCTCAAAAGAGACTGGAGAGGGCCTAGCTCTCTACTGGTCCCTGGCTCAAAGTGAGGTCTAGAGCATGCTCAGAGGAGACGTGAGAAGACTCAGCAAAAGGCAAAAGTAGCATAAACTAACTGAACTTTGAAGCATTCCCTAACTCATACATAGCTCCATTAATGAAGAGTGAAAACCTTACTGGCTTAAGGTGTTTAAGCTCAACTTTTGACCAGACATTGACTGATGACTAAGCTATTGCTGATTGATGGACAACCCTTAGGAAGACAGGCTTAAATATAAAAACAATTTTAAGCAACAACAAACTCAGCAGAGACATCAGCAGCTACACATTGCAGGGAAGACAGCTCTACAGTATTAGTTAAGTTACTAGTCAAACCATAACTCTCTGTGTGGAATCAGAATCTAGAGCAGCTACACGATCAAAAATGCCTTGTTTTCCCCAAAATATTTATGAGATGGGGCCAGAAACAGGAAAGTGTGACATATACAGAAGGGAAAAAAGCAGTCAATAGAAACCGTCTCTGAGAGCATCTAGGTGTTGGACTTAGTAAACAAAGGCCTCTAATTCGTTATTGTAAATATGCTCAAAGAAGTAAACTATTCTTTTTTTTTTAACATCTTTATTGGAGTATAATTGCTTTACAATGGCGTGTTAGTTTCTGCTTTATAACAAACTGAATCAGTTATACATATACACGTTCCCATATCTCTTCCCTCTTGCGTCCCCCTCCCTCCCACCCTCCCTATCCTACCCCTCTAGGTGGTCACAAAGCACCGAGCTGGTCTCCCTGTGCTATGCAGCTGCTTCCCACTAGCTATCTATTCTACGTTTGGTAGTGTATATATGTCCATGCCACTCTCTCACTTTGTCACAGCCTACCCTTCCCCCTCCCCACATCCTCAAGTCCATTCTCTAGTAGGTCTGCATCTCCATTCCTGTCTTACCCCTAGGTTCTTCATGACCTTTTTTTCCCCCTCAGATTCCATACATATGTGTTAGCATATGGTATTTGTTTTTCTCTTTCTGACTTACTTCACTCGGTATGACAGAATCTAGGTCCATCCACCTCACTACAAATAACTCAATTTTGTTTCCTTTTATGGCTGAGTAATATTCCATTGTATATATGTGCCACGTCTTCTTTATCCATTCATCCGATGATGGACACTTAGGTTGCTTCCATTGCCTGGCTATTGCAAATAGAGCTGCAATGAACATTTTGGTACATGACTCTTTTTGAATTATGGTTTTCTCAGGGTACATGGCCAGGAGTGGGATTGCTGGGTTGTATGGTACTTCTATTTGTAGTTTTTTAAGGAACCTCCATACTGTTCTCCATAGTGGCTGTATCAATTTACATTCCCACCAGCAATACAAGCGTGTTCCCTAGTAGACTATTCTTAAAGAATTACAGGAAACACTTAGATCTACCTTTTTAGCAAATTTCAAGTATATACTGCAGTATTATTAACTATAGTAACCATGCTATACATTAGATCCCCAGAGCTTATTCATTTTATAGCTGAAAGTTTGTACCCTTTGACTAACATCTTCCCATTTCTCCTAGCCCTTAGTCCCTAGTAAAAAAAAAAAAGTTAATGTTTGAGGTGATGGATGTGTTAATTAACTTGATTGGATTAATCATTTCACAATGTATGCATATATCAAACCATAAAAACCATCATATGTATACCTTAAATAAATAAGTTTCCATCTGGTTCTTTTAAAAATAATTTCCATCTCTTTATTGGTATTCTTTATTTGAGGAATCATTTTCATCATGCTTTTATATAATTCTTTTTTTTCCAGTTCTATTGAAGTATAATTGACAAATAAAAATTGTACCAACTATGTTCTCTGATCCAATGGAATTAAATTAAAAATCAACAATGGAAAGAAATTTTGGAAGTCTATAAATCTATGGAAGTTAAGAAAGAAACACATCTAGGGCTTCCCTGGTGGCACAGTGGTTGAGAGTCCACCTGCCGATGCAGGGGACATGGATTCGTGCCCCGGTCCGGGAAGATCCCACATGCCGCGGAGTGGCTGGACCCGTGAGCCCTGGCCGCTGAGCCTGCGCACTGGAGCCTGTGCTCCGCAATGGGAGAGGCAACAGTGAGAGGCCCGCGTACCACAAAAAAAAAAAAGAAAGAAAGAAACATATCTAAATGACTCATCAGTGAAAGAAGAAATCACAAGGGAACTTAGAAAATAATTTGAGTTGACTGAAGATGGAAACACAACATATTAAAATTTATGGGATGTAACTAAAATGGTATTCAGAGGAAAATTTATCATTTTAAACACCTATATTAGTAAAGATGAAAGTCACAAATAAATAACCTAAGGAACTAGAAAAAGAAGAGCCAACTAAATCCAAAGCAAATTGAAGGAAGGAAATAGAACATACACAAGGAAATGGAAAACAGAAAAACAATAGAAGAAATCAAGGAAACCAAAAGTTGGTTCTTGGAAAAGATTTTAAAAAATTGCCAAACCTTTGTCTAGACTGAGCAAGCAGAAAAGAGAGAAGGTTCAAGGAAGTCAAGAATAAAAGAGAAGACATCACCAGTGCCCTCGCAGAAAGGAAAAGGATTAAAAGAGAGTCCTATGAGCAACTTTATACTGATATATTAGAAAACTTAGATGAAATGGTCAAATTCTTAGACAAACACAAACCAAAACTGACTCATGAAAAAATAGAAACAGACCTATAAAAAGTAAAGAAATTGAATTATATTAAAAATATTCCCACAAAGAAAAAGTCCAGGCCCAGATGGCTTCACAGTATAGACAATAAATAATACCAATCCTTCACAAAACTCTTCCAGAAAATAGAGAGAGAGGGAATACTTTCCAACTCATTCTATGAAGTTGGAATTACTCTAATGAAAGAATTCAGATACAAAAGACCACATATTGTGTGATTCTATTTGTATGAAAAGCCCAAAAAGGCAGAGACAGAAGGCAGATTATTGGTTGCCTGGGGTTGGGAGTAGGAATGGGGATTAACTACAAACGTACTGAGGATCTTTCTGAGATGATCAGAATGTTCTAAATCTGGATTTTGGTGGTGGTTGTACAATTATATAAATTTACTAAAAATTATTGAGTTATATACTTAAAAGAAAAATAGAAGAGGAAAAAAGTAGGTATTAGGTGAAGATATGGAAGGGGGAAGAATGGAGAGCCACAGGGAACAGCATGTGCAAAAGCTCTGAGGTAAGAAGGTAGTATGATGAGTTTGAGACAGTAAAAGAAATTCAATATTGATGTGCTTAAAGTAAAAGGGAGATTGAAAAAGTAAAGTAGGCCATATCATGGGCCTTGTAAGCCAACTTAAGAAGAGATGACTTTATCCCAATAACTGCAAGGATCCTTCAGTGGATGTGTATAGTTAGATTTTGCAGTATGATTTAGAGAAATAACATGATTATGATAATTATTTACATAAATATGTTAAAAACAATTAACTATAAAAGCTCAAACTCCAGATTTATTGTGATTTTACAACTTTGGAAAGGAAGAGTCACATTTCTTTTTTTTTTTTTTAATTATTTTTTTTGCGGTACGCGGGCCTCTCACTGTTGTGGCCTCTCCCATTGCGGAGGACAGGCTCCAGACGCACAGGCTCAGCAGCCATGGCTCACGGGCCTAGTCGCTCCGCGGCATGTGGGATCTTCCCGGACCGGGGCATGAACCCATGTCCCCTGCATCGGCAGGCGGACTCTCAACCACTGCACCACCAGGGAAGCCCACATTTCTTTTCATTGTATGTGAATGAGAGAGTTCCAAAAAAAAAAAAAAAAATAGAATTAAGACTATAAGTTTCAGCTCATATTTTATTGTTATTAAAGAGAAATATAATCTCTGTTGGTTTAGCCATTGACTGTGGATCCAAAGCATAATTTTCACAAGAAGTAAAGTTAAATTCTTTACTGTACTGAAAAACTGAATTCCCAAATTTCAAAAAGGATTAAATATTTTAAAGAATGGACTGATTGGAAATACATGCTGATTCAACATTGGGGATAATGGCTGATAACTATGTCAAAAAAAAGTTACCATATACTTCTTTATATTTTATACCCAGCATGTCAGTAACAAATAAAGCAAATCAGAGCATGTTTGTCACATGAACACCTGGTTGAATTTGGATACTGCATATTTTAAACTTTTTTGTTTTTGAAGACTTAAAATTCTAAATAGCCTCTATAGATCTTTAAAAAGTTTGCTTTCAATACCTAGTCTTACTTTCATTGTGAATTTTTAAGTGTAAATTTCATTTCAATTTTAAATGAGAAAAGGAGATGGGCAGCATACCCAGAATTAGTGTAAGAGAGAGCTCTATATAAAAATATGAATTCTGACATCAAGATATGGAATTTACTGTCCTTCCTCCTCCTCAAACCCTGCCCCCACCCCCAAAGCATTACTGTCACCTGACTGGTGGTTGTCAGATTTCACCTAAGTCAACTTTCATTCTCAATCCCATCTTGGCTTTTCTCTCACCTATGCCTTTGTCTCTAGAGTAAAGGCAACCAGGCTGAAAAAAAGCAACAGGGTGATTGTGTGATGGGGACCAGTGGTTCCAGACACTGGGTTAAGAGACCACCAAATTGATTTCACTTGAGAGCAAATTCAGATCTGAACAGTTTTTCAGAGATGAAAAAGATCTATTGATTTTCGTCACAGTCAGTTTAAAACTGAAATGATCGCCATTTTAACCGTGTCGGACTTAACAAATCTATTGGAAATGAGTATCATTGACGCTGGAAGTTGTTTTTCTTTTGACTGAATTCTATATTGTACATCTGAGATGGAAAATAAAGTAATAAGACTGTTAAAAGCAGCTGGGAACTTCTGTAGTGGCTGTTATTTAGTAAATGAAGCAGGCCAGGGAGGAAGAACACTTCCTTCACAGAAGTGTCTACAATACCTGAGTCCCCCACTGATGGAAAGGAGTCACCTAACCCATGAGCAGATCTCCTATGAGGCTGAGCTCATTTTGTAAACACCTCAGTGCTTCCAGCTGTTTAGGGTCTGTGAAAAGAAAGAGCCCTCCCGGAGGCTGCAGAAGAGGCATCTCCGAGAATTGTAAGTTTTAGGGTTACTTTGCAGAATTTGGTTTGAAGCTTAATATTGAACTTTAAACAACCATGCAGAGTGAATACAGTTGACCCTTAAACAGCATGGGTTTGAACTGCATGAGTCCACTTACATTTAGATTTTTTTCGAATAAACACATATATTTATGGTAAATTTATTTTCTCTTCCTTATGATTTTTATAATAACATTTTCCTTTCTCTAGCTTAATTTATTTTAATAATACAATACATAATACACATGCATACAAAATGTGTCTTAATCGACTGTTTATGTTATAGGTAAGGCTTCCGGTCAATAGTAGGCTATTAATAGTTAAGTTTTAGGGGAGTCAAAAGTTATACATGGATTTTTGACTGTATGAGGGTCAGTGTCCCAAACACCTGCCTTGTTCAAAGGCCAACTGTACATATATATTAGACTATTTCTGGAAAGTGTAAGTAATATGATGTTTTTGAATGAACCTGTTTCGTGCATAGAAATCACAATTCTGTATTAGTCCTTCCTGTTAGGAAATGCCAGAGTGAAAAAGACTTGTTATATCTTCCATTGGATGGTGTTCAAAATTGGCCATTCTTAGCCGAGCTACATGAGAAATCTTTTTTAGGTTGTTTCCGAGATTAAGTTTTCATAAAGTTAGTCTTTACTCCTAGAGAAAATATTTGTCTTCTTGGTGTTTTGAAAGTAAACAAATAGAATCAACTTCTTTTCTTAAAATTTTGAACTCTATTTCCAGTAGTATCCTAATGATAAGCTCTTCTCATAATTTCCCCACACACATTTTATCCAAGTGATGAATCTGTTCTGTCAATTACAAACAGGTAATTTTTTTGTTTCTGTAAGCTCCCGTTTCTACGTATCCTTTTCTTCTTTTTAAATTATTGTCATTATTATCACCATCATATCTTCATCACTCTCTGTTTTTGAGTCCCTACTTTATAAAAGATATTTGTATATTTTGTGTGTGTATGTGTGTGTGCATATATGTGATACCTTAAAATACAGGTAAAATACTGCCATCACTGTGATCACTATATGGGTGATGGTTGCAGTGGTGGTGGGCAGAGACGAGGGAAATGAAACCTATCATAGTCCTTTCATCCATCAGACTCGGTTACCTGATTTATTTATATCTAACTTAATCTTCACAAGAAAAATATGAGATGTGTATTATTATTATTCTCATTTCATCAGTGAAGAAATGGAGATTCAAGAGGTTCAGTAACTTGTTTGAGGTGACAGAGCTAGTAAGTGGATTGCCAGCAAGCCCTTTGGAATAGTAAACCTCTGCTCTTGCTCAAAACTGGGCTTGTACCCAGGCATTCCTGCAAGGCAGTTTGAGTACAATGATGGTCAGGTCTTGTCATGCAAAGGACGCATCCACCTGGCAGGGTAGCGATGTTTACAGATCAGCATTGCTTCACATTTCAGGGCTTCATCAAAACAGTGTATTCATTACCAGGTTGTGGTTGAGTTCTCTCATGAAGAAAGTCTACAATTGAATTTTTTCAACCAAAAGTTGTAGTTTGAGCAGTCTGTAAACAGATCTGTTAACTGAAACAGCATAAATAAAGACAGAGCTTAACAGTTAAATTTATCCAGAAGTTACAAAAGCATTCCCAGGAGTAAATTAACATGCCTTAGAAATGTCCAAGCCCATCCTCAAGTTCTTTATCAATGACTTAAAGGCACTCCTTGATCATTCAAACAGCACACTATATCTTATTCCTTCATGTACTACTTTCAGTTTATGGTTAGATTCTTGTTACTCTGGGTAAGTACAGAGCCTCTTGGAGTAATTTTTCTACATGAATAGAGTGAAGAGGGAAAAGTTCAAATTAGATTTTATAGGGAAAGATGAGGTGAGGGTTCGGTCGTGCAAAACCAAACATTAAAACCAAGTGGATAGGGACTTCCCTGGTGTTCCAGCAGTTAAGACTCCACACTCCACTGGTTCGATCCCTGGTCAGGGAACTAGATCCTGCATGCCACAACTAAAGATCCCGCATGCGAAGATCCTGCGTGCCGCAACTAAGACCCAGCACAGCCAAATAAGTAAATAAATAAATATTTTAAAAATAAATAAAACCAAGTGGATAGCAGACCGGGGTGCCATGGCATGGTGAAAGATTCCAGGGAAGTTCATCTGGGACTTCCTTGGATAAAAGTCTGGGTGGAATCCATGAGGCTCTGAATTTCAAGATTGAGTAAGTAAAATTATATGAGGTCTTCCAGACTGGGCCAGTGTTCCTTAGCCTGGCCATGCGTTAGTGTCACCTGTGGAATTTTTCACACATCCTGAATCTCATTGCAGCTTTACTGATTTGGGGTTTTGGAATATGTGTGTTTACAAAGCTGTCCCTTCAAAAAGTATTATGCAGAGAATAAAGGAAAGAGAGAAGAAAAAGGAAGAGGCAAGGGAGGAGAATGGAGTACAAATACTAAACTAAAGAGGGTGACATGGTAACAGTGAGTAAACCTAGATAAAGGGCAGCTGTGCTATGCTGGAGCTGGTATGAATGGGCTCGTGATTCTGTGCATCTCTTCCCACTCTGTCTGTAACTTCACATTGGTTGTTGGAAATTGACTGTGGTTAGAGTATTTACACTACAAAAGTCAGAAAATGCAACAAATCAGGGCTTCCTCTGTACTTCAAAGGCCTATTCAGCACACCATTGGGTATATGGGTTCTCTCTGTAAAACTTACACCCTCTCTAAAGCCAAACCAAAACAAAAAGACCCCACTCTTCTCGTGATGCAACTGCAGCCTGTCTGGCATCCACAATTGGGATTTGGTAAGTACTGCACTTGACAGTAAGCTTCCTGAGGGCAGAGATCATGTCCAGCTATATCTTGACTATATACCCAGCATGTAGCTTGGTGCCAGATACATGGTGGACAATAAATATTTGTTGAATAAATGAAGAGTTTCTCATATTAAGACATTTTACACTACCTTAATTTGGGATGGGTGGCAGAGAAAAAGCAATGGAGGAAGATGAAAATACATAGTTAATATTCTGTACAAAACTTCCATTAGCTCCTGTGGGGAGAGGGTATTTAGCAAATGGAAAGCATAAGGTCCAAAATTAATCCCATTTTAACCTCAGGAAATGCATAGGGGAAGAAAATTCACATTACTGATTACACACTGCTACCTGACAGATAGAAATGAGATAATAAGTAGATATTGACTTCTGTTGAGGTGAACATCAAGATCTATTGACCTGAGAGGTAAATATTGACTGAGGTGAAGTCAAGGTCAATATTTGCCTCAAAGAACAGGAAATCTTAATGCTCACCAATATATAAAGGTTATATGTGAATTTTTACATACATTTCCGAGGCATAACATCATGAAAGCTATTTTCTCAAGCAATTCACAAAAGTCTGTTTTAAAATTTTAAGTTCTATCAAATGGTAACTTTAAAGAATAAGAATTTCCACTTCCTTCTCTGTTGTTAATATTTGCTGAGCCATTAGTTAAGAGGATTTGATATGGTCTGCTTCTGGTACAGCAAAGGTTAACAACAGTTTAACAGAACTCAAGCCATCCCTTAGGAGGGCACAAAGAGCATCTTACTGAATCATCATGGTTACCAGTGACATTTTCTCACAACTATCTTTGCCAATCATGAGTTAAAATCTTTCTTTCTGTAACAGCACATCGTAATCATAGTCCTTAGGCTTTAGGTTTGCAAGTGTATTCATCTAGTTATTAGTTCTAATTTGTTTCCTGGCTTCAAGGTGGACTCTATCAAAAGATGACCCAGGGCTGGTAAACCCTGGTCATCATGGATCTCCAAATGAAGTTATTCTGTTGACTCCAGTAGTGGGGAAGAGGGATGAATCTTTGAAGGACTGGAACATTTTAATTGCTCTCCATTCCTGGGCTCCTTGGAGAAGCCCCCATCACTATTGCCAGAAACTTGAAACCATCTGGAAGCTAATGTCCAACAACTTCCAGTTACCCCAGTAACAAAGTGTTCAGGCCAAGCCAGGAGGGAGCTTCTTTAAAAACTCAATGATCACTCTTGCTGCCATGTTACTGCTCCCTACTGCTGCCTCTACTGGTGGAAGTTGTGCTTAATACTGAGGGATTTGAATGGAATCATCCTTACCAGGCCTCCTTTGTTATTCCGCTCTTGTTCCTTCTCAGCCTAACTTTCAGACCAAGAAACAAAACTGGAGGTCCCTCCAAGCAAAGAAAATGCCAGTGCATACCAACAACACACGCTTGGTGTCCCAGCTCCCTTTCAGTTCTCTTAAGCTCCTTGAAGGTAAAGACAATGGCGCATACCTCTTCACTCCTCCTACAGCACCTAAAGCAGCACTGGGGGGAATAGACTTTCAACAAAGAAGTGCTGAAGGGATCAAGTGAGTGAGCAAATGCAAAGGCCCTCCTCATTGTGTCCTTACTGATTCTCCCCTGCTACCTCAAGGCATTTGCAGAAATGTCAGGAGGACGGGATTAACAGCATCTATAGCCAATGCAAGGATTTAAAAATGCCCACCCCTGTCCCCTCCCTCACTGGCTAGACTCTAATATATGCATTGCCTGATTTTCATACATGCTGATTGCCTAGCGATTTCTTCTACAAGTGCCAAGGAGAAGAGTCACCCCTGGACTAAATGTAAAATCTTTATTCTCACCAATGTCTAAATCATTGTTTTCTCGCGGCCAAGATCCTGTGGCACACATTATTAATAGCTCTGGTCTCTCCACCACTTGACACAGCGCTCCAGCTGTCATTCTGCTCCCTGGCTCGTATGATTCTTGCACTGGTGAAGTGCCAGGCCTGGGCCTAGCCCATCAGTCACTGTCACCCACCACCCAGTGATGAATAGCCCCGCCGTCGCCGTGGCGAGGCCCGGGCTCTGATTCACACACGCCTGACTTTTACCAACTTCAGCACACCAGCTGAGGCCTATCCCAGCTGAGGAAGGCCGCAGTGACCTGGAAATGGCACCGCCTCCGCTCCTTCCCCCTCCCTCTCCCCTCCCCCCTCAGATTAGTTAAAAATGAAACAAATCCTAATGTGATCATGTCACTAATTATGCATTTAATTCAGTTATAAGGAGCTAATGGCTCCCTCAGTGACAGCTTTTACTGCTAAAAGGCAATTCATTCCTGAAACGGAGAAATCTAATTACACAAAATGCTTCATCCTAATCCTTTCAAAGAATAATCTTATTTGTAGACATTAACATCCCAGATGCTGCTGCTGTTTGTCCATTATGACAGTGTTTGTCCTGAATAATGTATAAATAGCTCTTTCTGGACAGTTGCATGTCACTAAATCAATACAGTTTGCTGCCTTCTGTTACATTAAGTGGGCCTGGGCAGGCTGGAGAAAATTAACCTTTTGTTTTCCTCCCCTCCCCCTTTCTCAAAGGGCATTCAGAATTAGAAATGAGCAAAGGATCAAAGGGGACTGGGGTGGAATTGAAAGGGGACAGTAGAGAGAGAGGGAGTGAAGAGGGACAGGTATGAACGAAGCTGCAAACAGCAAAGGAAGGACTATCAGGTGTAGAAATGCCGTGAGATGAACCACAAATGATGAGTGAGAGAAAATGGCAAACTTTTAGGAAGATTATTTTGAAATTACTCCAGATGTGGACCCAGACCAAGCATCATATGTGGTGATCCTTGGTCTCACACTTCTTAATTTTAAATGATGCTTTCTTTGAAATGGTGCTTTGATGCATATAGACAGCTCATGGCGAGTGGGGGTAGGCAACTAATGTTAAGGGAAAATGATAGCTGCTTGAATCAGTTGACTGAGACATCCTTGCTCAGACCACCATTTATATGGAAAGCATTCAGAGCAGTGCATAATAACAACTTATACGTGTGTAATTTATGGCTTAACAAAGGATTTATACAGAGATAATTTCATTTGATTTACACAACCTTGAGAGGGAGGCATCAGGGTTCTCATTCCAAAGGTGAGAAAATAGAAGCTAAATGACTTGTCCAAGGTGACGTAACTGCCACGCTGTTTTCCAGCTCTTGGTTCCGAGTGGAGTCTTTCCATCATTCCACAAGTGACCCTCTGCAAATGCCACACCTCTGAGTATTCGGGAAGCTCTCCTAGCAAGGGTGTTTAATATTTCGTTTTAGGGCACCCAACAATGCATGTGCATGTACACACGACACCCCTTCCCATACACACATTCCTTTCTATGTAAAACATAGATAGGTGGGTTTTAATATGTAATTATTCAAAGATTGTAAGAGTGTGCAAATGTAATTTAATTTCTAAATACTATGAGTTCTCTTCTGAAGATTAGATAACAGACTGATGAAATTTTTCTCTGAAGAGCCAGATAGTAAATATTTTACGCCCTAAGTGCCATTGTCTTGTGGTCACCACTGCTCAATTCTTCCATCGTAGAACAAAAGCAGCCGTAGACACTGAGCAGACTGGTGGGTGTGGAAGAGTTGGCAGGCTGGATTTGGCCTTTGGGCTGTAGTTTGCAGACCCTTGGATTAGAGAATATTAAAAAAAATTTAACCTGAGTAGTTTCACTTGAGTTGTAAATTTTACCTTTGTTTCCTTCACATGATTACTTGCTCCCAGTCACTGCTTTGTTTTTAATATTGTCTCAGAAGAATACAGGTATCTGCCTTCATATAAACTCCATAAAGAGAGAGTCCTGCAAATAGAAGCAAAATTGACAAAGTGGATGAGAATGCTTTATACTCTCCTTGCCTTTGCTTGATTTCTGTTTAGTTCGCTCTGATTGCTCTTGGGAATATGGGCCAGAATTCAGTTTCATTGCTGCACTGTTGGCTGGTTCTTGTTTATGTTCATGTTTTGTTTTAGTGCAGAGGTAGGATGAGGGGCGAGGGACACAGTGCAGCTATTGGGATTAGGTTCCACTGTTTGAAAGCTCCCACTCAAAGCTTGCGTTAATGCATTTCAGCAAAGAAAATACATCACTATAAGGCAGACCTGTAAGGCAGACCTGCTTTAAAAAGGGCTTTAGCTCGGTGAACCACTAGAATGCTGTGCTGGGGTGCAGTGTCATCTTTAAGATGGTCTAAGGACAATACCCTATCGAGGTTTCAGGGTAGAAATGAAAGTCAGGTAAGGAAACAAGTTCAAATCAAAGATATAGACATGTATGCTCGTTGATGTGCTTCTCAAGCTCACACCACACAGTGAATGACATCAGAGCCTTACTACAAATGCATCTTCATTATCCACAGCCTGCTGCAGAGACCTGCTTAGAGGCCCGCAGCTAGCATGCACTGGTGGATGCGGGGAGCTATTTTGGGTAAGCACTTCAATCGGCAGTGGAAAAGCAAAATATTGTCTAAAGTTGATTTTGAGAGCAAAAAAATCAAATAAGAGGCCCAGAGAAATGACAGAAAAATAAAGCATCGAAGGCTGCCTTTGATGAAATTAAACGGAGCACACTGGAGGTGCATGGATTGTACAGCATTTGAAGGGTCCTTGTGGAAGTGTTCAGAACATTCTTTGCTTTATCTTTTAGCCTAGCTCTTTATCTTGTGTTATATTCCTTTACTGCTTTGCTGAAGTACGATTTTTCTTGCCTTCTTCCTATTTCCCTAAAAGTATATGTGAGATAATCTGTTTGGAAAGTAAGCCTACACATGGCATTATAAGGTTCACTCTTGGGAAAGGATTCAATGTTGAATTCTTAGATTAGCTTCTTCCTGGGGAAGCTTTGCTTTTGTGTATCTTTTGAATGTGAGTTGTCGGGTTTCTTTGGAGTGAAGCCTTTAGCATCTCAGAAGTTATTATTAAGTCCTTGACTTTGTAACTTCTACATTTGTCAGACTTTCAAAAATGGTTAAGGCTCAGTCAAACTGACCATATTAGTAATTCCATTACTACTTGGGATATGAGATTTTAAAAGTAAATAATAATCTATTCTGTAGAAACAGGCAGGGCTTCTCCAACGGAATCAGGATTTACTGTGAAAGGAAGTACTATAGGATGAGATGCAGAGCAGAAAGTCTTATTTCTGGAAAGTAATTTATTTGGGGGGTGCCCCTTTAAAGCATCAGGGCCAGCATCACTGAAGAGAGCTCAGATTAGCTGATCTGGTTGATTGGGCCTTAATCCATCACTGCTTGAACCCCCTCAAATGTGTTATCACCAGGGATTTGTCTGGCTACATATGATTTCACACATCTGTCATCTAAATCACAGATCCAAATGCAAGGTCCAGCACTAGAAAACGTCACAGGCATTTGTGAAAATCCTTGGAGGAACTTGGGACCATAAATCAATGGATGGATTACAGTTCAATAGTATAACCTTCTCATTTATGATGAAAAGATGTTGTCCACATGAATGCTTAGGTATTATGGTGATGAAACTATAAACAGGTATTTGAGAGTAAATCTCTCTGGTTCTCCTTTAGACCAGTCTCTAAGTACTAGCTCTAAGATAAGAACCTTTTAAATTAAGACCAAACTGAAAAAAATAAGCTGTATGAAAGCTTACTGGGGATTAGCTTTGTGAATGGGCCAGACAAGTTTTGTTTTTGTTCTTTTTAGATGGAGTAGTAGTAGTAGTAGTAGTAGTAGTAGGAGTAATAGTAGTAGGAACAAATATTTCTCCGATGTTTACTATAACTGTGCACTCTGCTAAGCACTTCTTACGTATAATCTCAGGAAACAGTGTCAGAGAGATGAATCCATGCCCAGTGTGCACAGCTATGACTTCAATGCAAAGAGCCAGGAATTGAACCTAAGTCTTCCTGACTGCAACTTTGTGCCTTTGTGCCTCATCACAAGGAAAGGAAAGTCCACATCAGACTTTTCTTGATTTCAGAAGCAAAGTGAGAGGGTCAGAATTTTAAAAATATGTCCCATAAAGTGAGAGGCTTGTCAAGTCAAATATTCTATTTGTTGGTCTAAGCATTGCAGAAAACATCTGTGGGAAGAGAGTCACTGAGAGTGCTTTCGGCTATGACCAGCTCTCCCACTTGCCCACTGAGCGTGCCTGGCACTAACATGCCACAAATACTGATGTAATGGGTTAAAAGCCAGTGGGCCTAGAGTGAGGCTGCATGTCCTTAGAGCCATCTTGGAAGAGATGCCTTGGATGGTAGAGATTTTTACAAATTCCCAAGGAGATCATATTTGATCATCACATTGGAAAGCAAAGCAAAATAATAAAACAAAACAACACAAAACAAGAACGACCCACTTCATGAGCCTGAAATTGTTGCATTACGGGAATCAGTCTGGCATCACCCTAATGGCAGGGTCTAAAAGTACTGTTCAGCTGTCTATTGGGAAGAGGGGCCTTTATGAAGGAATTTTAATGCTTAGTTAATTTCCTTGGGAACAGGAAGATTCATCCCTTCCATACCTCCCATAATTGGGCATTTACCTTTTTTTTTTTCTGATTGAGACTGAAGTGTGACAGAGTGAGGAAACTTGCACTGTTTGGTGTTTTCATAGAAGGAAAATTTTATAGACCTTCATTCTTTCATTTCTTGAAAATAACTTTCCATGAGAGTCTATCTTTGTAGTCAATGCAAATTCTTTGAATGATTTCTCTTCTCAAATTGAAATACAAACTTAGAAATAATACTTGAAGATGATATTTTTTCCTTTGATTTTGTCATTTAAAGGCTTTTTATTGAATTAAAATAATGAACATTTGTTGAGTCTTTATAATGCTCTTGGAACCATGCTAAGTGTTTTATCTGCATGATCTTACTTTTGTTTCTCACAATAGCTGTGATGTAGCTATATTATCATCCCATGTTAAAGATGAGGAAACTGAGGCACCAACTGGATACGTAGTTTGTACAAGGCTATTTTCCTAATTAGTGGCTGAGCATTTGAACTCAAATCTGGCTAACTTCAAAGCCCTTTCTCTTAGTCACCTGTTTTTGCCTCAATCTGAGAAAATTAATGCCTACAAAAAGTATGAATGTTGAAAGCAATTGTAGACCTTGTGGATGTTGTATAGCTGAGAGAAACCTTAGAGATCACTTCTTATCTTTATTTTACTAGTAGATAAATCAAGATAGGAGATTACGACTATATCAATTGATGTTAAATGCCTGTGTCAATCCGGTCAATTAATCTAGTGATGTTAATTGTTTGGTATCAAACAGAAAAATAATGTTGATTAAACCAACTTTTCACTGTTCAATTGGTTATTCTGACATAAAATGAACTCAACTTAAAAAAATTATTTTATTGAAATGTAGTTGATTTATAATGCTCTGTTAATTTCCGCTGTACAAAATAGTGATTCAGTTATATATATTCTTTTAAAATGAACTCAACTTTAGACAAGGCATCAAGATCACAAATACATTGTAAAACTGATGATTCAAACTGTTTTGGATTTCTACTGTATGCAATATGATGCTTATTTATGCTACTGAAAGTGAAAAACAATTCTCTTCACTTTACCCCTTTAATTCAAAGTCTACACAGTGTCCAGTAGCTTGACAATTTTGTTGTAACTGAATTGAGTATAGAGACAGCCAAAGTCTGTTTCACCCTTGAGGGCTGCAAGATTTCCTTTGGACCTGGGCAAACGTCTCTATTTTCCCTCTAGCTATCTTTGAGTAGTCATGCTTGCTCACATAACAAGTTCTCTAACTCTTTGGTCAACTCAAATGAGTTTGAGTCTCTCATCATAGAACTAAGAGGTTGAGCAGACTGGAGATGTTCATCTCCTGCGTTGATAGATCAGTCCTAGAATCAGTCCTCCTGTGTTTTACTTCTCTCGGAAAGGCTCTTAGAATCCTACACACTCATGATAAAGTAAAATCAGATCAGCTCCCCCTTTCCTGCATCCCTCCTCTCCCCCAGAACATTACTGTCATTGGGACTGATTTAAGAGACAGGGTACATGCATCTCGGTGTCCAGATCTTGTGTTGACCTGACAGTGCCTGCATCTATGAAAAGCATTGCTTAATCTAGACACTGAGGCAGTTTGATATAGAGGCTATTGACAGGGAATCAACTTGAAAGCCCCAACACGCCTTTTCTGGAGTCACTTTTCATATTGCAAGTGCAATTCACACGTATTTGCCCTGTGGCACCATCAGGCATTATAAGAGAGCCAGGAAACCTGGAGCTCAGACATTATGGGAAAATAAAAGGAAATTATTTTATGTTGTTCAATAATGTTACATCATTATCTTTGTGATGGGCTAATTCATATACTCTACAGAAGACTATTTATGAATTAATGGCTTGGGATTCCAAATTTAAGTTAAAAAAATATGTAACTTAAGCTGATGGATTCAATTTGCAATTCAAATGAGTATTTTGTACATTTGCCCAGAGTCTTTAGGTCAATAGGCTTAAATAAGTAAACAAAAACTTCTCCAATCATTTTAATAACTTTCTCTTGGTTATAATACTCCGAGCCAACTATGACCGGAAGTGACATCAGCAACATAGCTATACTTTCTATTAGGCCAAGGTGTTCTTTGAGCTAAAATGTGCCATCTATATTTATCTTTTTGATGACTTTTTCACCATGTAAAATATTTCCAGGGAAGTTTTTGTTCAGTTTTCTTTTCTCTTTAACCCTGTTAATTTTACTTTTTGCAAATAATATTTTAGGTTGAACTCATTTATTTGCTCTGACAAAATCATTGTTTTCATTTTTACAAAGGACTAAGAAGGTGAATATCAGGGGAAAACACAGGATTAGATTCAGGATAAAGACAGGAGCACCAAATTTTAGTTATCACTGTGTTGAGGGAATTGGGATAGCTCAAGCTGGTCCTTCAACTTAAAAAAATCTGGAACTCAAAAGACAATCATGAAACGTCTATTCCAACTATTCCTGCCCAGCCTCTCATGGCAGACTCAAGATCAGGATTCTTGAGACCAGTAGCATGTTACATTATCATTTAAAATTTCATATCATAGCTTATAGGATGTTAGAACTGGAAGGGAACATGTATTTCAAACTTCATCTGCTAGAGATAAGTAACCTCTGGTCCAGAAAGGTTAAATTAGTAGCCTGGAAGTGTACAGCTTATAATGGAGCTTAGCTCATGTCTTCTATTTCCATGGATGGATTGGCCTTGGGATGTTGACCTGTTTATTCGCCTTGGATTTGCCCTTTAAATCTATTCATTCATTCATTCATTTATTCATCCAGCACCTACTATGTACCATGCTATGTGTAAAGCTTGAGGATACAGAAGAAAACAGGCAAAATCCCTGACTTCATTGAATTGATATTCTAGGGAGAGAAGATAGAAAATAAATAAGTAAGTAAATAAATAAAATAATTTAAAGTAGTGATTAGTATTCTGAAGGAAAAATAAAGTAGGGTAAGATGTTAGAAAGTGATAGGCTGAAAGGAGGCATCATTTTGATAGGATGGTCAGAGAAAGCTTAACTTGATCAGAGGTCATTTGAGTAAAGACCTGAAGAAGGCAGGGACAAGAGCTATCCAGGTATTTAGGGAGAAAATGCTCTAAGCAGAGGGAACAAGTGCAAAGGCCCTGAGGCAGGGTGTGCTCATCCACTGGTTCTCTAGAACCTCTTTTTGGGCAGACTCCGATTCGGTTTCTGTATAGCCACCATGCTACCTGCAAGCCAGTGTTTTCCTGGGAGGAGCTGGAGCAGGACCAAATTTTGGAGTCAGATCCAATATTTAGTTAGATGATGTTGGGCAGATGGGCCTGATTGTGTGTCAGTAGGAGGGAGAGGAAGAGAAAAAAAATGCCTTTTGGGGTTGGATATCTCTTCTGGCTACCAGTGATAAGAAGTTCACCTGAAAATCTTTCCACTAAATAATATTAAACTTCAATACTGTGATAAAGGATCTTTATTTAATTAATTTGTTTTCAATTGATTCCAAAATAGTGCATTAGCTTTTTAAGGGTCCCCTGGGTCCATGAGGCCCAGGGCACATTGATAACTATCTTCTTGCTCCCAACACCCAATGTGTACTTGAGGGGTAGGGACAGGCTTCGTCTAGAGCCAAGCCTCCTCAAACAGGAGAGGAATGCCATAAGGACTTGGGGCTTATCCCATTAGGAAAAAAGAAGGGATTGAGGGGAAAGAGGGAAAAGGTGGATCCCCAGTTAATCCAGGGGACTGAAAATATTCTTCCATCTCGTGACATCTAGAAAAAAATGGAAATTAAACTATTGAGTGACTAGAGTTAGAACAGGGTATCCTAATTTGTAATTCGTACTGAGTGATACTTTTTAAAATATAGTTTAGAATTATGCTATGGACTGAACTGTGTTCGTTCGTTGAAGCCCTAACACCAGCCGCCCCACCCACTGCCATTGTGAGTGTATCTGGAGACAGAGTCTTTTGGAGGTAATTAAGGTTAAATGAGGTCATAAGAGTGGGGCCTTAATCTGATAGGACTGTGGCCTCATAAAAAAAGGGAGATCTTTCTCTCCTTCTCTCTTTCTCTGCCATGTGAGGGCACAGGGAGAAGGCAACTGTGTGCAAGTCAGGAAGAGAGCTCTCTCCAGAACACAGCCCTGCTGGTACCTTGATTTAGAATTTCCAGCCTCCAGAACTGTAAGGAATAAATTTCTGTTGTTTAAACCACCAAGACTATGGTGTTTTGTTATGGCAGCCCAAGCAGACTAAGGCAAATTCGTATCTGGATGGCTACCCTGTGATACAAATTGATTTTCATACCAAATGCTAAAGTATACTAATCTGGATCCCAAGGGACTCTTGGTCACCTGGCAATTTAGGGACACCTTTCCAAACTCCATGGCCTTCTGTGTCCTCACATCCACAAAATAAATCATGTTTGGAGACAGGAACTAAGGATTTGGCTAGGCTTGGCTCGCCATTTTAGTTTCTCATTAGCTTTACCCACCACTGTCACTAATCAGCTGAATAAACTCAGGCAAGCCACTTGACCTCTCTGTTTCACAGTTCCCCCATCGTACGAGGACCAGATGCCATCGGGTCTGTGAAAGTACTAAACATTCTGAAGTTTTAAATGAAAGTGAAAACATTCTCATTCAATAGAAAACCATTCTCTTCATTGTAATTGAAGGGCCGCTGATTTTGAAGCCAGGGCTTCTGAACTGTTCAGAGGTGGTAACAAACAGCATTTGCGTGGTTCATTCAGCCATTCCCACACCTCATCCCACTGATTCTTCAAGATGGAACCTTGACAAGGATACTTCAGAGGCCTTGTGAAGAGAGGCTCCGTCATTCAGCAAAGGTGGTCGGAACATGCTTCTAGTTGCCTTGTCCCTGCACTGTGTGCAAGTTAGAGCCTCCTGTGAGGTTGGGCAGCAAGCCTCATCAGGCATCCATGGCCTGCCACCCCTCCATCATTGTCAATAAGCGAGATGGAGAGACCTGTACATCATTTCATTTACTATTGCAATGATTACATAGCTCATTGCCTTCCCATTGTTTCAGAGGTAGATTTAATTAACTTCCAATTAATCATAGAGGGTGATATTTAATGCTTAGCCCAGCACTGAGCACAGTGTCACAGACCAAAGAATATATTCTGAAGGCTTCAGTAATCAAGAGGTCATGGAAGATAGATGTTCTTCACTGAAGGAGAGGGAAGATAAATCTGTGTGTCCAGACCACTCTGGCTAACTGTTTTGAGATAATTGTTTTGCATCCAAATGATAACTTTCCATAAGGCACAACCATGCATAGCACAGGAGAGATAGATGGGGGGAGAGAGAGATAATAGGGTTACAATATGGAGAATTCACTTGGCTGTAATTCCCATCTGATGCCAACCAGACAGAGGTCACCAGGGAATTCTGCTTAGATTTGCAAGAGTGCGAGTGCTATAGTGGGGGGTCTAACTTAGGACCTTATGCTGAAGAGACGCTCTATAAATCTTTGTCCAGTGAATGAGAAAGGAGGCCCACAGATCTTGGTTAGGTTGGCTTTTTGCTTTCAATAATCACGAGGGCTTACTGACATTTTGCTCACAGTGTGATACCAAGTATTTCTCTCTCTGTTTCTTGAAAAGATGTAAGACTTGCATGTCTGAGCAATGGAAACCTGATGTCCCTGGGTCTAGCAGTGTGGTGGTCACTCTCGATGCTGTGTCCCCAAAAGGATGTAGATTCCTGAGCTACAGCCCAGGCAACTAAAATGTTTTTAATGAAATAGATCAGAACCTCTGAGGAAAAGATTCTAGAAGTTTCCTGAACACTCTGTGAGAAACTCTGTTTTGACTCAGAACAAAAACATACTTGGGGAGATCAATCATACTTCTTGTATTTACATTTACATTCAGGTAATGGTATGGTAACAAATGATAATACAGATTATAGCCCTTTATTCTTTCTTCACCCATCTATATGTCTATTCATAATTATGTGCTAAACATTTTTATATCAATAAAATGGTCATTTATATATTATTTCAAACAATGTCTAGAACATTAAAATCTCAGGATAAAAGGAGTAATTCAAACTGAACTGTTATTTCTATATTATTTCAAACAATGTTTAGAACGTTAAAATCTCAGGGTAAAAGGAGTAATTCAAACTGAACTGTAAAGTCATTGTTGACAGGCTTTGACCAGGAGTGATAACAAAATTTTTAGAAAGTATATGGTTATCATTAGAGTACTTGTTATAAGTAATAAAGCCCTTGTTATAATATAAAAAGTTGTCTGGGTGTGTGTATATTTTCTGGAGAAAGTGTCTATAGCTCTAAATGTGGATTTGTGACATTGAAAGGTTAAGAACCCCAGTGCTCCAGCATTTTATCTCCAAGAGGTTAATATATCTGTGCCAATTGACATGAAATAAGGAACTATTAACCAATTCCATAGACTTACACAATCCCTGTTCTCAGAAAAGTAAGATGTGGCATTATGTCTGGCATCTACAACTTTATTTAGATAAATTATTTCTGCAGTTATCTATTCAGAATAAGATTTCAGATTAGGATACACATGACCCAGGCCTTGGAAATACTATTTGCTTTAAGTCCTAGGAGAGCTGCATCTGACAAATAGCATACTTAGTGGCTGAATATGCTTGTGATTGTTACTGGAGAGTGTGTGTGTGTGTGTGTGCGTGTGTGTGTGTGTGTATGTATGTGCTGGTATGTGTGCATGCACACCGCAGGACTCAAAGCTCTAGAAATAACTTGACAGAGAGATTGAAGCATGGGGAAGTCCACCTGGTCCACTTTACTTCACATACCGGGAGTCAAATGCAAAATGAGAGGCACATGCCTTGCTTTATGATGGAGACACCCCGCTTCACTTTGCAGTGAACAAATTGGAGATGGAACAAGAATGAACTCTTGTATTATCTACCTGCCCTTCCAGTCAAGAGGTTGACATCTGAGTAGGGCCATGAGATTATAGTCATGACCCAGTATAAAAGAATGAGAGACATTTGCCACTCTTGTTTCAATTCTGGTCATAAAAATGCATTAAGTTTGGCGTGAGTTTCTGTTCTTGCTGAAAGTGTCATCATAGGAAAGCAGAATCAGGCGAGGCCCCCAGAGGATTCCCTGGGATAGATCAAAACATGTGCCTGGTTTGCTCTCTTACTAGGGACTTGAATGATTTCTCCCATCGATCTTGGGAGGCCACTAGAATATACTTATTTGGGCATAAAAATAAAGATTCCCTTTCAGGACAAACTACTTAAGCAAAGAAGCTATAGGATATGGGCTGTGTGAATATAATCCAACCATTTGAGTAATTCTACCCAAGGGAAATCACAGCAGAAACCTCTGTGTATCATGTAATCTATCAGGGCAAACAGTACAATGTACCAAGCTGGTCTGCTAGCCCTCAGGCTGTTTTCTAGGCACTTCTTTCCTCCCTTAGGAGCCAGTGCTTCCTGATGCTCCAGGCCTCTTCACACTTTTAATGCAGACCTTGGTGCAGATTTTCCCTCTTTAGATATCACTTTTCTCAGTTTCTTCTTCCTATCAAAATCATCCAGTTCTCCATCTCATTTCCTTCAGGCCCATGCATTTTTCAAGCTGCATGCATTCTGATAATTTAATCCCTGTGGAGGTGCATATGTGTGCTAATGGTTTGATGTCTCTTAACATATTTGCATTTGGCAGTCTTTTCAGAGAAACCCTGTCTTAGCTCGAAGGAATAAATCTAATGTTAGTAAATCTCAGTTGGTCGCAGGGGCTGAGATATTTGGAAGTGGGATGGAGGAAGAATGGAGAAACTAAATCATATTGGTTATGCAGCTGTCTGGTTTATTATACATATATCCGATTTTTAACTGGTGATCAAGGAGGAATAATTCTCTCTCAAACTCCCCATTTATATTTATCTCTAAATAAAAATGGGAATTTTCAAGGCTACTCATCCTAAAATCACTTTCATCTGCTCCTGATAACGTGCAGTTGGGCTTTGTAATCTTTCCTTGATATTGAGTTAATTCAAAACATGTTTACTGAGTGTTTGCTGTGTCCCAGACCTGGTGATTGGTGCTGGGATACAAAGGCACAATCTCTGACTTTAGATTAGTGTTGGAGATGGACAAGCAAGCAGGCAATTTCAATACAGGTGATATGCCTTGTGATGGAGTTACTGCAGAGAGGCACCTAAGCTGTGTAAGGAGAGAGGGAAGGGTTCCTGGAGAAGCCGTATCTTATTGGAAAGCCAAGGAATGAGAAGATATGGGGAGAATTGTTTGCTATTTGTTAAGGTTTAGGCTAAGATCCATAAAAGACTTCAAAATACAGTGGCTTACACAGGATAGATACAGATATCTCTCATGAAATCCTAGAGATAAGAGGCTTAGAGTGATGCAGCTATTTTCAGCAAGTGCCTCTTGCCTCTTGGTCCAAGAGAGGTGCCTTTGCTGCAGCTGTGTCCTTGCCAGCAGGAGTGTGTCAAGGGTCGGGAGCAAAAGAGAACAGCAAGTTGGCGAGACTCTTAGTCATTCTGTATGGGAGGATAGGAATGTCAGAGGCAAGGGTGGAGTGGCCATATATGCTCTGCTCAGAAATTTGGATTTTTCCATTGAGAGTGATGGGAAGCCTTTGTAGGGTTTCAAGCAGAGTAATGACCCAGTGAGATTTTAATTTTAGAACATTTACTTTGGCTGAGTAGTTCTTTAGTTATCAATAACTTTCAGCATTTCATACAGCTGAACTTATACTCTGAAGGAGTAGTGAATATAGAGATGAGCTACAGATTATAATTCAGTAACTTAATAGTTCAGTAACTGAAACTTCATGTAAAAAGAAGGATCTCTATATGTAAAAACTGGCCTTGGGATAAGGTCAGGTTGTTTCTGGAAATGTGGTTTTGGAAAATGATCTGAATTTTTTGATCATATGGTCTTTTCTGTCTCGCTGACTTCTTTCTCCTTAAAATATATGCTTTAGGGAAAAGTTTAAATAAAACATTTTTCAAGAATTGCAACCTTAGTGGAGAGCAGAACAGGCAATGCCGTGTAAAACTGGGGATGGTGGTAGCTAATACAAGGCCACTTGTATGTATTCACAGGCCACTCCCTCCCACTCTGCTTTTACCCTTCCTCAAATATTTGTAGTAATATATTGTGCTTTTAATACATGACTCTAGAATATAGATTTCCTTCTCCATTATCTGCAGTATTTTCCCCTTTATGGAATAATTCATTTTTAACTATGGTATTTACATTTCACCATGTAGTAAATTTTATCTCTTATTTGAAATCTACTTTTCATAGCACTTAAGTTCCACAAATGGGCTGAGGACAGAGCTAAAGAGGTTACTGTAGGTCAAGACAAGTGGTAAACTTGTTAGTGGCACTAAGTTCCAATAATTAGAATTCGGAGAGAATGACCCATTTCCTTAGTGGCATGTGTCTTGTTTTGTCTGATGTTGGCTAAAAATGAAAGATTGTACTAAAATAAGACACAAAAACTGAAGATTCCTGGGTTATTGGCAATTTTGTGTATTGGGAAATGTGGAGCGTTGGGATTTTACTTGAAGGGGTGAATAGAGGCTCTGCTTTGGAATATTAGACATGATACTAGGATTTCAGGTGTTGAAACTCAAATGTAATTCTATGGATAGTATTTTTCCATAAAATGTCAGCAGTTATCACAGGGATGAGTGCTTGGGGGAAGAAATGGAGACATCACAAAACATTGTCTCTTTCACAGAATTGTATAAGGTAGGACATTACCTGGTAGCACGATTTATAATACTTTGTTTTCTAATTACCTATGATATTCATAGAGTTCACAGTGGAAAAATATCTAATGGTATGGAAAGAACATTATGTTTGACATAGATGGGCCAAGAGAAATCCCTTGGCTTTCTAGAAAGAAGGAATATAGATGATGCCATGATCCGAACAAGTGAATTTATTCCCAGTAGCAACAGAGTGCAATATTGAACTTGAAGTAAAGCATGTCCATTCTAGAAAATGTGTTCCTTCTCTGATAAACTGTTTCTGTCTCTGATCAAGAAACTAGAATAGTACACGGGAGGATCCAGGTCATGCTCCCAGGAGGCCAGGCAATAACTCAATCAGAAGCAGGTAAAACCTGAGTTGAGAGAGTACTGTCAATCACTGCTCAATTAGATTGAATTGACAATGGCTTTCCAGTATGGCTTTGCCTGGCAAACATTTGGAGTTCTAAGAGGAGGAAAAACAAGCCTATGTTCTCAATGTCAAATTCATTTTGGCCACTTGCCTAAGACCCCCCTGGAGAATCCCAACAGGAATGAGACCCTGCATTTTAGAAAGATAGACTTCTGCTCAATGCATCAGCAGTTCTGCATGGTTGCTCCTATCACCAATTTCTCTGATAAAAAACGTTATTTACCAAGTGCTGCACTTTTTTTCTCTTGCCTAACCTGTGGAAAAATTCAGTCGGTTTCCAACTGCTCTTTTTTGACTGAATTTGTCCAAGAAAATACTTTTATATCCTTCAGTGAGCAGAAGGAAGACAGCATTTTGGGATGAGAGATGGCAAGAGGAGGAAACCACAAGTGGAAATTGGGTGTGACCATTCCTTGGGCTCACGCCAGTCATTACTATTACCTACACTGCTTCTGGGCTGACTCGTTTGTCCATTTGTGACCCTGACATATAGAAAATGCATTCTTAGGAGAGCATTTATCCCATGGGCTTTTCTACAATCTCAATATCACAACCCTGGAGGCCTCAACTACCTTATCAACAGGAAGTTTGAGCAAGTCTTCCCGACCCCTTCTTCTTTTTCAATACTTCTCTATCCACAAAACCAAGCATTATTTTGACACTCATATTAGTCCAATTAAACTGAAACTCTTGTTTTGCTTTCTATGATTTTTTTTTCTTCCTGTTTCTTACAATGTTATCCATGCCTTCCCAGATACTTAGTCAAATCTTCCTCAGTTGTTGAAGACAAGAGACATTGGACTGGGAGCCAAGATTCTGAGTGCCTTTGACTGAGCTGACCTGACTCTGCCACTAACTAGTGGTGTGATCCTAGGCCAGTCACTTATTTTTCCTGATCTTTAAAACAAAGAAGTTGGACAGGATGGTCTCTAAGGTACCATGTGGCTCTATAGGCTTTATTGAACTGCTAAACACTGCTTCTCTCTAGGTCTAGCCTTTAGGTTCCACAGCTGCTGTCAGCAGCAACCTTTCTGTTCCCCAGTTGCTTCTAGTCCCTAGAAAGATTTCACCAAACTAATTTTGTTCTATTCATTAATTAACAATATAAATACATACATTTAAATTAACAACTCCTCCAAAAAACAATGAACCATTAATAATAAAATTTTATAATCATCATAAAACTGTCTAGGGCATGGAAGATGGTATAATAATTCACACCTAATTGCTTTCAACCTTGGGCCCACAAACACACTAGCTGGAGAAATGAATTCAGATACTGTAATTCATGCCAGGTCATGTTTTATTATTTAAGTCATCCCTGTTACTTAAAAAAAACTTTGATGTTCAAATAATCTATAAATTCACAGTGCCACAAACTACAGGGGAATTTAAGAGAAAGTGCACATTTGCCTATTTTGTCAGCCCTTCATGCAGAAGATCCATTTGAATCTTGGTGTTCTCTATAGAACAGTGGTTATTTTACTTAATGATAGAAATAATTTACATAATATAAACAATAACCTTAATTGCAAGATGAGAGTATTGAGAAAATTCTTTGTTAACTTACAAAAAAAAGGTGAGCAGCCCACAAAGTGCGCAAAAATAGCAATTGCAAACCAAGTGGTAGAATTAAATCATAATATTTAAGAGCACAAATTCTGGAGCCAGGCTGCTGGGGTTGAAATCTCAGCTCCACTACTTACTAGTTATTCTTGACCTTGGGTAAGTTACTTCACCTCTCCAACCTTCAGCTTCCTTATCTGTACACAGAGGAAAATGATAATACCAGGTTGATATAAGGATTATATAAATTGATACAAGGAGATGTTTAGTACTTACATTAAGTGAAGCATTATATTATTAGTAGTATCATTAGAGACCATGGCATCCTTCCTTGAAGGCTTAGAAAGATGTGTGTACTTTGTATATATATAGCCCTGGACTTAATTGTATATGCAATGCTGCTTAAGATGGGTGGGGCTCTTCTGAGGTCTATTTGCAAATTTAACATGGTCAACTAAACCAAGGCAATTAATATGACATTGAAGATGTTCATATGAGTGAGGAAAATAACAGATTAAAGGAAAGGAAGCAAGACTGGGGAGGTATTTCTGTATTTTGAAAGTAAGTTAGCAGCATTCAAATGGATTTTAAAACTCAGTAATTTAGACATTTCTTCTAGGATTGTTAGTAAGTCACTCAGTGTTTCTGCTTGTGAATCCATATTAGAGTTATACAGTGATTTTTTTTTCTTTTAAAAATAATATGTCATATAAGGAACGAGATGCACTTGTATTGATTTTTCTTGGGCACACATATGTGGTCTGCTGAGTGGGGGGTCTAAGCCAGCTGTGCCACCCTCCCCCGACTCCCATGTGTGTTTTGCTTCTGGTCCTCTGGTATGGGATTACTGCCTCACAGTGTCCAGGGCTGTTAGCTGAACCCAAACCTGTAACAGTTGAAAGCTTGTCAAAATCAAAAAGGTAAATACATTTCTCTATGATTAGGTGACCAATGCCTATAGCAGATCATGAATACCCAGAAGGCATCTGCTCAGACTTTGTATCACAAACTCTACCTCTCTCTTTCTGTCCCTCAGCTTTTAGGGCCCAATTAATTTGTGTTTGCCTTGTCCAACAGAACCCATTCTCAAGCAAAAGATGCTGCTTGCTTTCAATTTGAAATATAAACCAGAGACTGGGATGGACTATACAAGGAAAGCAACTCAGTAATGTCATCTAATGGGAAGATCAGAGTTCTATGTCCAAACCTCCTGTAGGTGGGCATTTAATTGTTCTAACTCCTCATCTGTAAAATAGAAAGATTGGATTTGGTGACTTCCGATATCACTTACATTCAAATAGTCTATGTGTTTCATTAGGTTCAGGAATCTTTAAAAAGATTCCTAAATAAAGTGATTCTTCCCCTTCTTTGAGAATTTTAGGAAAATTCTTCACCTATGTATGTGGGAATCGATTGAGCTTTGAGAAAGCATACATTCCTCATTCTGTTTATGCAGGTGGGAGTGTGGGATGGATGATAACAGAGAAATTATATTCTTTGTAAATCCTGACCTATACAACCATTGGTCACCGGGCATATTTACCTCACAGTAATATCAGACATTGTAATAACACATCATGCAACTTTTCTAAATGCTGCATTCTCATAGACAATTTGAAGAAAATGATGACCATATGAAGTTTATGATATATCTGTGTTGGTAAAAGCAATATTTCAAAAAAAAAAAATGCAACAAGGCACCCATCAGAAATCAGGGGTTTAGGAAAAACTCCCAAGTGAGTAAAGTTGTAGCTACACACAACAAGAAATGCCAGGGGAGAAACTAGAACAATGAGGTGAGTTTTCTATAATCATTGTGGAGACTAGTCACACCAATTTTTCAACTTCTTGTTTTATTTCTTTTCTGCGGTACGCGGGCCTCTCATTGTTGTGGCCTCTCCCGTTGCGGAGCACAGGCTCCGGACGCGCAGGCTCAGCGGCCATGGGTCACGGGCCCAGCCGCTCCGCGGCATGTGGGATCTTCCCGGATCGGGGCATGAACCCGTGTCCGCTGCATCGTCAGGCGGACTCTCAACCACTGCGCCACCAGGGAAGCCCTCAACTTCTTTTTTCAACCTGTTTTGCAAGATTCATTTGTGCCAGAATGAGGGTGATTTTCTCCAGGCAATGGCCTCTAACTGGTTGTAAATGAATCAATGCCCATCAGTTTCACAGGAAAAAGCATCCTAATCAGATTGGTTATCAATGGATTAGATTTCTATCTTGCTGGACCTTTACCTCTCTTTTAGCTTTGGAAGGGAGCTAAACATTTCGAGCCAAGTTGTTTGGTTTTGTCTGGAAGCACTGCAATGCCTTATTGATCTGTTTGGGGAGGAAAGTTTTCAGAAGAGACAGTTTCCCTGGATAGCTAAACCACTATTAAAAAGATAGCTGATTTCAATGAAAACTTTCCAATATATACACACACTTCCCTATTAAACAGAGTTCCTTGAGAGTAAATGAATCTTTCTGTTGGGTTATGGTCACCACTTTATGTACACCAGTTACTGTGACACTCACTGGAATACAGGGGTATCGTGAACCACAGTGCTTGGCCCCCTTGATGACTGGTTGTTTTGGGTGGTCTCATAGCGTGCCACCAGCTGTCCCTTCTCACTGTAAGAACTTCTAGAAAAATCTTTCAACCCTCTTTTTATCTGTTATCTGCTGGAGATTATGATGGCACCTTCATATGGCAGGGAAAGTTCAATAATCAAGCTTGGGAATCAGTAGTGGGGCAAAATATTTTATCCCTACTCTGCCACTTACTAGCTGAGTAATCCCGAGCCCATTTCTTTACTTCTCCAAGCCTTGGATTCCTCATCTAAAAACAGGATAACAATACCCACTCTTCAGGGTTAGAGTGAAACTTAAATGAGATAAAAATAAGTCCCAAGGTCAATGTCTGGCATATGGTATGGGTTCTATAAATGATAATTTCCATCGAAATGTTCCAAACCCCTCCTTCATCAACAATAGTAAGTGAATAGACACCGTCCCTACTCACTTCCTGCGGAGGAAAGTGTTTCAGGTCATTACTTCATAGAGCTTTGATCTCAAGCTCTATACGAGGCTTTGGGGAAAGGATGGTGAACAGGCGGGCCTGATTCCTGCCCTCATGGAACTTAGTGAGTCTAGTGTAGAAGACAGACAAGAAACAAATAATTATCCAACAAATTATTTAATTCCAATTGTCTTGAATGCTATGAAGGAGAAGGGGAAGCTGTATTTAAAAAGAAAACCTGTCTTAATATGGAAGGTCAGGAGAAACTTTTCTGAGATGCCACATTCAAGAAGAGGACAGAAAGATAACTACGAGTGAGCTGGAAGGACAGATGAGTATTCTAGGCTGAAGGAGAGTTATTTGTAAAGGCTTTGCAGCTTGAAGTTTCAGAGTGCTGGGGAGCAGAGATAAGATGAGGGATTAGAGCTGAACTGAGGCGGGTGAGGTGCATGGTTCAGGCTTTGGGGATGATGGCAAAGTTTTGGGCTTCACTCTGAGAGAGATGGGGCCCACAAAAGAGAAGTAAGCAAGGACAATAATCTACAGGTTTGCAACCATTGACCGAATCTCGAAATGTTTTCATACTGCTGAGTAGATAGCTATACCCTGAGCCTCCTACCACCTATAACCCCTTATCAGACCCACTCCCCCTTCTACCCCTCTCCACCCTTTGGGGTTAAGAAGGCCTCCAGGACCTTTCTAGCATCTCTTCCAATTGGTCGGTGGCCAATAGCATATAGGTTGCTAACTATGTTAAATATTTTATCTAGTTTTAAGCAAGATTCCATCCTCCCCTAAATATTCTCCTTTACTTATAAATTTACAGTCGTGCTCAAAATTGTTAAAGAAGACTGAAAGTATTGCAGTTTAATGTGATTAAAATATTTAAATGGTCTTAGGGCCATTTGTCCATCTTCCCTTTCCTAACCCCCACCATATTGAATTTAACCCTGAGGTCTGTTGATTCTACTTCTGAAATGTCTCTTAGACTTATCCATTCCTTTTCGACTCCTGCTGTTCTCATGCAGTCCCTTTCACCTCTCCCTGGGCTTCTGTAATAACCCAGCATCTCGCTGCCTGGTCTTTGTGTCCCTCTGCCTGGTCCATTCTCTCCCTAGCCCAAACCACTCTCCACATGGCTGTTAGTGTCCAGACAGTGTCTAATACACAGTTGGTGCTCAATAAATATGTTTTGAATGAATGAATAAATAAACAAATGTATGGTGAGACCATGATCAAATGACACATAAACAAATGGGTAAAAAGTGGAAAAACAAAACCAGTTACCCTCTGTTAGAGCTTCCCAAAGATTTTGGATGGCACACTGACATTTTTCATTTTATTAGTTCTGTGTGTATTTTAATATGTATAAGAAAAATTTGATAGTACACTAAACTTATGCCTTGTTGCTTAGAATAAGATTGAATAAAAATGTAAGTCAAGTTAAAATTGATTAAAACATATTAAGTTAATAATAGCTCAGTACTATTCAGATATGGCAAAATGGTGTAGATGTCATACAATGACTGAAGTTTGGGAAAAATTGGTGAACACAATGCCACAAAACCAAGTGAGGTTATACTCCTCCCTGAAATAGAATGGGCTTGGATGAGTTGTCAGGGTCAAGCAAGGCTTGAACATGTGGCCTGCAAATCCTGGTGCCTCCACATGTAAGTCAGGTTTAAAAAAAGAAAGAAAAATATAGCATTGAGAATGTGTGCTTCACACATTCATGGTAAACAGCCTCAGGTTATTTCAAGAGCCCTGGAAAACCTTTTAACAGATTGAGAAGTATAAAACAGGTTGAGTTTTTTTTGTAATTAAAAATATTTTAATTGAAGTATAGTTGATTTACAATGTTGTGTCAGTTTCTTTTTTTTCCCTTCTCCTACTTTTTTTTTAACATCTTTATTGGAGTATAATTGCTTTACAATGGTGTGTTAGTTTCCGCTTTATAAAAAAGTGAATCAGCTATACATATACATACATCCCCGAATCTCCTCCCTCTTGTGCCTCCTTCCCACTCTCCCTATCCCATGCTTCTAGGTGGTCACAGAGCACTGAGCTGATCTCCCTGTGCTATGCGGCTGCTTCCCACTATCTATTTTACATTTGGTAGTATATGTAAGTCCATGCCACTCTCTCACTGCGTCCCAGCTTATGCTTCCCATGCCCTGTGTCCTCAAGTCCATTCTCTACTTCTGTGTCTTTATTCCTGTCCTGCCCCTAGGTTCTTCAGAACCTTTTTTTTTAGATTCCATATATATGTGTTAGCATACGGTATTTGTTTTTCTCTTTCTGGTTTGTTTTTTTGATATTGAGCTTCATGAGCTGCTTGTAAATTTTGGAGATTAATCCTTTGTCAGTTTCTTCATTTGAAAATATTTTCTCCCATTCTGAGGGCTGTCTTTTTGTCTTGTTTATGTTTCTTTGCTGTGCAAAAGGTTTTAAGTTTCATTAAATCCCATTTGTTTATTTTTGTTTTTCTTTCCACTTCTCTAGGAGGTGGGTCAAAAAGCATCTTGCTGTGATTTATGTCATAGAGTGTTCTGCCTATGTTTTCCTCTAAGAGTTTTATAGTATCTGGCCTTACATTTAGGTCTTTAATCCATTTTGAGTTTATTTTTGTGTATGGTGTCAGGGAGTGTTCTAATTTCATTCTTTAGCATGTAGCTGTCCAGTTTTCCCAGCACCACTTATTGAACAGGCTGTCTTTTCTCCATTATACATTCTTGCCTCCTTTATCAAAAATAAGGTGACCATATGTACGTGGGTTTATCTCTGGGCTTCTATCCTGTTCCATTGATCTATATTTCTGTCTTTGTGCCAGTACCATACTCTCTTGATTACTGTAGCTTTGTAGTATAGTCTGAAGTCTGGGAGCGTGATTCTTCCAGCTTCGTGTTTTTTTCTCAAGATTGCTTTGGCTATTCGGGGTCTTTTGTGTTTCCATAGAAACTGTGAATTTTTTTGTTCTAGTTCTGTGAGAAATGCCAGTGGTAGTTTGATAGGGATTGCATTGAATCTGTAGATTGCTTTGGGTAGTATAGTCATTTTCACAATGTTGATTCTTCCAATCCAAGGACATGGTATATCTCTCCATCTGTTTGGATCATCTTTAATTTCTTTCATCAGTGTCTTAGAGTTTTCTGCATACAGCTCTTTTGTCTCCTTATGTAGGTTTATTCCTAGGCATTTTATTCTTTTTGTTGAAATGGTAAATGGGAGTGTTTCCTTAATTTCTCTTGCAGATTTTTCATCATTAGTGTATAGGAATGCAAGAGATTTCTGTGCATTAATTTTGTTTCCTGCTACTTTACCAAATTCATTGATTAGCTCTAGTAGTTTTCTGGTAACATCTTTAGGATTCTCTATGTATAGTATCATGTTATCTGCAAACAGTGACAGCTTTACTTCTTCTTTTCTGATTTGGGTTCCTTTTATTTAATTTACTTCTCTGATTGCTGTGGCTGAAACTTCCAAAACTATGTTGAATAATAGTGGCGAGAGTGGACAACTTTGTCTTGATCTTAGAGGAAATGGTTTCAGTTTTTCACCATTGAGAAGATGTTGGCTGCGGTTTTGTCATATATGACCTTTATTATGTTGTGGTAAGTTCCCTCTATGCCTACTTTCTGGAGGATTTTTATCATAAATGGGTATTGAATTTTGTCAAAAGCCTTTTCTGCATCTTCTGAGATGATCACATGGTTTTTCTCCTTCAATTTGTTAATATGGTTCATCACATTGATTTATTTGCATACATTGATGAATCCTTGCATTCCTGGGATAAACCCCACTTGATCATGGTGTATGATCCTTTAAATGTGCTGTTGGATTCTGTTTGCTAGTATTTTGTTGAGGATTTTTGCATCTATGTTCATCAGAGATAATGATCTGTAGTTTTCTTTCTCTGTGACAACTTTGTCTGGTTTTGGTATCAAGGTAATGGTGGCCTTGTAGAATGAGTTTGAGA
This sequence comes from Phocoena phocoena, assembly GCF_963924675.1. Classification (NCBI taxonomy): domain Eukaryota; kingdom Metazoa; phylum Chordata; class Mammalia; order Artiodactyla; family Phocoenidae; genus Phocoena; species Phocoena phocoena. Next base: position 39,206,207 of record NC_089223.1, read on the forward strand.
GTGTTCCTCCCTCTGCTATACTTTGGAAGAGTTTGAGAAGGATAGGTGTTAGCTCTTTCCTAAGTATTTGAGGGAATTTGCCTGTGAAGTCATCTGGTCCTGGGCTTTTGTTTGTTGGAAGATTTTTAATCACATTCTCAATTTCAGTGCTTGTGTTTGGTCTCTTTATATTTTCTGTTTCTTCCTGGTTCAGTCTCAGAAGGTTGTGCTTTTCTAAGAATTTGTCCATTTCTTCCAGGTTGTCCATTTTACTGGCATATAGCTGCTTGTAGTAATGTGTTATGATCCTTTGTATTTCTGCAGTGTCAGTTGTTACTTCTCTTTTTTCATTTCTAATCCTATTGATTTGAGTCCTCCATTTTTTTCTTGATTAGTCTGGCTAATGGTTTATCAATTTTGTTTATCTTCTCAAAGAACCAGCTTTTAGTTTTATTGATCTTTGCTATTGTTTCCTTCATTTCTTTTTCACTTATTTCTGATCTGATCTTTATGATTTCTTTACTTCTGCTAACTTTGGGGATTTTTTGTTCTTCTTTCTGTAATTGCTTTAGGTGTAAGGTTAGCTTGTTCATTTGAGATGTTTCTTGTTTCTTGAGGTAGGATTGTATTGCTATAAACTTCCCTCTTAGAACTGCTTTTGCTTCATCCCATAGGTTTTGGGTCATTGTATTTTCATTGTCATTTGTTTGTAGGTACTTTTTGATTTCCTCTCTGGTTTCTTCAGTGTTCTCTTGGTTAGTAAGTAGTGTATTGTTTAGCCTCCATGTGTTTATATTTTTTCCAGATTTTTCCTGTAATTGATATCTAGTCTCATAGCATTGTGGTCAGAAAAGATACTTGATATGATTTCAATTTTCTTAAGTTCACCAAGGCTTGATTTGTGACCCAAGGTATGATCTATCCTGTAAAATGTTGCATGAGCACTTGAGAAGAAAGTGTATTCTGTTGTTTTTGGATGGAATGTCGTATAAATATCAACCAATCTATCTTGCTTAATGTATCATTTAAGGCTTGTGTTTCCTTATTTATTTTCATTTTGGATGATCTGTCCATTGGTGAAAGTGGGGTGTTAAAGTCCCCTAGTACAATTGTGTTACTGTCAATTTCCCCTTTTATGGCTGTTAGCATTTGCCTTATGTATTGAGGTGGTCATATGTTGGGTGCATAAATATTTACAATTGTTATACCTTCTTCTTGGATTGATCCCTTGATCATTATGTAGTGTCCTTCTTTGTCTCTTCTAATGTTCTTTATTTTAAAGTCTATTTTGTCTCATATGAGAATTGCTACTCCAGCTTTCTTTTGATTTCCATTTGCATGGAATATCTTTTTCCACCCCCTCACTTTCAGTCTGTATGTGTCTCTAGGTCTGAAGTGGGTCACTTGTAGACAGCATATATACAGGTCTTGTTTTTGTATCCATTCAGCCAGTCTATATCTTTTGGTTGGAGCATTTAATCCATTTACAGTTTAGGTAATTATCGATATGTATGTTCCTCTTACCATTTTCTTAATTGTTTTGGGTTTGTTATTGTAGGTCTTTTCCTTCTCCTGTGGTTCCTGCCTTGAGAAGTACCTTTAATATTTGTTGTAAAGCTGGTGTGGTGGTGCTGAATTCTCTCAGCTTTTGCTTGTCTGTAAAGGTTTTAATTTCTCCATCAAATCTGAATGAGAGAAACAGACCCAACATTGCCGAGGCGTCCCGCTGCTTCCGGGAACTCCACCTGCGGACCGGGGGGCCTAAAAAGGTCGGACCCGCTTGCCTAGCGCCGTCTCCGGGGTCCTCGCAGCTCAGAAGACCGAGTGAGGAGTGTTGGTTCGCTGTAAACTGCTTTATCCCATTTTGAAGTGGAAGGTCTCCAAATCATGTCATTTAAAGCAACACCTTGGGGACCTTGAAGATGGCGGAAGAGTAAGACGCGGAGATCGCCTTCCTCCCCACGGATACACCAGAAATACATCCACACGTGGAACAACTCCTACAGAACTCCTACTGAAGGCTGGCAGAAGACCTCAGACCTCCCAAAAGGCAAGAAACTCCCCACGTACCTGGGTAGGGCAAAAGAAAAAACAGAGACAAAAGAATAAGGACGGCACCTGCACCAGTGGGAGAGAGCTGTGAAGGAGGAAAAGTTTCCACACACTAGGAAGCCCCTCCGCGGGCGGAGACTGCGGGAGGCGGAGGGGGGAGTTTCGGGACCGCGGAGTAGTGCACAGCGACAGGTGCGGAGGGCAAAGCGGGGAGATTTCCGCACAGAGGATCGGTGCCGACCGGCACTCACCAGCCCGAGAGGCTTGTCTGCTCACCCGCCGGGGCGGGCGGGGCTGCGAGCTGAGGCTCGGGTTTTGGTTTTGGACGGAGCTCAGGGAGAGGACTGGGGTTGGCGGCTTGAACATAGCCTGAAGGGGTTAGTGCACCACGACTAGCCGGGAGGGAGTTCGGGGAAAAGCCTGCACCTGCCGAAGAGGCAAGAGACTTCTTCTTCCCTCTTTGTTTCCTGGTGCGCGAGGAGAGGGGTTTAAGAGCGCTGCTTAAAGGAACTCCAGAGACGGGCGCGAGCCGTGGCTAAAAGCGCGAACCCCAGAGACGGGCGTGAGCCGCGGCTGAGGGTGCGAGCCCCCGAGACGGGCGCGAGCCCCCGAGACGGGCGCGAGCCCCCGAGACGGGCGCGAGCCCCCGAGACGGGCGCGAGCCCCCGAGACGGGCGCGAGCCCCCGAGACGGGCGCGAGCCGCGGCTGAAACCGCGGAGCCCAGAGACGGGCGGGAGACGCTAAGGCTGCTGCTGCCGCCACCAAGGGGCCTGTGTGCGAGCACAGGTCACTCTCCACACCCCTCTTCCGCGGAGCCTGTGCCCCGCCACTGCCAGGTTCCCGGGATCCAGGGACAACTTCCCCGGGACAACGCACGGCGGGCCTCAGGCTGGTGCAACGTCACGCCTGCCTCTGCCGCAACGTCACGCTGCCTCTGCCGCCGCAGGCCCGCCCCGCACGCAGTGCCCCTCCTTCCCCCATCCCCCAACCCCCGGCCTGAGTGAGCCGGAGGCCCCGAATCAGCGGCTCCTTTAACCCCGTCCTGTCTGAGCGAAAAAACAGACGCCCTCCAGCGACCTACACGCAGAGGCAGGGCCAAATCCAAAGCTGAGCTCCTGTGAGCTGTGAGAACAAAGAAGAGAAAGGGAAATCTCTCCCAGCAGCCACAGAAGCAGCGGATTAAAGCTCCACAATCAACTTGATATACCCTGCATCTGTGGAATACCTGAATAGACAAGGAATGATCCCAAATTGAAGAGGTGGAATTTAGGAGCGAGATCTATGATTTTTTTCCCTTTTCCTCTTTTTGTGAATGTGTACGTGTATGCTTCTGTGTGAGATCTTGTCTGTATACTCTTGCTTCCACCATTTGTCCTAGGGCTCTATCCGTCCATGACTTTTCTTTAAAAATTCTTTTTCTTAATAATTAAGTTTAATTGTAATAACTTTATTATACTTTACCTTCGTTCTTTCTTTCTTTCCTTCCTTCCTTCCCTCCTTTAGACAACGAATCACCCCAAATTGAGGAGGTGGTCTCAGGGAGCAGGATTTATGATTTTTCCCCCTTTACCTCTTTTTGTGAAGGTGTATGTGTATGCTTCTGTGTAAGATTTTCTCTGTATAGCTTTGCTTCCAACATTTGTCCTAAGGTTCTATCCGTCCCTTTTTTTTTTTTCTAAATATTTTTTAATTCAATAACTATATTATACTTTATTTTATTTTTACTGTATCATCTTTCTTTCTGTCTTTTTTCCTTCTTTCCCTCCTTCCTTCCTTCCTCCCTCCCTCCCTCCCTCCCTCCTTTCTTTCCTTCTTTGCTTCTTCCTTCCTTCCTTCCTTTCCTCCTTTCCTCCTTTCTTTACTCATACTTCTACTAATTCTCCCTACTTTTTCTCCCTTTTATTCTGAGCTGTGTGGATGAAAGGCTCTTGGTGCTCCAGCCAGGAGTCAGGGCTCTGCCTCTGAGGTAGGAGAGCCAACTTCAGGACACTGGTCAACAAGAGACCTCCCAGCTCCACATAATATTAAACGGTGGAAATCTCCCAGAGACCTCCATCTTAACACCAGCACCCAGCTTCACTCAACGACCAGCAAGCCACAGTGCTGGACAACCTATGCCAAACAACTAGCAAAACAGGAACACAACCCCACCCATTAGCAGAGAGGCTGCCTAAAATCATAATAAGGCCACAGACACCCCAAAACACACCACCAGACGTGAACCTGCCCACTAGAGAGACAAGATCCAGCCTCATCCAGCACAACACAGGCACTAGTCCCCTCCACCAGGAAGCCTACACAACCCACTGAAACAACCTTAGCCACTGGAGACAGACATCAAAAACAACGGGAACTACGAAAGTGCAGCCTGCAAAAAGGAGACCCCAAACACAGTAAGATAAGCAAAATGAGAAGACAGAAAAACACACAGCAGATGAAGGAGCAAGATAAAAACCCACCAGACCTAACAAATGAAGAGGAAATAGGCAATCTACCTGAAAAAGAATTCAGAGTAATGATAGTAAGGATGATCCGAAATCTTGGAAGTAGAATGGACAAAATGCAAGAAACAGTTAACAAGGACCTACAAGAACTAAAGATGAAACAAGCAACGATGAACAATGCAATAAATGAAATTAAAATCACTCTAGATAGGATCAATAGCAGAATAACTGAGGCAGAAGAACGGATAAGTGACCTGGAAGATAAAGTAGTGGAAATAACTACTGCAGAGCAGAATAAAGAAAAAAGAATGAAAAGAACTGAGGACAGTCTCTGAGACCTCTGGGACAACATGAAACGCACCAACATTCGAATTATAGGGGTTCCAGAAGAAGAAGAAAGAAAGAAAGGGACTGAGAAAATATTTGAAGAGATTATAGTTGAAAACTTCCCTAATATGGGAAAGGAAATAGTTAATCAAGTCCAGGAAGCACAGAGGGTCCCATACAGGATAAATGCAAGGAGAAACACGCCAAGACACATATTAATCAAACTGTCAAATATTAAATACAAAGAAAGCATATTAAAAGCAGCAAGGGAAAAACAACAAATAACACACAAGGGAATCCCCATAAGGTTAACAGCTGATCTCTCAGCAGAAACCCTACAAGCCAGAAGGGAGTGGCAGGACATACTGAAAGTGATGAAGGAGAATAGCCTGCAACCAAGACTACTCTACCCAGCAAGGATCTCATTCACATTTGATGGAGAAATTAAAACCTTTACAGACAAGCAAAAGCTGAGAGAGTTCAGCACCACCAAACCAGCTTTACAACAAATGCTAAAGGAACTTCTCTAGACACGAAACACAAGAGAAGGAAATGACCTATAGTAGCGAACCCAAAACAATATATAAAATGGAAATAGGAACATACATATCGATAATTACCTTAAATGTAAATGGACTAAATGCTCCCACCAAAAGACACAGATTGGCTGAATGGATACAAAAACAAGACCCTTATATATGCTGTCTACAAGAGACCCACTTCAGAACTAGAGACACATACAGACTGAAAGTAAGTGGATGGAAAAAGATATTCCATGCAAATGGAAACCAAAAGAAAGCTGGAGTAGCAATTCTCATATCAGACAAAATAGACTTTAAAATAAGGACTATTAAAAGGGACAAAGAAGGACACTACATAATGATCAAGGGATCGATCCAAGAAGAAGATATAACAATTGTAAATATTTATGCACCCAACATAGGAGCACCTCAATACATAAGGCAAATACTAACAACCATAAAAGGGGAGATCAACAGTAACACATTCATAGTAGGGGACTTTAACACCCCACTTTCACCCATGGACAGATCATCCAAAATGAAAATAAATAAGGAAACACAAGCTTTAAATGATACATTAAACAAGATGGACTTAATTGATATTTATAGGACACTCCATCCAAAAATAACAGAATACACATTTTTCTCAAGTGCTCATGGAACATTCTCCAGGATAGATCATATCTTGGGTCACAAATCAAGCCTTGGTAAATTTAAGAAAACTGAAATTGTATCAAGTATCTTTTCCGACCACAACGCCATGAGACTAGATATCAATTACAGGAAAAGATCTGTAAAAAATACAAACACATGGAGGCTAAACAATACACTACTTAATAATGAAGTGATCACTGAAGAAATCAAAGAGGAAATAAAAAAATACCTAGAAACAAATGACAATGGAGACACAACGACCCAAAACCTATGGGATGCAGCAAAAGCAGTTCTAAGGGGGAAGTTTATAGCAATACAAGCCCACCTTAAGAAGCAGGAAACATCTCGAATAAACAACCTAACCTTGCGCCTCAAGCAATTAGAGAAAGAAGAACAAAAAAACCCCAAAGCTAGCAGAAGGAAAGAAATCATAAAAATCAGATCAGAAATAAGTGAAAAAGAAATGAAGGAAACAATAGCAAAGATCAATAAAACTAAAAGCTGGTTCTTTGAGAAGATAAACAAAATAGATAAACCACTAGCCAGACTCATCAAGAAAAAAAGGGAGAAGACTCAAATCAATAGAATTAGAAATGAAAAAGGAGAAGTAACAACTGACACTGCAGAAATAAAAAAAATCATGAGAGATTACTACAAGCAACTCTATGCCAATAAAATGGACAATCTGGAAGAAATGGACAAATTCTTAGAAATGCACAACCTGCCAAGACTGAATCAGGAAGAAATAGAAAATATGAACAGACCAATCACAAGCACTGAAATTGAAACTGTGATTAAAAACCTTCCAACAAACAAAAGCCCAGGACCAGATGGCTTCACAGGTGAATTCTATCAAACGTTTAGAGAAGAGCTAACACCTATCCTTCTCAAACTCTTCCAAAATATAGCAGAGGGAGGAACACTCCCAAATTCCTTCTACGAAGCCACCATCACCTTGATACCAAAACCAGACAAGGATGCCACAAAGAAAGAAAACTACAGGCCAATATCACTGATGAACATAGATGCAAAAATCCTCAACAAAATACTAGCAAACAGAATCCAAAAGCACATTAAAAGGATCATACACCATGATCAAGTGGGGTTTATTCCAGGAATGCAAGGATTCTTCAATATACGCAAATCTATCAATGTGATAAACCATATTAACAAATTGAAGGAGAAAAACCATATGATCATCTCAATAGATGCAGAGAAAGCTTTCGACAAAATTCAACACCCATTTATGATAAAAACCCTCCAGAAAGTAGGCATAGAGGGAACTTTCCTAAACATAATAAAAGCCATATATGAGAAGCCCACAGCAAACATCATCCTCAATGGTGAAAAACTGAAAGCATTTCCACTAAGATCAGGAACAAGACAAGGTTGCCCACTCTCACCACTCTTGTTCAACATAGTTTTGGAAGTTTTAGCCACAGCAATCAGAGAAGAAAAGGAAATAAAAGGAATCCAAATCGGAAAAGAAGAAGTAAAGCTGTCACTGTTTGCAGATGACATGATACTATACATAGAGAATCCTAAAGATGCTACCAGAAAACTACTAGAGCTAATCAATGAATTTGGTAAAGTAGCAGGATACAATATTAATGCACAGAAATCTCTGGCATTCCTATATACTAATGATGAAAAATCTGAAAGTGAAATCAAGAAAACACTCCCATTTACCATTGCAACAAAAAGAATAAAATATCTAGGAATAAACCTACCTAAGGATACGAAAGACCTGTATGCAGAAAATTATAAGACACTGATGAAAGAAATTAAAGATGATACAAATAGATGGAGAGATATACCATGTTCTTGGATGGGAAGAATCAACATTGTGAAAATGACTATATTACCCAAAGCAATCTACAGATTCAATGCAATCCCTATCAAACTACCACTGGCATTTTTCACAGAACTAGAACAAAAAATTTCGCAATTTGTATGGAAACACAAAAGACCCCGAATAGCCAAAGCAATCTTGAGAACGAAAAAAGGAGCTGGAGGAATCAGGCTCCCTGACTTTAGACTATATTACAAAGCAACAGTAATCAAGACAGTATGGTACTGGCACAAAAACAGAAAGATAGATCAGTGGAACAGGATAGAAAGCCCAGAGATAAACCCACGCACATATGGACACCTTATCTTTGATAAAGGAGGCAGGAATGTACAGTGGAGAAAGGACAGCCTCTTCAATAAATGGTGCTGGGAAAACTGGACAGGTACATGTAAAAGTATGAGATTAGATCACTCCCTAACACCATACACAAAAATAAGCTCAAAATGGATTAAAGACCTAAATGTAAGGCCAGAAACTATCAAACTCTTAGAAGAAAACATAGGAAGAACACTCTATGACATAAATCACAGCAAGATCCTTTCTGACCCACCTCCTAGAGTAATGGAAATAAAAAGAAAAATAAATAAATGGGACCTAATGAAACTTCAAAGCTTTTGCACAGCAAAGGAAACCATAACCAAGACCAAAAGACAACCCTCAGAATGGGAGAAAACATTTGCAAATGAAGCAACTGACAAAGGATTAATCTCCAAAATTTACAAGCAGCTCATGCAGCTCAATAACAAAAAAACAAACAACCCCATCCAAAAATGGGCAGAAGACCTAAATAGACATTTCTCCAAAGAAGATATACAGAATGCCAACAAACACATGAAAGAATGCTCAACATCATTAATCATTAGAGAAATGCAAATCAAAACTACAATGAGATATCATCTCACACCAGTCAGAATGGCCATCATCAAAAAATCTAGAAACAATAAATGCTGGAGAGGGTGTGGAGAAAAGGGGACACTCTTGCACTGCTGGTGGGAATGTGAATTGGTTCAGCCACTGTGGAGAACAGTATGGAGGTTCCTTAAAAAACTACAAATAGAATTACCATATGACCCAGCAATCCCACTACTTGGCATATACCCTGAGAAAACCAAAATTCAAAAAGAGTCATGTACCAAAATGTTTATTGCATCTCTATTTACAATAGCCAGGACATGGAAAGAACCTAAGCGCCCATCATCGGATGAATGGATAAAGAAGATGTGGCACATATATACAATGGAATATTACTCAGCCTTAAAAAGAAATGAAATTGAGCTATTTATAATGAGATGGGTAGACCTAGAGTCTGTCATACAGAGTGAAGTAAGTCAGAAAGAAAAAGACAAATACCGTATGCTAACACATATATATGGAATTTAAGGGAAAAAAATGTCATGAAGAACCTAGGGGTAAGATAGGAATAAAGACGCAGACCTACTGGAGAACGGACTTGAGGATATGGGGAGGGGGAAGGGTGAGTTTTGACAGGGCGAGAGAGAGTCATGGACATATACACACTAACAAACGTAGTAAGGTAGATAGCTGGGGGGAAGCAGCCGCAAGGCACAGGGATATTAGCTCGGTGCTTTGTGACAGCCTGGAAGTGTGGGATGGGGAGAGTGGGAGGGAGGGAGACGCAAGAGGGAAGACATATGGGAACATATGTATATGTATAGCTGATTCACTTTGTTATAAAGCAGAAACTAACACATCATTGTAAAGCAATTATACCCCAATAAAGATGTTTAAAAAAAAAAAAATCTGAATGAGATCCTTGCTGGGTAGAGTAGTCTTGGTTGTAGGTTTTTCCCTTTCATAACTCTAACTATGTCCTGCCACTCCCTTCTGGCTTGCAGAGTTTCTGCTGAAAGATCAGCTGTTAACCTTATGGGAATTCCCTTGTATGTTGTTGTTTTTCCCTTACTGCTTTTAATATTTTGTATTTAATTTTTGATTGTTTGATTAATATGTGTCTTGGTGAGTTTTTCCTTGGGTTTATCCTGTATGGGACTCTCTGTGCTTCCTGGACTTGATTGACTATTTCCTTTCCCATATTAGGGAAGTTTTCAACTATAATCTCTTCACATATTTTCTCAGTCCCTTTCTTTTTCTCTTCTTCTTCTGGGACCCCTATAATTCAAATGTTGGTGTGTTTAATGTTGTCCCAGATGTCTCTGAGATTGTCCTCAATTCTTTTCATTCTTTTTTCTTTATTCTGCTCTGCAGTAGTTATTTCCACTATTATATGTTCCAGGTCACTTATCTGTTCTTCTGCCTCAGTTATTCTTCTATTGATTCCTTTTAGAGAATTTTTAATTTCATTTATTGTGTTTTTCATCATTGTTTGGTGGCTCTTTAGTTCTTCTAGGTCTTTGTTAAACATTTCTTGTATTTTCTCCATTCTATTTAGAAGATTTTGGATCATCTTTACTGTCATTACTCTGAATTCTTTTTCAAGTAGACTGCCTATTTCCTCTTCATTTATTTGGTCTGGTGGGTTTTTACTTTGCTCCTTCATCTGCTGTGTGTTTCTCGGTCTTCTCATTTTGCGTAACTTACTGTGTTTGGGGTCTCCTTTTCGCAGGCAGCAGGTTTAGAATGCCCATTGTTTTTGGTGTCTGCCACCAGTGGCTACGGTTCGTTCAGTGGGTGGTGTAGGCTTCCTGGTGGAGGGACTGGTGCCTGTGTTCTGGTGGATGAGGTTGGATCTTGCCATTCTGGTGGGCAGGACAGCGTCCTGTGGTGTGTTTTGGGGTGTCTGGTACCTTATTATGAGTTTAGGCAGCCTCTCTGCTAATGTGTGGGGTTGTGTGCCTGTCTTGCTATTTGTTTGGCGTAGGGTGTCCAGCACTGTAGCTTGCTGTTCGTTTCATGGAGCTGGGTCTTAGCATCGAGATGCAGATCTCTGGGAGAGCTTTTGCCGTTTGATATTACATGGAGCCAGGAGGTCTCTGGTGGACCAATGTCCTGAATTCAGCTCTCCCACCTCAGAGGCACAGGTCTGACACCCAGCTGGAGCACCAAGACCCTGTCAGCCACATGGCTCAGGCCCTGGAGGATGGGAGCGAGGTGTGGGCCATCGGTCCCTGGTGCAGGGCGAGCACAGCGGTGTCAGCTCCGACCCCAGTCCGGGTCCCATTCACAAGTCACTGACGGCTGCTAGCGGCCCCCGCGGCATCTGCTCACAATGCTTTCCTCGTCTAGCAGCAACCATGGAACGTTGTGTCAGTTTTGGGCGTACAGCATAGTGATTCAGTTATATATATATATACACACACACATATATATACATATATGTTCTTTTTCAGATTCTTTTCCATTATAGGTTATTATAATATATTGAATATAGTTCCCTGTGCTATACAGTAGGACCTTGTTGTTTACCTGTTTTATACAATATACAGTAGTGTATATCTGCTAATCCCAAACTCCTAATTTATCCCTCCCCCTTTTCCCCTTTGGTAACCATAAGTTTGTTTTCTACGTCTGTGAGTCTGTTTCTAAAACAGGTTGAATTTTATCCCCCAAAGCGGAGGGTAGTGTGAAGTCATTGAAAGAGGCTGGATTTTGTAGGTAGACAGATGTCAGTTCAAACACCAGCCTGTCTGTCACTTATTTGCTGTTTGACGTTGGGCAAATATTTGTGCGTCTCTGAGTTATTTCATTAGTGGAACAGGCAAAGTAATTACCATCTTGGAGGGAATACAAGGCTACATATAGATATTGGCTAACATGGTTTCTGGCACATAGTTGACATTTAATAAATGCAGCCTTTCTTTTTAACTCCCTTAAATGTAATTTGCTTAAAAATAAAAGTAAAAATAGAGTAAAATCAAAGCAGACTGTGATTGTACCAGATGTTTTTTCTCTGAGAAAACCCAAACTCCAAAACAATAGGGGAAATACGACAAAAAAGAAAGTAATTTTCAATGGCACTGAACTATTCTCCCGAGTCTTTAAAAATCTCTGATTGAAATGAATGAATATGCAAGTGTCACTTATTGATGGCCTCCTCCCATAAGCAGTGAACTCCTTTGAAATCATGTGGTGGTAATTGTAAAAGAAGTTATATACATAAAATTACTTCTCTGGTATAATAAGGATCATAAGTCAGTTCACAATCAATCCATCTTCAACTTCTTCTGTTGCTCTGATTTCATAGATTGCAGCAAAAAATAAGTTGAGCATGAATAACTGAAAGGCAGTGAAGGGACCCTGAGGCTTTTGCTTACAGCTTTCTTTGTGATGGAGGCTGGATGAGGGTGAAAGAAGGCAACGAGAGTTTTAGGCGATGCCTTATGACATCAGCATCCTTTTCCTGGCCCTGTTTGGTTTCTTGAGAAGAGAGATTTAGTCTTCTCCATGAGAGAAGGTGTTTATCACCTACTTGCCATGCCTCACATTGCATTCCTGCTGGCTCAGGGCAGCCCAGCACCTCCAGTCATGGATACTTGGGATGGGTGCTGGACCTAATCATTCTGACCTTTAGAAGCTCCTCTAGCATGAGTGTTAACTATGAAAGCCTCTCAGAAAATTTTGTTGAGGATTTTGTCTATAATGGGAAGTTCCATTGGCCTGTCTCTAAGAAAGTAACTAGGAGTAGAAAGGTGTCTGCCTTTGTTTGCCTTGGAATTCTTAAGTGGCAATAACACACTGTACTTTGTTTTAAGGAGGACCCAACTGTTGGCAAGTCCTCCAGATGCTTCCCTCCTGGTGACACCTTTAGCCAATCATAACAGGAATATTGATCAAGAATAACCTAATGAAATATGAGCACCAGTGGATGTGTTGGGGAAAGAGCAGATCTAGTCTGTGAGAGTTATATTGAATAAGAATTGGGCCCATTAGGTGCCTCGTTGAGTACTCAGGGGAGACAATTCTTGCATTATAAAATATGCTTGGGTTTGCCTTATGGAAAATTTATTGTTCATTCATTTGATGCACTCCTTTAAGAGGTCAGCTTTGACTTTCAGTGCTTTCAGAATTTATTCTTTACTCCATTGTTCCTTGTAAACTATCTTTTATTGAATTTCTTTGCGCATTTGAGTTGTCAAATAGCCAATGCACTGTCTAAACTGCATTATACAGTTAACAGGTATTTTGTGATTGGGGCAGGATGAAAATCTGACTTATTGGTGCTAGTACTTATCAACATAGAGAGAGCAAATTATATTAATTAGCCTCCTCTGTTTTCAGAAATAAAACATGCCAAAGCCAATGCTCCTATCTCAACTAACTGGGAAATGGTTGGACCATCAGGACTGTAATCCTGTGAAAATATCTGACTTCTATGAAAAATGTCCAGGCTCTGCTCCTTTTGTGTTGGGACTGAGAGCTTTTAATGGGAGTGCATTTTAATAGCTAGGAAAACATAGAAGATTGAAGATCTTTGATACCATGTCTTAATTAGACTCTATTTGATAACCATTGGCATGGCTACTTGATATAAATTTTAATTCTAATGACCAAGCAAGGTTATTTTAACCACACAGTTTACCTGAAGTAACCTAAAAATCCTTAAAAAACAAAGTGTTCACAGCATCCAAAACTAATCTTAGGACAAATTGTTGTTTGGTGTTTGTTCTTCACTATAAAATGAAAGTAGCTATTAATACTGGTGTTCAGAATGACTTTTTCAATTGATTCTATGTGATGGCATATGACCAACAGTTTTTATTTTCCAGCTGAGGTACCTGCTCCAGGTGTATTGAGGCAGAGTTGCCCAGAATAAGAGCTCAGTAAAACACAGTTCAGATAAAATGTTCCACTTGTCAGATGGGCAAACAAGGCTTTCTGCAGTCTTTGCCTGGCTACATTTTCAGTTTCACTGTGTGCTTTCTCCTCTTTGTACTCTGAGTCTCAGCTGTGCTAAGGTATTTCCACTTCCTCAAATTCACCCAGTCATGTTGCCCATAATGTTTCCTTGGCCTGGAATATTTTATTTATTTTCTCCTTCAGTTTTCCCAAACGAATTGGCTATATGAAACAATTCTCGACTTTCTCCCAACTTCCAGTAGAACTGACCATTTTTTTCTTTGTAAACTCATTGTAACCTGCTCTGATTTCTTGGCATGATTACAATACTAGTCTACATATTATTAATATCTCTGTCTCCTTCTACAAACTTACAGAATCTTGAGGTCAAGGATCATGTCTGATTCATCTTTGTACTCTGGGCACCTGTAAAATGCCTGACAATGAATAAATAAATGAACAAAAGAGTGAATGAATGAAAAAATCCAGTGAAGTAAGTATTGGCCTTATAACCCGAAGTAGAGATGGCAAACACATGCCCCCCAGTGCTGTACTTTCCCATCTCTTACGCAGAACAGATTTTCTGAATTACTTAGCGGCCACTAAGCCTAGATCCAGGCAGCCTACGCCTTCAGAACTTAGATTTCTTTTCTAGCATAATCTTAATATCTAGTGAAATTATCTAGTTTAGTGGTATCCTAACACTTTTGATTATACAAGGGAGTAAACCTAATAGTAAAAATAATTGGGGGCACATCCTCTATGGATAGCTTCTGTGTACCCCTCCAGGCCACATGGGGAGACTAACCCATATGGACCACATCAATGGGCTCTTTTGTCCTCTGACTTCAAGTGGGTTTAGCAGGAAACCTGGAGGACAAGAGCCAGTGAGGCCAGGGTACTATTTCCCTGGCTCACACCCTGCTCAATGGCTGTGGGTTAGCCTGCTTCCTCTCCTGACGGCCTCAGCTCCTGTCACCTGGCCCCCTCCATACCTCTCCCTTTGGTTTTGGTATCTCTTCCCTCCTTTTACCCCTCCCTGCAGTTACTTGTCCAGAATGTGTCCTCTTTTGTTGCTCTAATTAAATCTTAGTGCCCCAAACTGGTGTCAATTGTCCTTCTCTTAAACTCTTTGCAGTTTATTTGAAGATAACTTCTATTTCCTGCTGAGACCCTGACTGATATTTCTCCAAGGCATGTAATAATTTTTAATGTATTATATACATGTACTAATCACCATCCAGATATCAAGTACTAGTAAAGCCTAATTTCTTTTATTTTCTTAGAGAAGATGAAGTTTTAATGTTTTTTCCCACACCCTGGCTGATCACTTTTTGTTCTCACACTTTGGAAATTATTGATTTAGAAACTAGTTATCCAAGTCTTCCTATCAGGATTCATAGAGTAAGGCTCTGTTGAGTGTGGCTTTGAAGGCACAATAAGATCAGAGACTGGTTTCTGCATGATTTATATACTTAGAGAAAAAATGATGCATGTGGGATGGGCTTACTGCTGTTGACTTTTCCATTCCCCTCAGGGCCTCAGAGCCAGCACGGAACTGCGGGGCAGAGAGTAATAGCATTATTCAGGCTCACAGGCAGCCAGTAAAGTGAACCTGGAGAATATTAGTCTGGGACCAAATAATGTTTGAATTGCAGTCTTTCATTTTAAAGAGATTTGTTTTTAAATAATGAATGAAGGCATCACAAGCCTTTGGCTTTGAGACTTTTAATTCTTCATTCTTTACTATAGAATGCTTCTAGCTCCCCTGTCTCTGCCCAAATCAAAATCCATGTTCCAGCAATGCCTATGGACAGCATCTGTGAGCAATCTGATTCTGACTTATGGTCGATTCTATTTTACAAGGGAATTCTCTCTACCTAATGCCTCTTGGAAAGAATTGAACCCTAGTTTTGTGATTTATATTTATTTTTACAATTGTGGACACTTTCAGACAAATGTTTACATCTCCTGTGTATCGGCAAAATAGCCATAGTTATATCTTGTGTCATTTAAAACATTTCTTTCAGGGCCCTCGTATGCAATGCAGATATTCTCTCCTTAACTCTCCAACCAGTATTACAAATAGCGCTGGTCTCGTTAGCAATAAATAGGTCATGTTAACTTTTGGTATAAAGCTAAACATGTTCTGAGGTTTTTAAAAAAATATTTATTTATTTATTTGGTTGTGCCAGGTCTTAGTTGCAGCATGCGGGCTCCTTAGTTGTGGCACGTGAACTCTTAGTTGCAGCATGTTGGATCTAGTTCCCTGACCAGGGATTGAACCCAGGTCCCCTGCATTGGGAGCATGGAGTCTTATCCACTGCACCACCAGGGGAGTCCCTATGAGTTTTAGTTGTCCATAATCTCTTGATTTCCAGAGCATTAGGAAAAATGTTTCCTTGATAATGAAGATGATATGTTTTTTCCCCCATTTTGATTAAATCCTTAAATAAATATGATGTAATGATCAATGGGAATATTAAGAGAGACAGCCTCATTGTTTAGGCTGTTACAATCACCTTGCTCTGACATACCTTCTATCCTGGGGCAGGAAAGCTGAGAGTCCAGGGTAATGCAATAATAAGTAATGAATTAGCAGAGTAAACTGGGCTGAAATAGGGAATTACTCAATACCAAGCCAAATAGTTGAAACCAGGATGGTTGTGAACTTGAGGGAAAAAGAGATGCTTAAAATGATCAGTTAGGGAGAGAAAATTACTCCTGCTACACATGGAAGGAGTTCTGCCTTTTTTAGATCTTTAGGGGTTCTTGTTCAGGATTAAGCTATAGGAAATTAAGTTGAAGCAGGAATCTGATCTTTTGGTGCCTAACATCAGTATTATACATACTAATAGCATATTAGAATTTGAACGGATGCTCTTAATGCTCAAAATTGTTTGTTTACCAGTGAATAAACTGAGGACCAGAGATTTGGCGCAATGTATTCATGGAACTGGAGAACCAGAGCTACACCCCACATCTGCTGATCCCCAGTCTCATGGAGTTTCCACTAGACTGAATGTCTCAAAATGTTAAGCTTCTGTTTCAGAGGTGGAAGAGATCCAGGAAACTGTGTTGATTCAAAGTGTCCCTTTGAACTTATACATGAAGTGAGTGGCAGAACAAGAACAAAACCTAAATCACATGATTCCTGGTCAGGTGCTTTATTGCATGACACCAGTGTTTATTCATATGCCAGATACTGTGTTAGGTACCAAAGTAAAAAGACAAACACAGTAAGATCTCTGCCTTTCAAGGGAATTTCCACATGTATTCCCACATAGAAAAATGTGTATTTTCCTTCATACCCATATGTATTCAAGCTAAATAACAGAGGCTGAAAGTGCATAAAGCACACAGTGGTACATGATTTGGTAGAAAATAATAAAGTGACTTATGTGAAAAATATAGTTCAAGTCCTTTAGATGTGAGTTCTATGGTGGCAGAGATAGTTTCTGTCTTATTTTTTGCTACTGCCCCAACTATGGCCTGGCATACAGTCAGTGCTCAATAAATTTTGAATAAATGAATATCTGCCTGGTATTTAGTGAGTATTCAATAAATGTTGAATGAATAAATGAAAGAATAAACTGTGCAGTGTTCTTAAGGATTATCCAGAATCTGAAATGATGACCCTAGAGATCACAATTCATAATGCTTATTTTATGGCTGGAGACAAGCTAATTCCATACTGTGATGGGCTCTGGAAGATTCAAGGCTCCTGAGTTTGAGTCTTGGCCCTGGCATTGTGGTAGAGACTGACAAGAACCAATTTCCCTTTCTTCCTGGCATGTAGCCAGACTACATTTCCCAACTTCCCTTAGAGCTGGGCACACCCTTGTGATGAGTTCTGGCCAAAGGAAAGTAGGCAGAAATTATGCATCTCACATCTGGATCTGGCCCTTAAAAACCCCCATGCAATACTCTACTCTCTGCTGGGTATCTGGTGACCAGATGCAGACACATTCCCTGGGGCCCTAGGGAATGTGTCACAGGATTGAAGAAGCCTGGGTCCCTGAATCACCCAGTGGTAGGCCATCTAACTTATATCCTTATTGAATTGATGTTTGAATATGACCTAAACCTCTGTGTTAAGCCACTGAGATTTTAAAGTTGTTTCAACAGTTATCCTACACTGTTAATTCCTTTTGGGTGTGTCCTTGGATGCAGCTTAGCTTCTCTGAGCCTAGATTTTCCTATTTGTGCAGTGGGGATCATAATGTACTGCCTCTCTGTGTTGTTATGAGACTTATCAATGTGACGCCCTTAGCATAGTTCTGGGGACATGATAAGCACTTGATAATTATTAGCTATTCTTATATAATTTTTATCATCTCAAGTTTGATAGCCAAAGTATGGCAATTTTTAAAGATATTTCAAAGATCATCACATATAGTTTTTCTCTATTAATCTTCTGGCTACTGAGGCAAACAAATAATCCTCTAGAATCTTTTATCATTGAGTCTCAAATATTTTTTAGAAATAGAACTCTTCTCTTTTCCTAGTATAATCTTATATATGGATGCCAGGTGATAAAAGCATAGCTGTTCTGGTTGTAGGATATGCCCTACATGTACCTGTTTAGCCTTCCCCTAGGCCTTTTGTTGGACATCTCTAAAACATCTGTGAGCTAGAGAGGACACAATTTGAATACTGCTGCCTTGGGTAAATACTAGGGGGAAATACGGTATTATCCAATTCCCTAATGCAATGCCCTTGTCCACTCTCCCCACAACTGCCAACCTTCTTACCACTCCAGCTTTCCCTCACTCCCTCTCTCCATGCTTGTTCCGGCTTCCATACAGAGACCACATGGCAGTGGGGCTGTGGTAAATATGCACTTCTTTTTCTTTCATTTAAAATAGATTGGTGGCTCTTTTCAATAGACTATTAGAAGAGTAACTGCTATGTATGATTTAAAGGGACTCTGAACTTTGGCTCTCCACTGTATGATATATGGATGGCTTGAAGCTTTGGGGTCAAGGGTTAGAAGTAATGAATTTATGGCTAGATTCTGCCTCCTCTCACTTTGAAAAAAGATAGTATATTTGGAACATTAAATTATACATGTTTTTTCTTCCAGAAATTGTCTTAGAGAAGATGTACTAAATCGATATTTTCCAACTCCAATTAAACTATCTTATTATCTATCATGGCCTTCAAGAGTGATTGAAGGAAAAAGGACCTGGGGTGAAGAAAAGACCAAAGCTACTGTTCCTGTGTTTAGGATTAAAGGAAGGACAGGAGGTGGTAACATTTTTTACTTGCTAGGGCCGAGATAAATAGTTAGGAAATACTACAGATCTTTTGAAGTATCAGAAGGCATGATAGGTAGAAATACGATGGATACTACTCTAAGAGAAAGAGAGTGCCTTTAAAAAGTTCATAGTTCTCAAGAGAAGCTTCAGGTTAGACTCGGAGTCGGGGGTTGTTGTTTGTGAACAGTCATGCTCAAATGTTCCACCTCTAGGCAGGCCTTTCCTTCCTTATTAAGCTCTTGGTTAGCCCACTCAGTTCTTCCTTGGGATTATCAGGAAAAACAAGATGATTATCGGTTGTCCACAGTGGTCCTTATTTAGAAGGCTTTGGTAGCCCAGTTGCCCATGTAAAAATGCTAATGATATATATATATATATATTTACCACCAATACCATAGGTTGTACTAAGCAACATACACATATTGCCTTATCTAATTCTCAGTCTGATCTCATGAGACTGTAATACCCATTTTACAGATGAATCTGAGGCTTTGAGATAGTCCAGCCATTAAGGGAGGGAGCCAGGATTTGAACCTAGGTCTGCTGGACTTCAAGGTCAGCATTTAATCCCACCTCTGATAGCCACTTTCAACAATACATAGTCCACCCATTTTCCCTCCATCTGTCCTAATACACAGTCCCATGAAACTTCATATCACTTTGTTGAACCACCTGAAATTCCTCTCATCAGAAATATTAAATATGTAACTGACATTTTTTATTAAACAAAGCTTCTACAAATCAGGTTAAATGGAAAGTAGTATAAATTGGTTAAATTATGTTGCTTTCTTCTGAAGGCTTGACTTAGATCAAAACACTGAAGGCACGGGAGTTATGAAAGAGGATTGTGATTGCAGAAGAGATTATTATTATTATTATCACGTGAATTATAAGCCTCAGTGAGATGTGTCAGTTGTCTTCAGGGGTGAATTTTGGTGTAAGATGGCAACATAGGGGTTCAGGTTGGTAACTGTGAAGGGACATGGGAAGGTAAACAGGGGCACACAAAAAGGAGGTAGATGGAGCACAAAGACAATCTTTATCCATTTTGCTCTTTTTCCAATGACCAACCCTATTTGTATTGGGTGGGGGGGGGGTGGATTGAAATTTTCTCTGGAGGCCGTTTTACTATGTAATTCTCATTATGTCACACAGATAGCCTTGCATAGCTGTATTCTAATTTTTCCCCATAGCCTACTCATATATCGTTATTCAATGAAGTAATAATGTTAAAAGCAAGACAATCTATAATGCACTTTCAATAATACTCTGAAAAACAGTCATTGATCTTTCCTTAAGTCAGCTACCTACCCCCAGCTGCCTTATTGCTCTCATTGTAGAGGTGGTTAAATGACCAAAGATACTTAATATGTAAGTTATGAAACATTTCCACTTCCTTATTTACCACTTAATGGTCATTAAAAGAGTAGGAACATCATCCTTTTTCAGGTGATGTAAGATGGATCCTGGCTTGAATAGAATACTCATTTATCAATAATCAATTACTCAGTTAACCATTAAAGATAATAATCATTTCCACCACACTTATAATAAAATGCTACAAATGTCAATGAATCATTATTTTACCCTAGGGCAGACCTTAAATCAATTTCTTATTACCATTCATTTTACTCCGCAATTGTGATGGACATTCAAAGGGCTGGAACATAAGAAAATTCTTAAATGGCTAAATGGTTGGGAGAAGTGAAGCCTGGGAAGTGTGATTGTGGAAACTCCATGGATTTTATCCAAGGATAACATCCAAGTGGTTTTGATCCATGGAATTTTGCCTTGATCTTCAGGTTCATTCCCATTGCCTACAGGAATCTTGATTGGGGATTTTCAATTTCAACTTGTTCAAATACCACTAGTTGCTTTCATACTCATTCACCAGATTTAGTCCAATATTATATTTCATTAAATGTGCAAGGTGGCAGCTGGGATGATGGTGGAATCACGTAGTGGAGGTGTAATATCACTCTTCAAAGACTTCCCATTGCTCTTAGAATAAAGCAAAAACTCCTTAACAAGACTGACAGGACCCTGAACAGTCTGGCCCCTGCACATCTCTCTTCCTTCATCACATGCACCACACTCAGTTCCTCTCCCATCTTCAGTGAACCTGGCCTTCTTTCAGCCCCTTGTACTCCATGTGAGCTCCCCTGCCACAGGGCATTTGCATATACTCTTCCTTCAGCCTATAAGACCACCTGCTCCCTGTCCCCATTTTCACTCACTTAACGTCTATTGTTCTTTCAGTTTTCAGCTGAAGTTTTTCTTCCCCAGGGAAGCCTTCCCTGATCTGCCCAGTCCCTATCGTGTGCTCTCAGAATACTATTTCCGTCTTTTTCATAGCACTATCACGGCTTCAGTTTTACATGTGATTGAGTGGTTGTTTGACAGATGTAGTCTCAGTTTTCCCCAAACAGACCATGAGCCCTGTTTGGGCAGGGTTGTGTCTATTTGTGCTCACCACTGTATCCCAAGGATTAGGATAGTGCCTGGTCCATAGTGGGTTTCAATAAGTGTCTGTTAAACAAATCACAAGTTGATTAAGAAAAGGCCCAGAAAAGCATACCATTTAGCAAAGAATGTAGGAGATGTCGACAGCTGCTGTTAGAAGTCTTTCCTGGTCCTCATGGAGTGGTAATAACATTGTAAGCTCATTTAAGGTTATGAAGTTTCACTGATGCAATTATTTCCCAGCTGACTTCTTCTTTTCCTAATAAGACCCAGGCTTCTCCTATCTTAGTTCTGTTTCCTTTCAAGGATTTTCTGGTCTGTGTTGTTCCCCACAATTTTCTGCCACTTTCTCCACTATCAGTGGAAACACCTAGAGCTTCCTTGGGGCTGCTGACTGCCCCACATTCCTGTGCCTTCTGAGATCTTCTTGAACACACCTATACAATAAATCTCTGCAATAATCTCTTATCTGAACGAGAGGTGGCCCTTCATTCAAGTCTACCAGTGACTTAAGGGATTTCATAGCACTGCTCGAATATGGAGAGGGAACGGTAATGTGATTATCTTGAGTCTGGTCATTTGAGAAGATGGATCTATTTTCAACACCAATTTTTATTCCATTTGAGCTCCTGATTCAATTTGGAATTATTAATAACCTGCCTGGTCCAACTGACTGAGAAAAGGGCAACTTAGATTTGAAGGCAGCTCGGGGTATATTGATAGCTGGTCTGGGTGAAACATACACTCACACACTTTATAATAGTCCTGGGGCATTTTAAGTGTGAGCCTGATAATTAGAACTAGTGGAAATAAATAGTCATGATGGAAATAAATATTCATGGTGCACAGAGAAGTAACTTCAAGAGAAAGTGTGAGGGAGAAAAAAACACAGAAAGACTCCATTGTAGATTCTGAGGTGGTTCAAATGATACGGCATGGATTTGACTCAATCTCTCACAACGACAGGAAATGACATTATCAGGTATGCAGAGCATATGACGCAGAAAACCACTAGGATAATTTCTCAGTAACTAAAGCAAGGGAGAGTAGAGTCAACATTCTGGGCTACCATATGCTCAATGTTTACTCTGAGCTATTGAGTTTGCAATTTCATCAATCCAGGCCATCTTAAAGTTTATTGCATTAGATTTAAATCTCAAAACCCTGAGACTCATTAATTAATAACATATATATTGAAAATCTCATGTGTGCTCCAGGCATTAGTCTAGGTACTGGGTCACCAAGACAGACAAGTGACAGGGGACAGACACCAAGCAAACAAAGAATGAAATTTCACATTAATGGTGTTCACTCTGTACCTTCCTGAATCTAGGACTTTACTCTTTTTAACCAGTACAATCCTCCCCAAATCCTGTGATGTGGGTGAAATTATTATCCTACTTTTCAGAGGGGGAAACTGAGGCAGAGAGCCTTACAGATATTAAGTTGGAGGACCAGGATCCCAATTCAGGCAACCTAACTCAGGATCTGCATTCATAACATCCGCACTCATCTTACCATCTAACAAATAAACAGAAACAGTATCAAATGATGATAACTTCTCTGCAGAGAATTAAAATCAGATGATGTGACAGAGAGTGGACTGGGTGGTCAAGGAAGGCCCCAAAAGATGACGTGGAAACTGAGCCCTGAATAACAAGATGCCGCAGGAAGCATTCCAGGTCCTTTATCATTTTCTCCCTGATGGACAGTATTTCTTCAAGATTATTTTAAGACACAAATTAGAACAAGAGCAATGGCATTTAAAAAATAGTTTGGTTAGCCTTCTCTTACCTCTGTATACAGAGAGAATAAAAAAGGAGATGAGAGGGAGGAAGGAGAAGTCTTTCATCCTCTTTTCCAGCTCTTGGCTTACTCAGCCTTGTTGCAATATGGCTGGAACCACACGTGACAGCCTGAGCAGCTTTCCTAGGCTTGTAGGCTGACTTGCTAGTAGATGTCCCTTCAAGAATCTCATGGGGGCTTCCCTGGTGGCGCAGTGGTTGAGAGTCCGCCTGCCGATGCAGGGCACGAGGGTTCGTGTCCTGGTCCGGGAAGATCCCACATGCCCCGGAGTGGCTGGGCCCGTGAGCCGTGGCCGCTGAGCCTGCGCGTCCGGAGCCTGTGCTCCGCAACGGGAGAGGCCACAACAGTGAGAGGCCCGCGTACCGCAAAAAAAAAAAAAAAAAATCCCATGGGAGGGGAGCTGTGAAGCTACCCACATTGGGTGGCTTCCAGAATGTTTTATTCCCTCTGTTGTGTATATGATTTCTGAAGTCATAGCTTCAAGCCTGAACTCCTTTTGGGTCCACCTTGTAGAAAAGCGGTGGGATGGAGTCACTCCTGCACTGGTGTATGTGGAGACACCCTTCTCATCTGTCTGCACTGCACTTCGGGAGGCCTGTGTGGACAGGTAACTTTTCTCTGGGTGCAATCTTAGGCCCCAACTTATGGTGAACATTTCTAGCTAAGACATATCTTCGCCACAAATTTAGGCAGTTTATTGAGGTGAATTTCATATATATATATATGAAATGTATATATACATATATATGGTGAGAATATGTTCTCACTACTATAAATACCTTAATGAATATAATTTTCATAAAGAACAATACTTACAATATTTTCATGTCATTTCTGAATCTGAAGGGAAGTTAGAGTCGGGAAGACTAGGCAAGGATTCTGATGAGTTAAGGATTGTCTACTAAACCCTTTTCTATATACGTTTAAAGTTTAGTTCAATGAATAGAGTCCAGTGAATATCACTCTCTAAAGAAAACTCCTCCTGTAAATGAGAAGGTTCATTACTCCTATGGGTTCAGTTGCCATTTTGAAAACAAGCTCTAATTATAAGCACAAAACCAAATCAGTCTATAATGAATGAGAATTGGTGTTGAAAATGAATCACTCACTTAAAATTATATCAGTCAAGAAAAATCACATTAACATTCCATTATACATGAGACATGATGAAATTCTCTATGACTTCAGAAGATGTGATTGAAAGGCCATTTCTTCCATGAGTTGTTGGTGATATGATGTCTGTAAAGATCTCCAAAAAGTTCCCTGTTGGGTTTGTAATCTTATCTTATTCCATCTAATCCCAAGGGCTTTCATTCTTCTTAACCCAAAAATTCAAAATTAAAATTTGTATTATTCAGCTTATTATAATGTCTTGCTCTGGGAGAATTAATATAATTTCTTTCTACCTCCTTCTTGCATTATATTTTAATGTTAAGAAATCTTAAATAGTTTCCTATTGTATATACATAAAAGCTCTTTAATATACTGAATTACACACTCATTTTAAATATCAAACAGTTGTAGAATTAATCCCAAACCTATTTTACATGGTAATGGACCACATGCATTTAATCATTGCACCTCTTTTAATCAGTGCACAGGCTCCCTTAATAATTACATATTGTAGTTACACAGGAGAAATATATACTATTTTCAATTTATTGGTTGTCTAGGATACCTGTTTGACTTAATTATTGTAATAAAATCTAACATCTTCAGGTACATTTAACCTGTATACTTATTCAAAAAGACTTGGTCCTATTTGAATTTTTCTTTTATTTAATAATAAAAATGGATGGCATTTAGTGGGACCAAATTGTTTTAATGCTGTCTTAAATAGTTTCTGAAGTATACCTAAACAATTTCTGCTTAATAACTAATTAGCTTATGCCAAGGACACATTATGATAATTCAATTAAGCTATCATCTCTCAACTTGCATATGTAGACCTATAATTCAAGATTGGATGGGGGAGCAATTTGACATTATCTAGCAATGTTGAAGATATGCAAAGCTACAGCTTCACAAATTCATTTCCAGATTAATAGTCTAGAGAAGCAATCTACAAAGTCTCCAGTCTCAGAAGCCTCTTACACTCTTAAAAATTATTGAGAACCCCAAACAGCTCTTGCTTATGTGAGTTATATCTATTAGAATTTAAAGCTGAGAAATTCAAAAGACATATTTATTAATTTATTTAGAAACAAGAATAACAAACCTATCACATGTTAACATAAATAACATTTTAAAGTAACTGTATTTTCCAGAACACACACATACAAGAATAAGAATGACATTATTTTTAACTTACACATCTCTTTCAGATATGGCTTAATAGAAGATAACTGGATTCTCAGGTCTCCTTCTGCACTCAATCTGCTGCAACGTTTTGTAGTTGCATATGAAAAAAATCTAGCTTCCCACAGATATAGAGCTGGAGAAGAAAGTATTATTTTAATAGCTGTTTGGGACAATTGTGGATGTTCTTTTTCATATCACATCAAAACTCAACATGCATTAACTTCCTAAAGGTTAGTTGCAATGTGAAGTTTGAAACCATATGAGTAAACATTTTGCACTTTATTGCGTTACAATGCATTGGCCTATCTTACACTTTCAGGGCCTCTCATACATAATTTTGTCACATCATGTATTAGTCATTTGGAAAATATTGGTTCATTGAGTTATATAAATATTCCAAATATTAATGCATTTATTATACAATAAGATTACAGTCATCAATATCATCACAGACCTTATCATAAAAGTCTTTAGATATTGGGAAACTGTCAATGTCATGATGACAGATACAAGTTCTCTCAAATTTTAAATTTTATTTGAAATCTCACCTTTTAGTATGGGCAACAAATACTGTCAGTTATTTTCCTCAAAGTCACAAACTCAATTTGCTCAAATATTCAAGTTGACCAAATATCTGAGTCTGAATTAGTCATTCTTTCAAGTGAAACAATGTTCTATGAAAAGAGTGCTGGGTTCAGTTCTCATATCAAACAATCACGTAAGTGATTTTTCTTGAGGTAAACATCCTACTTCGTTTGCAGCAGAGATGCTTCATGCTTCTTCCCATTTCATCACACAGAATATTAAAAAGATATGTACTGAAGGGGTGAGATCTAGTAAATTAATAAATAAGGTTAATAATAACTGAGAAATGAAATTAATGAATTTATAAAATAAAAGTTTCATCAAGACATTTAAAAGAGAAACTAGCATTAAAAAACTCCGCATTGCATGGTATGAGGAATACAATGACAGCTAGTACTCTTTGTCATCACTGCCTCGATGAAGGCACAACAGTGTTACCTGCCATTGCTTTTGTACCTTCAGTACAGATGTCAACACTGTGACAAAGACAAATCATATCTTAGTGTTATTATGAAAAAGATTTTGACCTCACGAACTCTTGGGGACCCCCAGAGGTCTGTGGACTATAATTTGAGAACTACTGCCCTAGAGAAACCCTTGTTCATGTATAAAACGAGACGTAAAAATCATGGTCATTGCAGTATTATGTAATAGCCAAGAAAAAGAGAAAATATTCAAAATGTTCACTGACAGGAGAGTGAATAAATCTAAAGAATGAATGAATGAATGAAAAATATGTATATATACAGAGAGAGAGGAGGGAGAGAGAAAGTGGTAAAATGTTAACAGTTTGGTAATTTGGATAAAGTAATTTGGGAATTCCTTTGTACAGTTCTTGCATATTTTCTGTAAGTTTTAACTATTGTACAGTAAAAAAAAGATAGAAATTGAAAACCAAAATCAAATAGTCTGAGGATATGTGTTTCATAGCAACATGGGGAAGAAGGCATGTTGCAGTTGACAGATCTACATCATTTGCATGGTTCTCTGCATTAATGAACAGGAGAGAAGTATCCAGAGCAGCAGGGATACAATTCATAAAATTGAACTTTAAAGGGCAAATAATAAAAAGTTGCCACCTCAGAGATCGAGGATGTACTTCAGTTAACATAGCCTAGACACATGCAGGTGGTCAGCCTAACAGGAACTTTTAGGGATGTCAGTGTAGATCAGCAGATAGCATACAATCACAATAATGGCAAAAGAAAAATGATAGTATATAAAAATTTCACAGAGCCCAGAGGACTCAAGGTTTCAGGAATAGATTCATTAAATGAGACTAGGAACCATTTAGTGGATATATGGATATATTATCTGCAGCCATAACTTGCATCTATACTTAGATTTAAATTTACTATTTAATGAATTGTTCATGATTTGTTTCTAGGTATGATTTCAGTAATTCTCAGCTTGAAACTTTTTGATATATCTTTTAAGTTTCATGCTAAAATAAGCCTATCAAATACTGCTACAAAATATCTGACCAATATGAACTCAACCAACATTTGTATTCAAGACCCTAGTTCAAAAGAGTGGGCAGACCAAGTAAACAGCATCCATTATAGAATGTTGCCTGGACATGGCCTATTTTCTTTTTCTTTTTTTTTTAAATTTAATTTTAGGTATTTATTTTTTATACAGCAGGTTCTTATTAGTTATTTTATACATATTAGTGTATACATGTCGATCCCAATCTCCCAAATCATCACAGCACCACCACCCGCCCTCCACTTTCCCACATTGGTGTCCCTACATTTGTTCTCTACATCTGTGTCTCTATTTCTGCCCTGAAAACTGGTTCACCTGTACCATTTTTCTAGAATCCACATGTATGCATTAATATATGATATTTGTTTTTCTCTTTCTGACTTACTTCACTCTGTATGACTGTCTCTATATCCATCCACGTCTCTACAAATGACCCAATTTTGTTCCTTTTTATGGCTGAGTAATATTCCATTGTATATATGTACCACTTCTTTTTTATCCATTTGTCTGTCGATGGGCATTTAGGTTGCTTCCATGACCTGGCTATTGTAAATAGTGCTGCAATGAACATTAGGATGCATGTGTCTTTTTGGATTATGGTTTTCTCTGAGTGTATGCCCAGTAGTGGGATTGCTGGGTCATATGGTAATTCTATTTTTAGTTATTTTAAGGAACCTCCATACTGTTCTCCATAGTGGCTGTATCAATTTACATTCCCACCAACAGTGCAAGAGGGTTCCCTTTTCTCCACACCCTCATCAGCATTTGTTGTTTGTAGATTTTCTGTTGATGCCCATTCCAACTGGTGTGACGTGATCCCTCATTGTAGTTTTGATTTGCATTTCTCTGATAATTAGTGACGTTGAGCAGCTTTTCATGTGCTTCTTGGCCATCTATATGTCTTCTTTGGAGAGATGTCTATTTAGGCCTTCTGCCCACTTTTGGATTGGGTTGTTTGTTTTTTTTAATATTGAGCTGCATGAGCTGTTTATATATTTTGGAGATTAATCCTTTGTCCATTGATTCATTTGCAAATATTTTCTCCCATTCTGAGGGTTATCTTTTCATCTTGTTTCTAGTTTCCTTTGCTGTGCAAAAGCTTTGAAGATTCATTAGGTCCCATTTGTTTATTTTTTTTAAATAAATTTATTTATTTATTTATTTATGGCTGTGTTGGGTCTTCGTTTCTGTGTGAGGGCTTTCTCTAGTTGTGGCAAGCGGGGGCCACTCTTCATCGCGGTGTGCGGGCCTCTCACTGTCGCGACCTCTCGTTGCAGAGCACAGGCTCCAGATGCACAGGCTCAGTAGTTGTGGCTCATGGGCTTAGTTGCTCCATGGCATGTGGGATCCTCCCAGACCAGGGCTCGAACCCGTGTCCCCTGCATTGGCAGGCAGATTCTCAACCACTGAGCCACCAGGGAAGCCCCCATTTGTTTATTTTTGTTTTTATTTTCATTACTCTAGGAGGTGGGTCGAGAAAGATCTTGCTGTGATTTATGTCAAAGAGTGTTCTTCCTATATTTTCCTCTAAGAGCTTTATACTGTGTGGTCTTACATTTAGGTCTTTAATCCATTTTGAGTTTACTTTTGTGTATGATGTTAGGGAGTGTTCTAATTTCCTTCTTTTACGTGTAGCTGTCCAGTTTTCCCAGCACCACTTATTGAAGAGACTGTATTTTCTCCATCGTATGTCCTTGCCTCCTTTGTCATAGATTAGTTGACCACAGGTGCGTGGCTTTATCTCTGGGCTTTCTATCCTGTTCCATTGATCTGTATTTCTGTTTTTGTGCCAGTACCATATTGTCTTGATTACTGTAGCTTTGTACTATAGTCTGAGGTCAGGGAGTCTGATTCCTCCAGCTCCGTTTTTTTCCCTCAGGATTGCTTTGGCTACTCGGGGTCTTTTGTGTCTCCATACAAATTTTAAGATGATTTGTTCTAGTTCTGTAAAGAATGACATTGGTAATTTGATAGGGATTGTATTGAATCTGTAGATTGCTTTGGGTAGTATAGTCATTTTCACAATGTTGATTCTTCCAATCCAAGAACATGGTATATGTCTCCATCTGTTGGTGTCATCTTTTGTCTTATAGTTTTCTGAGTACAGGTCTTTTATCTCTGTAGGTAGGTTTAGTCCTAGGTATTTTATTCTTTTTATTGCAACGTTGAATGGGAGTGTTTCCTTAATTTCTCTTTCTGATCTTTTATTGTTAGTGTATAGGAATGCAAGAGATTTCTGTGCATTAATTTTGTATACTGCAATTTTACCAAATTCAACGATTAGCTCTAGTAGTTTTCTGGTGACATCTTTAAGATTCTCTATGTATACTATCATGTCATCTGCAAACAGTGACAGTTTTACTTTGTCTTTTCCAATTTGTGTTCCTTTTATTTCTTTTTCTTCTCTGATTGCTGTGGCTAGAACTTCCAAAGCTATGTTAAATAAGAGTGGTGAGAGTGGATATCCTTGTCTTGTTCCTGAGCTTAGAGGAAATGCTTTAAGTTTTTCACCATGAGACTGATGTTTGCTGTGGGTTTGTCATACATGGCCTTTATTACGTTGAGATAGGTTCCCTCTATGCCCACATTCTGGAGAATTTTTATCATAAATCGGTGTTGAATTTTGTCAGAAGCTTTTTCTGCATCTGTTGAGATGATCTTATCATTTTTCTCCTTCAATTTGTTAATATGGTGTATCACATTCATTGATTTGTGTATATTGAAGAATCCTTGCATCCCTGGGATAAATCCCAGTGGATCATGGTGTATGATCCTTTTAATGTTTTGTTGTATTCTTTTTGCTAGTATTTTGTTGAGGATATTTGCATCTATATTCATCAGTTGTTTTGGTCTATAATTTTCTTTTTTTGTAGTATCTTTGGTTTTGGTATCAAGGTGATGGTGGCCTCATAGAATGAGTTTGGGAGTGTTCCTTTCTCTGCAATTTTTGGGAAGAATTTGAGAAGGATGTGTGTTAGCTCTTCTCTAGATGTTTGACAGAATTCACCTGTGAAGCCATCTGGTCCTGGACTTTTGTTTGTTGGAAGACTTTTAATCACAGTCTCAATTTCAATGCTTGTGAGTGGTCTGTTTATATCTTCTATTTCTTCCTGGTTCAGTCTCAGAAGGTTGTGCTTTTCTAAGAATTTGTCCATTTCTTCCAGGTTGTCCATTTTATTGGCATATGGTTGCTTGTAGTAGGCTCTTATGATGCTTTGTATTTCTGCGGTGTCTGTTGTAACTTCTTTTTCATTTCTAATTTTATTGATTTGAGTACTCTCCCTCTTTTTCCTGATGAGTCTGGCTAAAGGTTTATCAATTTTGTTTATCTTCTCAAAGAACCAGTTTCTAGTTTTATTGATCTTTGCTATTGTTTTCTTTTTCATTTATTTCTGCTCTGATCGTTATGATTTCTTCTACTAACTTTGGGTTTTGTTTCTTCTTCTTTCTCTAGGTCCCTTAGGTGTAAGGTTAGATTGTTTATTTGAGATTTTTCTTGTTTCTTGAGGTAGGATTGTATTGCTATAAACTTCCCTCTTAGAACTGCTTTTGCTGAATCCTATAAGTTTTGGATTGTTGTGTTTTCATTGTCATTTGTCTCTAGGAATTTTTTGATTTCCTCTTTGATTTCTTCAATGATATCCTGGGTATTTAGTAAAGTATTGTTTAGCCTCCATGTGTTTTTTTCCCTGTAATTGATTTCTAATCTCATAACATTGTGGTCAGAAAAGATGCTTGATATGATTTCAATTTTCTTAAATTTACCAGGACTTGATTTGTGACCCAACATGTGATCTATCCTGGAAAATGTTCCAAGTGCACTTGAGAAGAAAGTGTATTCTGCTCTTTTCAGATGGAATGTCCTATAGATATCAATGAAATCTATCTGGTCTGTTGTGTCATTTAAAGCTTGTGTTTCCTTATTCATTTTCTGTCTGGATGATCTGTCCATTGGTGTAAGTGAGGTGTTAAAGTCCCCCATTATTATTGTGTTACTGTTGATTTCCAGCTGTTAGCATTTGTTTTATGTATTGAGGTGCTCCTATGGTGGGTGCATATATATTTATAATTATTATATCTTCTTCTTGGATTGATCCCTTGATCATTATGTAGTGTCCTTCCTTGTCTCCCGTAACATTCTTTATTTTAAAGTCTAGTTTATCTGATATGAGTATTACTACTCCAGCTTTCTTTTGATTTCCATTTTCATGGAGTATCTTTTTCCATCCCCTCACTTTCAATCTGTATGTGTCCCTAGGTCTGAGGTGGGTCTCTTGTAGACAGCCTATATATGAGTCTTGTTTTTGTATCCATTCAGTGAGCCTGTGTCTTTTAGTTGGAGCATTAAATCCATTCATATTTAAGGTAATTATTGATATGTATGTTCCTATTACCATTTTTAAAATTGTTTTGGGTTTGTTTTTGTAGATCCTTTCTTCTCTTGTGTTTCCCACTTAGAGAAGTCCCTTTAGCCTTGTTGTAGAGCTGGTTTGGTGGTGCTGAATTCTCTTAGCTTTTGCTTGTCTGTAAAGCTTTTGCTTTCTCTGTCAAATCTGAGTCACATCCTTGCTGGGTAGAGTAATCTTGGTTGTAGGTTCTTCCCTTTTATCACTTTAAATATATCATGCCACTCCCTTCTGGCTTGTAGAGTTTCTGCTGAGAAATCAGCTGTTAACATTATGGGAGTTCCCTTGTATATTATTTGTCATTTTTTCCTTGTTGCGTTTAATAATTTTTCTTGTCTTTAATTTTTGTTTGATTACTATGTGTCTTGGCATGTTTCTCCTTGGGTTTACCCTACCTTGGACTCTCTGCACTTCCTGGACTTGGGTGGATATTTCCTTTCCTATTTCAGGGAAGTTTTCAACTATAATCATCTCTTCAAATATTTTCTCGGGTGCTTTCTCTCTGTCATCTCCTTCTGGGACCCCTATAATGAGAATGTTGGTGCATTTAATGTTTTCCCAGAGGTCTCTTAGGCTGTCTTCATTTCTTTTCATTCATTTTTCTTTATTCTGTTCTGTGGCAGTGAATTCCACCATTCTCTCTTCCCAGTCACTTATCCATTCTTCTGCCTCAGTTATTCTGCTACTGATTCCTTCTAGTGTGTTTTTCATTTCAGTTGTTATATTGTTCATCTCTGTTTGTTTGTTCTTTAATTCTTCTAGGTGTTTTTTCTTTAATTCTTCTAGGTCTTTTTCAAGCATTCCTTGCATCTTCTTGATCTTTGCCTCCATTCTTTTTCCGAGGTCCTGGATCATCTTCGCTATCATTATTCTGAATTCTTTTTCTGGAAGGTTGTCTATCCCCACTTCATTTAGTTGTTTTTCTGGGGTTTTATCTTGTTACTTCATCTGGTACATAGTCCTCTGCCTTTTCATTTTGTCTATCTTTCTGTGAATATGGTTTTCTGTTCCACAGGCTGCAGAATTGTAGTTCTTCTTGCTTCTGCTTTCTGCCCCCTGATGGATGAGGCTATCTAAGAGGCTTGTTGGCCTATTTTCTTTGAGTGTATTTATTAGGTATATTTCTGATGCCTGCTTGCCCATACCCCTTCTCACAGAAGCTTCCCACCTATGGACTCAATATGTGGAGTAACAGAGGGAGAATAGTGGTTTGTTCCACATGATCTCGGCCACGTGGACCTGCAGTTAGTCTATAGATTACCCATGTAAGCTGTGCTGATCAGATATTTAAATCTCCCTCTCTCTTCACTAATTTGAACTGAACCAGGAAGATACTAAGATTAAAATCAAGTGGTGAATTCAGAGGTGCTATAAATAAGATAAGGCACATAGTGGTTTATGTATAACTCAAAGCTATCAGAATACTGAAGAAGTCAGGCAGCAAAGAAGAGAATAGATCAAATGTGCTGAGAGAAACAGAAACATCATGAAGCAAGGAGAGACCAACGTGGTCCTTGAAAAAGACTATAGGAAATAGCCTGTCTCCACAGCTATCCACATACCTGATGTTTACTAAGCCTGCTCCCATTCCAAAATCCTCACTGAGTGGGTTTCTGTCTATATAAGCAAGTAAGTCTGACAGTGTATCACTGACCCCAAATAGACTGTTAGGTTAATTTGTTGTTCAAAATTTATATATAAACAACAGCATGTTATTTACATTCATATGTTAGTTAAAGAGCATATGTACCTATGATATTTTTATGCCTAAAATAGCAAAAAACTGGAAAAAGCAGTTTTTAAAATAGAAATATAGAATGAAGTCATGATTAGGAGAGATGTGGACCCTCTTACTTTAAAAAGAGGCACTAAAAAGGAAGTGTCTGTTTATCTAGGTTCTGGGAAAATAACTAAATCCTGGGTTTTGTTTGTTCAGCTGAATGATTAGAGCAGACCTTGCTACTGCAGTTGGACTGAGGATTGTCTTCTCAGTACATTAGTAGTCACTTCACTCGAGATGCTGTCTTGAGCCTCGTATGGACTTTGGGTTGGAAGGAGCTTCCCCTTCTTTACAAACAAATTAAACCAGTGTTTCATGTAAAAATGCCAGTAGTAATACTAGTGGCAACCATATTTTACCTTTAGGCAGTTTGAAAATAGTAACTTCAAACCTGAAATACATTCTGCAAAGAGAATTTATTTATATGTGTCACTATTAATAAGTAATTTCTGTAACTTTTTCTCCAACCCTCTCATCATTGTTTATACAATGCAATAGCAAATACTTACATGCCAAACATATTATGTCTTAACTGATTCACTCTTCCAACAACCCTATGAGTTAGATATTATTTCCCCCCCATTTTACAGATGAGAGAAAGGCCATGTAGCCTCCCAAGGCCACAATGGTTTAGGGGGTGAAATAGGAAATGAACCCAGGCAGCCAGTTTGATGCTAGCATCACTACTACACTGTACTTTATTTACAGGTTTATTTGATCCATTCAAGTACTTAAACTGATAGTTCATTTCCTTATGTTCTTCCACATTGATCTTAAATGTTGCTGTTAAGAATATCCATTGCAGTGGTTATTTTGTAGAACCAGAAGCAGGTAACTACTTAATAAATTTTTTATCCTAATGAAACAAAATTAAGAATCAAGAAAAATTTGTAAATAGTTATTTTTTATTTGACAACTCTTCTGGATTTACAGTGAAAGGCCAAAATTTACCTAAGTCGGAAATATTATGAGATTTTTACATTACAAACCAACAAGATAGCATTCAGTCTTTCATCCAGGAGTTGAGAATCTTCCCTTCTCACCTATGAACTCTTGTTACTTGTCTTCCCATATCTCTCATCTCTTTTTTCTTTCCCACACAGCAAAACAACAATGACACTAAGATATTTAAGTACTACCTGTCTCCAAGATAAATTATAAAGCTTAATGTTGTGCAACATTTGTCTTTTTTACCTATATGAATACTGATAAGTATTCATCAGCAGTCATTAACAACAATCTCTTGGCACATTTAATACCTAATAACAAAATAATAATAGCTATGATCTGTTGACTGCATAGTATGTTCCAGTCACTGTGCTAAGTGCTTTAACTACCTTATTTTGTTGAATCTTTGCAACACCTTTGTAGTACAGGCATAACCATCCTCATTTTACAGGTGAGGACACAGAGGCTGTGTAAGTATCAATGTGAGGGGCTTCCCTGGTGGCGCAGTGGTTGAGAGTCTGCCTGCCGATGCAGGGGACACGGGTTCGTGCCCTGGTCCAGGAAGATCCCACATGCCGCGGAGCGGGTGGGCCCATGAGCCATGGTCGATGAGCCTGTGCGTCTGGAGCCTGTGCTCCGCAGTGGGAGAGGCCACAGCAGTGAGAGGCCCGCGTACCGTGAAAAAAAAAAAAAAAAAAAAAAAGTATCAATGTGAGGATTCCAAATCTTGTGATCTTCTTCATACAGACTATAATGCTTCTTTCTTCCACTGTTCTTGGTTTTATGTTTTCATCTGGAATTGTTTCTCTTCAGGCTAAAATGTTCCTTTAATATTTCTTATAGTTCAGGAGCAGTTCAAATCCTTGTAGTTCAAATTCTCTCAGCTTTTCTTTTGTGTGTTGTTAAAAATGACTGTAATTTGCTCTCAGTTTTGCAGTGGACTCTGCTGGATATAGAATTCTAGGTTGACAGCTTTCTTTCTTCTTTTCCCAGAACTTTAACAATGCTATTCCATTATCTTCTGGCTTGTGTTGTTTTTAAGATGTCTGTGATCATTATTACCTTTGTTCCCCTGTACATAGCGTGGCTTAAGGTTTATTTCTCTTTATTATTTGATTATTAAGTGCTTCAGTGTGGTTTTCTTTGTGATATCCTGCTTAGGAGTCATTGAAATTTTGAATCTGTGGGTTTGTTGTTTTCATCTAATTTGGAAAAATAATTGGCTCATTTCTTCAAACATTTCTGCCCTAATCTTTTCGACCCTCTCCTTCTGGGGCTGTAGCCAGGAAGCTGCTTTATGTTGCCCCAAGGTCTCTGAAGTTTGGTTAACTTTTTCTTGTCCATCTCTTTTGCCTCTGAGCTTCAGTTTGGGTAACTTAAATTGCTGTGTCTATGAGTTCACAGACATTTTCTTTTTCTGTGCCTAAATTTCTGTTAATCCCACCAAATGCATCTTTATTATACAAAAACAATTTCTCATTTTGTATATAGTAGTTTTTCTCCTCATCTTGTTCATGTTTTCCTTTGATCATATTTATATATAACACCTGTTAAAATTTCTTTGTCTCTGATTCTGGTTTTGTGTTTATTGACTGATGTTTCTCCTAGTTTCAGATTCCACATTCCTGCTTCTGAGGGTGTGTCTAGCAATTCTTGATTGGAGGTTGAAGATCATGAACTTGACATTGCTATGTGTCTGGCTTTTATTGTCTTCTTTTAAAGGGTGCTGTGCTTTGTTCTGGTGGGCAGTTAAGTCATTTGCTGTTCTATTTGATCCTTTTGAGGATTGTTTACAGTTTTGATAGGGCAAATCTAGAGTAACTTATTCTCTGGGGCTGGTTTAGTCCTACAACTAAGGCATGGCTCTTCTGGTCTGTGAACCGATACCCTAGATGTTCAATGAGGGCTATCCATTCTGCCTTCTCAGAACTCGATCACTCCCAGGCCTGTATGAGCTCTGGCAATTGTTTGACTACTGACAGCACACTGGTAGTTATCAACCTAACTTCATGGGGTTTTATCCTGCACGTGTGTAGCTTAATGTTCAGCAACATACTTGAGAGGATGCTTGTATGCATTTGTAGAGCTTTTCATTTTCTGGATAGCTCCCTCTTTTCTAGTACTTTGGCCCACAAATTCTAGCTGCCTCAGCCTCTCTGAACTCCAGTGTCTGTCTTTTCAACTTAAAGAGGTCATGACAGTCTACTAATCTTCCCCCTCCCTGTACTTTAGTCCAAAAAGTGCCTCCAGGAAGAAGTCCAGGGTAATTGCAGGACTCAGTTGATTTACTTCCTTTCTCTCAAAATCATAGTCAGATGCTGACTATTGTCAATACCTGAAACATATATTTTATCCTGTTCATGTATATTATCATCTTCTGTAGTTGTTTATAACAGGAAGAAAAATTCAGTCTTAGATACTCCAACATGGTCAGAGGTTTCTTTTTAAGATGATATATACACCATCTCTTTAGGAATAAATCCATTGAAAAAAATGAGTTACTTAATGTAAATGCGTATTCTGTGATTAAAGAGAATATGCAAATAAAAATGAGATATATCAAATCTTTTCACTGTTAATAAATAATAATGGTTGAAGGAAAAATAAACTCTTCTCAGAGCACAATTTGTCAAGAATCAGAATTTTTAGGCATTAACCTATTTTTCCTCGGGTTTTAAAACATTCTATTTTCAAGAAAGAAGAAAAGTCATCTGAATTCTTTTACATTCAAGCAAGCTTGACATTCCTGCCCATGGGAATCTGATGATAGCTGGGTTTAACAGTGTGAGAAAAATTCTCTTCTTTGGGCATTCTGTTAGAAGGGAAAAGAAATCAGTTTTGGCTTTGTTTTGTTTTTCACATAGAATGAGGGTTCAGGATTATGTTTATTTATTCAAGTTTTATTTTAATGCTCTTTGTCCCTGCCTAGACCTTGGTGGGGGGGCATGGTAGGGTGGGAGTTGAGCCACCATATTTTAAAAACAATAGTAATGATGGAGCTTATTTAAGGAATTTCAAACTCAAAACACTTATATTCCAACCCAACAGCTATAACTTTGTCTGCAACAGGTCCCTGACTTCTTTTTTCCTAAAGAATGATAGATAGTGGCCTCTTTTCCTAAGCTTCCTTCTGGAATGGGAAGGGGAACACATCTTATTTTATCCTTTCTCATTTTCTATAATCCATCCTTTTAGAGGAATCAAAACAATTTTCTCTCCTTCCTGCATAAGGATAGTGTTGCTGGCTCTTTATCATGAGGATGTGCTCTTGGGGCTATTTTCTTGGGCTTGGCAAGGGCTTGTACTTACCCCTACACACACACACACACACACACACACACACACACACACACACACACACACAGTTTTCTGGAGTTCCTCGAGGCCAGTGGCATATCTTTGGGACACCTCTGGTGTCTGGCAGAAAATCTTGGAGGCCATCTCAGAATGCTACCAAATTTGACTACCAAAATAGGCAATAGGATCTCATTTTTCCAAAATATTTTATTCATCTATTTATGTGCATGCACACGCATGTGCACTTGTGTGTGTCTATATCCATGAAAAAAGATTTTATAAAGCACATCCCAAGGTGCTAAAAATTGTTATCACTGGGCAAGTGAGAGAGTAAATGTTTATTTTTATCTTCTTTCTTATCTGTACTTGCTAACATTTCTATACAGATGCATATGAAAATGATGAGTCATTTTTTAAAATATTTAAGTAGTAACATTAAAATGATAACTCCACATGATAGAGCACACACATAGAACAAAATGCTGATGGTATTTCCTGAATTATTGACTTTCTTGCATTGCAAGAAAGTTGCATTAACTTGACTTAATATTTATTTAAGGCAGAGGCACTTAATGCAGGAGTAAATGTATAGCACTTTTCTATGCTTTGAGAACACCAAAAATGGAAGGGTAGAGAAATTAATAGGGGCACTCATTACGGAGCTCACAGGGAGGGTGCTTCCTCCCAGCATGAATTGCTCATTTAAAAAAAAGTACAGAAGATTCATGACATTGCTCCTGACAGCATTGAAATTCATTTTAATGGGGGTATGACCTAAAACAAACCTTTGATACCTGATCATGATGATGGGCTGTTTATTTATTTCTTCTCCTTCATTTCCAGCAGGGGAGATGATTAATGTACCTACCTTTGTTGTGATGGCTTCTGTGGACAAGGTGCATCCTTGAAGGACATTCAATATTTTAAAGTGCTGATCCATCTCATTTTTTCCTTCCAGGCTGTCTGGGGAAGAACACCAGTAGGAACCAATGAGAATAGCCTTCCAATCTGTGTGGGCGGAAAATGGTCAAATTGGGAAGCTTAGAGAGATTCATTGCTTGAATCTCAGGTGAGAAAATTTTCAGGTGATCTAGGAAGCTTATACACTGGTATAAACCATGTCCAGGTTAAATAGTGCCATATGATGGTGGGAAGCTGCCTGATGTGTGGAGGCCTCTCACAAAGACAAGATAAGCAAAAAGCAACTGAGTTGTTTGTTTTGTTATTATTATTTATTATTGTGATAAATTCCACCTAACATAAAATTTACCATCTTAACCATTTTTAAGTATACAGTTCAGTAGTGTTAAATATATTCATATAGTTGTGCAGCCCATCTCCAGAGCTTTTTCATCTTGCAATACTGAAACTCTATACCCATTAAACAACAACTTCCCATTTCTCCCCCCTCATGCCCTGTCCCCAGTAACCATCTTTCTACTTTCTGTTTCTATGAATTTGACTTCACTAGGTGACTCATATCAGTGGAGTCCTACATTATTTGTCATTTTGAGACTGGCTCATTGCACTTAGCATAACATCCTCAAGATTCATCCATGTTTTAGCACATGTCAGAATGTTCTTTCTTTTTAAGGCTGAATAGTTTTCCATTGTATGTATATACATTTTGTTTATCCATTCATCCATTGATGGACACTTGGGTTCCTTCCATCTTTTGGCTATTGTGAATAATCCTGCTATGAACATGGGTGTGCAAATACCTCTTCCATACTATACTCTTAATTTTGGGGGGTATATACCCAGAAGTGGGATTGTTGGATCATATGGTAATTCTGTTTTTAATTTTTTTGAGGAACTGCCATACTATTTCCATGGTGCCTGAATTATTTTACATTCTCATCAACTTGTTTTGTTATTATTTTTGTGGTTATGCTTTATTATATATTTGCCATAACTCAGACTATAACTAGATTTTAAGTAACTTGAGAGCAGAGATGGTTTCTTAGAACTTTAGGACATTTTGTAGAATTTTGCCTCCCTGTAGCATTGTGCTGAGGACATGGCAGGTGCTGAATACTTACTGATAAACCAACTCTGAAGGCCAATCATTCCATGTATAATAAGGTTCTAACACTCTATCACTGGGACATAAATGTCAGAAACTTGGGAGTGGGGGTTTTGGTGCAGAAATGTCAGGAGATAGAGACCATTATGCGATCCTTTAGGCCAATTACCCAATGTCATCATTTTGATGATACATCCTTTGTTTGACAGAGGTTGCTTTATGGCAACAATACAGGCAGGATGGGAAAACTGAAGGATCTGGTAGACATTGGGCATCTGGTCATAGGACATGAGATTGATAGTGGGTATATTCAGAAACACCTCGCATTATGGGAATAAAGGAGAAAGCTGTCATTTTCAAACTTCAGTGAACTTAGGGATTTTGAGTTGCCTTTTGAAATAAAGATCCCTGGATTTCACCCTCTGAGATTCCTTTTCAGTTAGGTACTGTCTAAGGCTCAAAAACTTGCATTTTAATAAACATCAGAGAAAAATAACTGGAGGCAGATGATTCCCAACAAGTTCAGATGCTGTCAGGTGATAAAACCAACTCATGATTCCCTGTGTTTACCTCAAGAAATGAATGGTGTCCTTAATCAATGACTCTCACGTGCTGGGCTGCACTTTTGTAACCAGGCTGGGCTGGCTACTGCATCACTTGGAGGACTTGCTACTTTAAGAGATACCTGGGTGCCCATCCCCAGTTCTCAGCTTGTGCTGAGTTTTTCTCTACAATAACCAGGGTGGTGATTCGCATTCTATGCACAGAGTTTGGCAATTTTGGAGAAGGTCCCCTCTTCCAAGTTCTAGGATGATGATTAAATCCAAGTTACAGTTGAGTACTTTAGACAAAAGAATCCAGGTGGGAACCTTGATACTTAACCTAAATGTCATCTGGGCTTCCCTCATTCTTTGAGTTATAGGTAAACTTGATTCAACCACAATATCAAGTCTGGACCCTTCCTGGTGGTTAGTCCAAATTCTACAGTGTAATTCTTCCAGGGGCCTTGGTCTCTGGGCCCTCTTGGTTGGGCTCTACCCAAGCAAGTAGAAACATTTTAGCCTCCTTTTAATTTTCAATAAGAAACCCACTCGGGAACATTCTGAGGTTAATAAATTTACTGAAAATCCGTGGATTTACAGAGAGGCATTGTTCTGCTGCATGGCAGTTGTCCACCATTTTCTATTTTTCCCATGCCATCTTCTGCTGCAACTTCTGTTGAGAGACTCTGAGGGCAAGGAACTGGAAGGCTGAAGCAGTGTGAGTGGGAGGGGGGTGGCTGGAGATACGATGGGCAAGATTAAGTTCTGGACAGTCAGGACCTCGGGAGGTGAGGGGGAGGAGCTCTGGTCTATGTAGAGTGGGGACCGGAGAGGCACAGGACTAGAAGCAGGAAGACCGGTCGGAAGCTCACTAGCTCCCCTGCACCTAACAGGTAGGGGTTAAATAAATATTTATTGAATATGTGGGTGTCTCACATGCTCAGTTGACTTGAGATGTAATGGCGCTATCCCCCCAGTACCTAGCAGAGTGCAGTGTACAGGGTACATGTGAGGATTAACTTAGGGGTGTTGGCAGAAGGACTACATAGAGTTGAATATTTTATCTGGTGTTTTATCTTACTTTATTTTATAATGTTACCTGCACAGAGTTTGGAGCATTTCTCTGTGAATTATTCATTTCGGCACATACCCTATAAAATATCTAATGTCTCTAACCTTTGGGGACCATGGGACTTCCCCAAGCAGTATTTAAAGGAAAACCTCTGTGGTAGCACTTTACCAATTTACCCCCTCAGCTCTTTTTCAGTTCTTGGCTCGTGTGAATAAGGAGGCCAGAATGCTCTTCTGGGAATGCACAGCATGGATATATATTTTTTTACTATCACAGCAGAATTGTTTTGAATATACTTCGGTCATGAGGTTAAAGCTCTCCACAAGGAATACTTCAGCAATAATTCTGCTGCCCTCTAGCCGAGCACTGAAATCCCTCTGGAATGCTGGCATTACCCTTCAAAAACGGTTTTGAAACGACTTTACTCACTTGCCCGGCCTTTCTATTCCTATTGAAATTCTTCCAGAATGCTCACAGTAAACTTCAGTCAGATGCCAGAATCACTTTTATGTTCCAGAAAGGTTTCTGTAACAATTTATTACACAATGCAACACAAGCTTACTTTCTGGAAAAGCAGGTCAAATCTGTCCTGGTGGATATCTTGTGGTTATTTCAGCTTTACTGATAACTCTGAGCGATTATCTAAAGGGACTATGAAAGGACCACCATAGTGTACAGATGAAAGCGTTGGATTTCCTGGTTAGATTCTGCTGCCACTACTACGACGGCTATTTCTTTTTTCCCCCAATTATTATTTTCAGAGGGACTGGGCCTTGAGTCTTTGCTCCACCACTTAATATTGAATAAAACCGAAACAAAATGTATCCTTGTAATCTGGCCCCAAACTTGAACAACACGTAGAAATCAAATTATTTCCAAAACTCAAAAGCATGGGACTATGTATATGTTTTATTCACCTATTAATTCATTTATTGTGCATATATTTACTAAGCACCTACTATATGCTGTGCCACATACTAGAAATGCGTGGAGGGACAAGATAGACATGGAATTTATAATTTAGCAGGGGCTGTGTTGTTATTTGTCACTTTGTCTGGAGATAACA
Source organism: Phocoena phocoena (assembly GCF_963924675.1). Classification (NCBI taxonomy): domain Eukaryota; kingdom Metazoa; phylum Chordata; class Mammalia; order Artiodactyla; family Phocoenidae; genus Phocoena; species Phocoena phocoena. Next base: position 39,248,832 of record NC_089223.1, read on the forward strand.
AACTACCCCAAGAACTTAGTGGTTCAAAACAACAAGTATTTGTATAATTCACAATTCTGCAAGCCAACAATTGGTGCTGAGCTCAGCTGCATTGTTCTTCTGGCCTTGGCAGGTTCATTCATGGTTAAGGTCAGTGCCAAATTGACTGGGCTCTGGTTAGATGGCCTCAGCTGCGTTGGCTGAGTTGGCAGAGCTGTGCTCCACATGGCTTTCGTATTCCAGCAGGCTAGCCCATGCTTGGTCATCTGCATGTCTGGGCAGGGCTCCAAAAGAGAGGGCCAAAGCATGCAGGGTCTCTGGAGGCCTGCTTGGAACTGGCACACTTCCTTCCACTGCATTTTATTCCTCACAAGACTTTCAATTTTTATTTGTAAATTATATCTCAATGAGGCTGGGAAACATTTTAATTTCTTACAGTTACATTATTTTTTCTATCACATCATGTTGGGATAACAAATGATTTTTCTATTTTTTAAAATTTTGATGCAGTCTTTATAATTTCAGTTAATCAGCAGATAGTGTAATTTACAACAAATCATTATCCAAAGGCTAGCCAACTCTTTTGTTCTAATGTTCTCTATAAGTAGAGTCTAGTAAATTCAGCATACAATATTCTAGATGAGTTTAGTTTTATGTCTTAAAATACAAGACATATTTATAGTGCTGACTTGCTAAGAGCTTTACAAAAGTGGTGTTCTCTTGAGGAATGCATTATAAAGTCTGTCAAAATACAGTAATCTGAAAGGAATAGTTAATGTGTCAATTTAAAGAATCCTGATTAAATTCTATGGGCTGAGAATTCCTAAAAGCCTAATTTTATATTATTATTATTATTATCAGTGACAGGAGGCAGCATTGTTCCTCGTATGGGGACAATAGAACATGTAAATGAAAGGTTTTGATCAACGTTTAGACCTCTTTCACCTTTTCAATGTAAATTTTTTCTTAATGGTAAAAGACAATACACTTGAAATAATGCACATGACTTATACTTCCTTAATATTGAAAAAAGTCACAGATGGTGGCTGAACTAATAAGGGGTATGTCATGTATTTATGGCAAGCAGAATGTGTTGGACAGTTTTAAATTCAATTATTTTCACCAGTTTTTAAACCATGTATTAAAACAAAACTTATGGTTTTGGAAATATGGTTACTGGAACAATAATGGAGAAATCACTGGGTCAAGAGGCATGAGTTCAGGTACAGGATTTAAGTCCTGATCACTGAGTATTTTTAGATGATTGTGTAATTTAATAGAAAAGCATGTGTTTTGTGGTCAGATGGGGTTGTTTCAAAATTTAGGTTTCTACCTGCCTGTCCTTAGAAAAGTTAAGTTTTAAAACTTCCTGAGCAATTATTTTCTTATCTGTCAATTCTGAAAAATTACTCTGACCTCATGAGATTTAAGGATAAAATGAAATAATATATGTAAACCCTCTGACTCTAAGCCTGGCATACAGTAAATATTTAATGCTCCAATTTTTCTTTTCCAAAATGGAGACATGATAGTTACTTGGAGCACTGCAGCCTAGTGCTTCAGAACATGGGATTTGAGTCAGAAAATCTGAGTTAAACCTCCAGCTGTGCCACTACAAAGCTGTGCAGCTTTGGGCAAGTTAGGTCAGGATGAACTGAAGTTTCAGCTTTGACCTTGGGATCATCCCTAGTCTGCTTAGATTTTGGACAGCCAATTAGCCAGTTTCAATGTCACTTCTGAAATCCTTGAATTTGTAGATGATTGAGTAAGTTACCATCATATCCAGTCAGCAAAATAATGTTATTTACACAAGCAAGGTATGTTTTTCAGATGCATTGCTAGTTTATGTGATAGTTTGGATTATTATTCAGGAAATATTCAATCTTCTCTCCGCCTATGTGTGTGAAATATGCTTCCCTTCCCTATCAATATTGGGCTTGGCCGTGTGATGTACTTTGGGCAATAGAATGTTAATGGCTGTGATACAGGAGAAAGCTTGGGATGTGCTTGTGGGATGGCCTTGCCATCTTCTTCCTCTGGCACCGCCATGAAAAGAGTTTCTTCTGAGCATCTGGGGTCCAGAAGGCCCACCTGCAGAGCAGACCTGAGCCCAAGCTACAGTGAGGAACCAAGTCCAGCTCGTCCTGCAACTTGAATCAGACACCCAGCCTAGATCAGCTGACCTTCGGCTGACCTACAGATGCCTGAACAAGAATAAATAATTGTGGTTTAAGCCACTGAATCTTGGGGCAGTTGATTATATAGCATAGCTATCTAATAGAGCCATGAATATTCACTTTCAAATACTATCGGTAAGCATTCGAGATTTAACTTGGAGAAATATTTCTTGAGAACGTTATCATAAAATGTTATCATTTGGTTGATATGTGAACGCTGGTTATTGAAGTAATAGTGTTACAGTAATTAACAATGATTATGAAAGCTGTTGACTTTTCGTACAGAAATCCTTTTTAGAACTTTCAAATATTTAAACAGGGAAACATTTACAACATGAATATTAATAGAGTTCCTTAGTGGGATACTTTTAGGAAAAATATATTCTTTAATCCAATAGATACTTATAGAGGCCAAATAACAGAGATTAGATGAAATCATAATTCCAGTCTTTGTAGAATTGCTTGGTGTACTAGTATTTTGTATGTTAAACAAATACCATTGAGAACTGATTTAAGGTCGCACTACTTAATTCTGGAGAAGTTACCTGAATAAATGTGGTAATCTTAGACTGTTTTGAGCTTTGGTAAAGAAGATTTCTATGAAATCTCATGAGGCATTCGTTTTCATCATCTTCATCTTCATCATCACATCTTCGTAATCCCTGAATCAGTCAGGATAATTTGGCTGACACTTTGGTTGAAACTAATAGGAACTGGTTGGCTGCTTATGTAAAAATAATATTTATTGGAAGGATATTGGACATATGGCAGGCTAAAGAGGAGATTCTGATCCAGGTATGAAAGGAGCCCTGGCAGTTCGAGGTGGCAGGCAGGGGTCTAGGAAGGAGGCATTCTGCAACAATCTTTCCAGGGTGCTTTTTATAGAATGGCTGAGCTCAAACCATTTTCTGTCTTACTGATACTTTGTTTAAGATTCAAATTCCAGGAGTTGAGCAACTGAATAGCCTAGCCAGGAGAGGATAGAGAACCATTGGGGATCACTGGAGAACTATCGTTTCCACCAAAGATATCAGAAAGTTACTACCAGACAAGGTAGAATGGATACTGTTCAGGCAAAGGATACCACCTCTCCTTTACATTTGTTTCCATTGTTATGAATATTACTCTCCATGATCATCTTGTTTTAAATTTTTAAAATTTTATATTGGAGTATAGTTGATTTTTATTCTTAATTGCTAGAAGGTTGAAGGAGATGATCTATGTCTGAGACCTATCTCTAAGGTATCATGTGAGAGCTCAGGGCTAAGATGGGATTTATGGCTGTGCATGAGTCAAATAGTGAGGAGTTCCTAGACAGAAGTAGAGATATTGCAGATATGGACCAATTTGAGACACCTGTTCATGTGTGACAAGACACTGAAAACCAGGACTGTGTTTCCTAACACAGAACAGTTGGTCAGTATATATCCTTGAGTTTCTCCAAAAGAGTTTTATAGCTTCCTCTAAGGTGTCTGCCAACAGGACAAGAAGATTTTCCTTTCTTCCTTGCTGAATGAGGTCTGTTTCATGAAACATTTTACCTTGCTCCTAGCCAATGTCTCCATATTAGTATCTTATTCTTTCTTTGCAATACTTGTAAAAATCACCTCAATTTTCTGATCTTTGTTATCATTTACTTAGGCAGTCAATTACTATGCCTCATGCACTTTGGAAATGACTGTAGAAGGGACAGGACAAAAGAGATGCCCATCCTTTGGAGCTTAGTAGGAAAAATATATTGAAAGATAATGCACATAATCACAGTTTTGATAAAAGTGCCGCGAAGGAGACCTGCAGGGTGTGATGACAGTGTTTACACAATGGGGGCCTAACTTAAACATGGAGGGTCAGGGAAGACTTCCATCAGGGCTAGAGTTTAAGCTGAGACATAAAGGTTGAGTAGGAGTTAGCTGGGTTAAGAGGGGTAAGGTGAAGGCAGTAAGGGTTGGGGGCTGGAGCAAGTATGAGGACCATGAGGTGGGAAGTAGCTCAGCCCTCTGGAGAAATCTTAAGAAAACTAGTTTTCCTGGATGACAGTGAGTAGAAGAGACTGCTAAGAAAGAAGATTTCCTTTCCTTTGTCAAATGCGAATGGCAAAAACTTTCAATACTTGAATATGTTTAGCTTATCAAGTTTGCCAGTGTTGACAACCTTTTAAGAAGGGGGTGGGGCGAGAAGGGCATTGCAGGAAAAGGATGTTGGCTAGTTATGGTGCATGCTCCAGAAGAGCACTGGAAACTACCACTCTGCCTGTCTCCTTTCAACTCAGTTTTCCTTAAGCTGCGGTGACTAATCAGAGATGCAAATCACATCCAGTGTTTGAGCTGTCCTCACCCTTTCAAAACCCATTTGAAGACTGCTCATTTTTTCCCCTGTTGAATGCCTAGAAAATTTTCAGAGAAACAAGTCAGGCAGAGCGGGGAACACCGTATGTGCACATATTCCCTCTGGCCCGGGGTTTCCAGTTCATGGGGCCAACTCTCACGTGTCATATTGAATCCTTTATTACAACAAAATATTATTTTAAAGCTGCACTAACAGTAATTAGAAGCAATTGAGTTTTATCAACTAACACAAACTGTGGGATTTCGAACTTGGATTTTAGCTGGTATTTTAATGAAGTGTGTGTTAACAACCCCAAATCTTCTGTCAGTCCAGCAGCTGAGTTGCATATACAGATCTTGGATGGAGGGACCATGTGTTAACGCTCAGAGGCGTCAGGTTCATTGCTGGCTCCACACAGCCCACTCCGCAGAGCTGTCTCTCAGGCCCCTTTTATTTTCTCCTCCTAGTGACTATCCTGATTGTCCCCACATTGGTTCTTATAAAATTTGAAATTAAAGGTGATTGTTACCATGCACACATTTTAATAATAGGTATTTAGATGTGAGTAATGCTGACTTAAATTTTCTCTTTGCTCAACTGTCTCATTTCAGCCTGAGATGCTAAAAGGACATATGGTCCAGAGTGTTAGAATTTATTTAATAAAAATGTAAGAGGTTGAGAAGAGAAAAAGATAAAAGAAAGGTGGAGAAGGATGCTCTCTAATTTTAAATGAACACTTTTAGAGGAATAAATATCTGGAGGAAGCAGAGTGGCTTCTTGTTTTTAAAGATAACCTTCTAAATCTTGGCTAAAAGCCTTTTCAATTGGACATTCTGAAAGAATAACGAGAAATTTACTGGAAAAGCTCACACAACCAAAGCCAGGGTGGTATGAATCTTCATGGCAATGCTGAGCCTTTTAAGAGATGAAAGGAGTACTCCTATCAGGACAAAACCTAAACCAGAGAAAAGTGGATCAGCATTTTGTAGACAGATTTTACCTAGTTGGCATACAATACAATTAAAATCTAGTACTTTTAACTTTGTATCAATTCTTCCTGTTCTTGACCAATGCCAGAAAATGTATGGAGGCAGTAGATGCCATTTGACATAAGAAGGTTATGCAGTTGTTGACTTTCTGTTGAGCTTTATCCCAATGAGGGAAACTGCCCGGGGCTTCTCTGATGCCCATGGGAAGCTGCTCACACTTGTGCTTACACAACCTGAAAGTGTGAGGGCGTTAATACCTACAGGGCCTCCCTTGACCAACAACAAATGGGATACATGCTCCCCCATTACATCATCTGGGCTGACAGACTGGAGATATATTTTATGACTCCTCAGATGGTCCCATGGAATTGACAGCCAGCAGCCTCTAGTAGTGGCCAATACAGTAACACATCCTTGGGTCAAATTTTCTTGTTTCCCTATCCATTCACTCTAACACACCTGATTCCTGGAATCACGTACTTAACCTGTGTCAGGCTCCGCTTTCAGGAGACCTCAGGCTGAGACAGTTGGTAGCAGGAGAGTTCCCAGAATGCCGACCTTTAGGATGGGATTTTGAGCCGCATCCCTCACCAGTCAGACTATAGCAAAAACCCCATTGCTCTTGTGAGTGAGTGGTGTGACATGTTGCATCATCACGATTACTAAGACAGTCATCTCTAGTGGATGGAGATGACGTGCAAGCTTATTTAAGGTTGTGGCACTTAAGCGTTAGAGGGGCTATGGTGTGATAAGGACTGTGTAGTTGGTTGGCATTTGTTAACTCCTTTAAAAGCTCTGAAAATAGAAAATAACATGCATTGTATGAACATCAGAGGGCCTCTATGGTGATGATTAAGGAGACCGTGTCTTCTTCAGCCACTGAAGATCAGGTCCAGGATCTAATTGTGTGGGTAACTGAATGGCAAAGAACGCTGAGTGCATAGTTTTGACAAGTCTTGTATGACAAAGTCAGGGCCTTAAAAGGGTGGGATCCTTTTTAAAAAAATTTATTGAAGTATAGTTGATTTAAAATGTTGTGTTTTATTTCTGCTGTAAAGCAAAGTGACTCAGTTATACATATATATATATATATATATATATATGTATATTCTTTTTCATATTCTTTTCCATTACGGTTTATTACAGGATATTGAATATAGTTCCCTGTGCTGTACAGTAAGACCTTGTTGTTTATCCATCCTATATATATATGATAGTTTGTATCTGTTAATCCCAAACTCTGGGTCCTTCCCTCCCCCACCCCCACGTTAGCAATCACAAGTCTGTTCTCTATGTCTGTGAGTCTGTTTTTGTTTCATAGATATGTTTGTATGTGTCATATTTTAGATTCCACATGTAAGTGATATCATATGGTATTTATCTTTCTCTTTCTGACTTATTTCGCTTAGTATGATAATCTCTAGGTCCATCTGCATTGCTGCAAATGACATTATTTCATTCTTTTTAGTGGTTGAGTAATATTCCATCACATATATGTACCACATCTTCTTTATCCATTCATCTGTCAATGGACATTTAGGTTGTTTCCATGTCTTGGCTGTTGTAAATACTGCTGCAATGAACATAGGGGTGCATGTATCTTTTTGAATTATAGTTTTGTCTGGGTATATGCCCAGGAGTGGGATTGCTGGATCATATGGCAACTTTATTTTTAGTTTTTTGAGGAACCTCCATACTGTTTTCCATAGTGGCTGCCCCAATTTACATTCCCACCAACAGTGCAAGAGGGTTCCAAAAAGGTGGGCTCTTGACTCCTGATTTGGGGATAGTTGGGTACATAAGCCTGAAAATCTTTACCCCTTAGGTCCTTCTGAATCCTTCAGTCTGGCAGAAGCAGCCCCCTCCCCTCTTAAAAGAGGATAACAGTTTCCCTTTGCCAGGAGACCCTGCAAAGACCTCATTGAAGCAGATATCTTACAATATGCCATTGCCCTGCCCATGATCTGCCCTTGTGTCCCCTCATTGCCTCCAGACTGAGAAAGAGGGTCAGGTTTTGACACAACTCAAGCAGGGAAATAGTCTTTATTCTACTAGGAAATGGCTGACACACCAAAGTCCCACCCTTCCTGGTTAGTGTTCGTGGCCAGGAGCCTGAATAACATTTGTGGGAGCAGATATCTTGTTGGACCAAGGTGGTGGGAGATGGGGGTATAGTCTATAGCTGAGAAGAGGAACATGTATCGACACAGGAGCACTGGCTCATGACTCAAGGTTCAGGGAACCGGCAAGGGCACCTGAAACTGGTCCTACTCTGACCCTGGATGGCTCCTTGACACTTGGATATGGTGATGAGGTGGGGACACTGGACTGCCTTGACAGAGTGTTGCAGGAAGAGTCCGAAGGCTGAGGGAGATGGGAGTGTTAGGATGGATTGATATGTGAGAACAGAGCCCCCATCACTCCACTCTGTTTTCTGGGAGGCCCCGGAGGACACTGCCGTCACTGAGGCAGAGTGGAATTCACTGGTCCGAGGCCTTTGGCATCTCTGAGAGGCGCAGTGGTAGCTTCATTTGCAGGCTGCATGGACAATAAAAGATGCTACCATGAAGTGGAGCTCTGGGAAATGCAGAAGGCCAGTGATGACATTTAATCACCTTAGGCATGGTTAATTATCCTAATGGGCAGTGAGATCAGAGTGGCTGGCAGGATACCGGAATCCAAAGATCTGTGATAATGGCTAATAGATCATGGCAGATAAACTAATAGATGCTAGGGTATCAATGGACTTCTATAACTGAAACTAACTGATAACTGGTGATCAAAATTCTGCCATCATACACTACAATGGAAAATTGCAGACTACTGTTTTCACACCATGGACCATGGACATTTACACTCTGGGAGGTGTCTTGGCAGTCAGCTGTCTTTCCCTTGGAAGCATCCCATCTGTAGCTTTCTCACTTTAAAAGTTGAAAATCATGAAGGGAGATGCATTTCTTGGGCTGTAATAGCTTGGATCAAGTACAAGGTACTTCCAGTAATGCAGTAGGTTGAAAAGTGAACAGTATCAACCTCACCTGGGAGTTTATTAGGACTGTAGAATCAGCATTTTAACAAGGTCCTTCAGATTATTCAAGATTGAGAAGCATTGCTGGGTGGCGGGGCAGGGGGCATGGGGGTGTTACGGAGCAAGAGAGAAGAGGGAGAAGGAAAGTGGAGAGAGCTGTTTCAGCCACTGTGTGGTATAGGTGTGAAATGATGGCAGAGCAGAGTTGAAATAAACATTGGGGAGATGCTATAGGTGTGTCTCTGAATGATTTGGAACAAGGAATTAAAATGACCCAGCTAGCAAAAGTACAAAGAGAGAGAAGCTGTGTGTAAATGAGGGAGAAGTTAATGGCCTCTGAATTTTACCAATTCACACAAAAAAGGAAAAAAATGTAAAAGCTTAATAGATATTGAAAAAAAATTTAAAGAACCCCAAATTTAATGAGTAATGAGATACCATATTTTAACCTATTAAAGAAAGTTTAAAAAAATGATTCTCATTGTAGGCAAGGGTTACTCGTCCATTACTAATGGCGTATAAATTATTACTATACACATATATAGAAGAATTTTACGGTATGTGTTAAGATCATATGAATAGAAATGATCATATGATCATATGAATTCAGATATTTTGTCCTTAATTTCAAATCTAGGAATATTTCCTAGATTTTATTACATATATATGTATATATACACACATATATACACATATACACACACACACATACTCTGTGTGTATATGTATATGTATATACTATGCACATTATCATCGTTAGTAACTTATTGAGTGTTTAGTATATATCAGGCAATGTGCTAAACTCTCTTTGAAATTACGAATGCCAGTTTCTGACCTGACTGATTTTTTGAAATCTTTTAAGTCGCTTTCTTTTCTTTCCTCCCTCCCTCCCTCCCTCCCTCTCTCCCTCCCTCTCTCCCTCTCTCTCTCTCTTTTTCCCTTCCTTCCTTCCTTCCTTCCTCCCTCCCTCCCTCCCTCCCTCCCTCTCTTTCTTTCTTTCTTTCTTTCTTTCTTTCTTTCTTTCTTTCTTTCTTTCTTTCTTTCTCTTTCTTTCCTTCCTTCCTTCCTTCCTTCCTTCTTTCTTTCTCCTGCCTCTTGTCTTTTACTCAACCAGTAAAATCCTCTCATACAGAAACTTCTACTCACCAAATTGTATCACTCAGCTGAAATACAACTTGAGAAAACTCTGTCAGATAGAGCCCTTTACAGAAAAAAAACTGCCTAAAACAAGGATTTAGAACAGAAGTGCCATGTGAACATGATCTATTGGATTTCAGCACCATCGCAAACATATATTATTTAAGTAGGTTGTCTTTTTTTTCTTTTCCCCAGTAGAATTATCATAGCCTTTCATAGAGCCCTTCAGAGGCCATTAACTTCTCCCTCATTTACACACAGCTCCTCTCTCTTTCTGTCGTATTTTGCATCACTTAACCCAGTGGAGTGTTTTCAGACAAAGGCTGCCTAGAAGCTGGGGCCCACTTTGTGGCTGGCTCTGTGGCATTCATGGTCGGTATTGTTTTTGAAGACCATCTGCCTGTCTTTCGTTTGCTGATTGAGTTAGTGCACCTAATAATATTTTTTTTTATTAGGCTGTGCTAGCCAATAAAAAGGAAATTATACACTCAACAGATGGGTCACAAACCTTTCTACCTTAGTGCAGCTACTCCTTGAGTTAGTTAAAAGCCAGCATGAAAGCAGATTATAAACAGAATAATAGCCTTTTTATAAATGGTTTTCACAGTGGTTACTCATTGTGGTGCCAAACATGACAGCATTAGGGTTTCCCTTCTTTCTTGTATAGATTTTCCCTGTAGGAACAATCTGAGCAATGAGAGATGTGGAATTGAAGAGAAGAAAACCGGCTGAGGACCAGAATGGAGGAGAACATCCATATACGCAGGAAGTAGCTGCCATCACATTAGCTCGGTATCACTTGTGCTATTGGGAAACAATGTGTGCCAGAGGGACTAGGTGCTCTGGCTCTGCCTTTACTTTGTGGGCAGAGAATGTAGGGGCAGCAAAGTCTATCACAAAAGAAACCCCAAATAGCCTTACTTTATACAGAGAAATGGAGACACTGAGGGTCGCCAGCACTGGGCATCATGTAAATGAACAGTAAAACCCAAATATCCTTGGCTTGACAATGATCCTCCCTCAGCCTCCTGCTCCTTTCTAAAACTGGTAACTTCCTGCCCTTGGAAACTGTTCCTCGTGAGCTCACATCATGAAAATTCACTTTGCCTTAAAGAGGAAGTGAACCTCCCTGGCCAGGATGCTATTAAGTCAATTGGAGGTATGTTCAAAGAGCATGAGAGCAAGTCTCTTCAGGAAGAATCATGATGCAAAGGATTATTTTACTTACCTCTGAACAATGAAGTTGCATCACCCACTGGGAACATAAACAACAGTGACAGACTTTTCAGTTTTGCAGGGATAGACTTAATTTTTGAACACTTGTAATATGGGAGAAAGTGTGTATTGTAAAGACCTGGCTTATTCTCTTTTAGAAACAAATAGATTCTGCTTTCAAGAGTCAAAAAAAAAAATGAAAAACAAAACCCCCACAAAACTGGAGAAAACAGTAATTGCTTTGTGAACCACTCTTCTAATTGTGCACATGAATTACTAGCTCATTTTTTCCCCATAGTCTTTGGCCCTTGCTTTGTCCTAACTTCAAACCTCAAATGGATTCTTAGCAGTATACTTGCTTTGATTTTGGTATAAAGACACTGTCTGCATTGCTGTGGGTGGTGGGTGGAAGTGGTGGCAGTGTGGACATGGACAGGGGAAGATGGGATCACTGGGCACATGACCAGGAAGAAGAAAGACCAGGTATTGCTGAGAACCTCTCATCATTCAAAATTAATGGTCTTTTACTTTTTTCCAATTGATGAACGCCAACAAAATATTTTAATACTCCCTGGCTTTGTTCAGCATTCTGAACCTATACATTAGTGATTTTTTCCAGAGCTTATCTGATACTGAAGCTTTTCAGAGATTTTGTTTCTTCCTTTAGGGATTACTGAGGAATTCTGGTGGGGTAGCCCACCATGATGGGCAACCTGGGGGTTGGAAAATGAGTGAGTGTTGGGGGGTCAGTTTCCTATGATTCTTGGTCACTCTCATTCTCTGCATCAGATAGGTCCCAGTGTAACCAGATGTTTGCCCAGATGCAGTCACACTGGAAGAGGTGCAGCTCCTCAGATTAACCTCATGAAGGTCCCTGCTGCCTTCTATATATCATCCTGCAGCCCACTGATGCTTGAATTCATACCTGGAGATTGATTCTCTAGTCAGTTTTGTCTTATGTTAAAATGCATGGTTCTGGGAGTATTTTTACCTGTAGCCTCATCGGCCCTTTGTGCCTAGATGTAAATGACTTTGGAGACATAACCCTGAATTTTATGAGTGGTATGTATGATTTCATGAGCACACTGGAAGCTTAAGGAAATGGGAGAAAGCCTTAGGAAGGGGGAGCGGGCAATAGACCAGGAAAGAGAAGATGCTGAGACCGAGCAGACATATTTAAAGTCTCCTCTCCTCTTCTCATTAGGACCTAAAAGGGACTTTAACTCCAGTTCATCTTTAGGAACTATTGGCAAGTCAGCCCCGAGGAAAATTCAACCACGATCGCTTAAAATTCCCAAAGCCTTCTGGATTGGTTATGACTTTCTTTCATCACAAAATCTGCATCCTGACCTAGTTATACTGGCAGGTGACTCAGAGGCAGATGTGTCCAGAAAGACAACCGAACACAGTAAAATCCCCATCCATTCTGGTTTCTCCCCCAGGTGCCTGCACCCCCAAGAGGGCTGCTCCCTGCCACCTCCCTCACTGTCACTCAGTGGTCCCCCCACTGCATGCCATTGCACTGGGATGTATCAAGTTAGGAACCTGCCTCCGTCTCCATCCCACACCTAGCTCTCCTTTTCAGCTTGATGTTGCTGGGATTTAATTCTGAGCAGGATTTAAATAAAATCAGAATCCATCTGTGCTGGAGGAGATGTGTTTGCTCGGAAATGGAATTCATTGTCTGGGTCACTTGCTAGTTAGCCCTGTATCCTGCCTATGCTGGGACCCAGGGAAATGGTATGCTAACTGCCCCCCTTCCACACCGCTCATGCGCTTTTCAGGGCAAGAAGTTGGGGTGCTGTGTCAGGGATTGGAGGGAGGAACAAAACTCCTCTCTCCACTCCATATTTAATTACTAACTTTAATGCTTTTTGGCCTCGAAACATCTCTACATTTTAGGGAGAAAAAAGTGTTTCAAGTTTACATAAAAATGAACAGTGGCAACTGTTTTAGGTGGGGGCATATTAGCTTGTAAGGAACCAGGCCCCATCGAAAAGGCTTAAGGGAAGAGAGGACTTATTGTAAGGATATCATGGAATGTTACAGAAGCCAAGAGCAGGAAAGGTAGGCAGGGCTCAGGAGAGGTGGAGACCATCAGGTAGTCGCTGTCTGCAGGTGTCTTACTCTGCTTTCCTCTGCCACGTCAGTTGTCCTTTCATCTCTGCAGACTTGCTTCTTTGCAGGCTCTTAATTCTTGCTTTCCATAATCTGTGTTATGCATTACCTTGGCCCTTTTTTTTGGCTCCACATTCTGGCGAACTCTATTCTTGACTCAGCCCAGTGCCTGGTTTCTGTCAGGTAATTACCTTTGGAATGAATGGAGGAATGAACAAATGAATGGATGACTCTATGGCCTTTCAGTGTAAATGCCCATCATCACCTAACTACATGTTGAGTGTTGTAGTTCAAAATTTTATGAGAGAGGATCTGATGGGCTCAGTTTGTCCCATTTGATGGGTATTCACTCCTGGTCCAGTTGTCTGTTGCCAACGAGTGTGATTACTTAGTACAAACATGACTACTCACAAGGATGGTGGATGGAGCCATTTGCAAAACAAGGATGGTGGGTTCAGCAAATATGTTTACTATAGCTACCAAACTAATATTTCTTTCCTGGAAATATGCCTAAGTAGTATCCATGTTTACTCAAAACATGACAATCTCATATTAAAGGGATTACCTGTTCAGCTCAGAAAATGGTTTGAGGGTGTCCATCTATTTTTAAGTTCAAGTAAGAATGGATTTCCATGTTGATGGTCTTAGTATAGCCAAGTAAAAAAATCAAAAACATTTTTGACTCATGTCTTATCTTCCTAAGAAATTATTTAAAGGTTTTTAAATTCAGAAATTTAAGGTTCATATTTCCTTCTTCTTCATGACTTCAGTGCATAATTTACATTGATCTCTAGAATCTTGTATAGCTCTTTAAAACATGTGATTTATGGCTTCCCTGGTGGCGCAGTGGTTGAGAGTCTGCCTGCCGATGCAGGGGACATGGGTTCGTGCCCCGGTCCAGGAAGATCCCACATGCCGCGAAGCGGCTGGTCCCGTGAGCCATGGCCTCTGAGCCTGCACGTCCGGAGCCTGTGCTCCACAACGGGAGAGGCCACAGCAGTGAGAGGCCCGCGTACTGCCAAAAAAAGAAAAAATCATGTGATTTAATTTAATTTTTTATAATAACCTTGAGGTAAGCCTGGAAGCTGTTATTTCTCCCATTTTGAAGATGAGAAAACTGAGGTTTGGATAAAATAAGCCAATGGGTCCAAATCTTGGGCCTGGACCTCATGTGGAATATGAGCATATAAAAATGGAAAGTCAGGGGCATAAGTTACTTTTAATGTATCCAGAAGCCTAATGGAAATCATACATTTACCTTCAGTCAAGCTATCTAAGATAATTACATAATCAACTTCCATTGCTTTATAACTGCTTATTATGGTAACGTGGTCATCTGTAGCTGTCTGGAGTATTCAGTTGATTGAATATAGCTTGTGTATGAAGGAAATAAATGGGATAAATATTTAATTTTCTACTTTATAAATATTGTGTTTGGCAGACCTAATCTTTCCAATGATATGGTCAAAGAAAAAAAATAATAAAGGGAATTCTTGGAGGAGAAGAGATGGTCTTAAATGGCAGCATAGGGTTCACTCAGAAGGTCTTCTAATGCACAGCCCCATTGTTTTTTTTTTTTGTTGTTGTTTGTTTTTTTTTTGTTTGTTTGTTTTTTGTTGTTGTTGGGTTTTTTTTGCGGTACGCGGGCCTCTCACTGTCGTGGCCCCTCCCGTTGCAGAGCACAGGTTCTGGATGTGCAGGCTCAGCGGCCATGGCTCACGGGCCCAGCCACTCCGCGGCATGTGGGATCTTCCCAGACCAGGGCACGAACCCGTGTCCCCTGCATTGGCAGGTGGACTCTCAACCACTGAGCCACCAGGGAAGCCTTCCATTGGTTTTTTTACTATATGGTGCTATTGTACTATTTGAGCTCGGATCAATTCCTCCCACTGCTAAAAGGGAAGAAAATCTCTCCCCATGTATGCTTCTCTTGGTAGGAAGAAGGACTATCACTATGAACCCAGGTCCATGTTTTACTGCATGGACTCTTGTGTACTCAGCCATCTTTTTGTAGTGGATGTTAAAGTTCAAGGACATGGCTAATAACCACATTCTTTTAGAAACAAATGACTGGACATATTCCACTCTTACAGTAGCAGGCAGTGGTAAAGTAAGCTTCACCCAAACAAAAGAAAACACATTTTAAATGTCCATAGAGACACAGCCATGAAGTTATACTCACTTAACAACTTCAGCCCCAAGAAACCTGGTACCTTTCACAGTCATGGACTCATTTAAATGGGGGTGTCAAGAGACAGGGCTAAAAGAAACATTAATTTGAGTGAATCCATTCCCCCACACACAAAAGTAGGAGGTACAAAAGTCCTAGTGAGATGGAAGTAAAAGGATATTAACAAAAATACAAAGATAAATATGAAAAAAGAGGAATTTTGCCTTTTGGGAGGTCTGGGGTCTTCCGCCAGTGTTCAGTGGGTGTTCTGTAGGAGCTGTTCCACGTGTCGATGTAATTCTGATGTATCTGTGGGGAGGAAGGTGATCTCCGCGTCTTACTCTTCCACCATCTTCCCCCTCTCCCCCCGAAAAAAGAGGAATTTTGTTGTTTTTGTTAAGGGGTGAAGGCAGAAAGGGAAGAAAAGATCTCTCTTGGCCTGAAGCCATGAAATTTAAGATAAAATGTTTCTTCCTTTTGCAGAAAAAGAAATGCTCATTAACAAAGAAAAATGTTGCCTGAATCTGAAGTAAGAGCAGCCCAGACGTGTTTATCTTTGGCTTGGGATGCTGACATCAACAATGGCATTCGCCTCTTAACCTAGTGCCCTTATCAAAATGGAGGAACATTTTAATCACTTTGTTCCTACTTTTATCTTGGATTAGCCCCATTTTTAGCTTTTGTGAACTTGAATTAAAGAAAAAGCATGTAGAAATTTAACAAGAGTTATGAGTACCTTTTACAAGACCAAAATCCATTATGTAAATCCTGATTTGGGCTCCCTGTCAAAAAATCTCTTTAGGACCCTAAAACTATTTCAATAGCATCTGCATATTGTGCTTTAAACACAAAATGTTCTAAGAGGTTAATTGGGATTTAAAAAATATCTCAAAACAGTTCATAGTTTATGATATCGGTGTCAACAATTAACAAAATAAATATGCTTGCAAGCCTACCCAGGTGGATAAGGCAAATAAATGAATAAAATCACTCTTTTATTCAAACAAAGAAAATCATAAAAGTAAATTCATCTTCTGGATTTATGAGTTTTTAGGGCAAGCTTGAAATGTTTTAAATTTTTAAATTCCCACAACAGTGACTAGTGCTGCAATAAATTGAACAAAAAAACAATTGATGTTTTAGGAAGCGAGGCGTTGCTGCTAAACTTCCTACTACTAATTTAACACAGATTTCAAGCTGAAATCAAGACAATATGCTTTCTTCAGCTGTGTTTATGTGACTTCCCACATCCCCGTTAATTCTCTTCTGGCTTTCATGTAGACGTTTTTGGACGAAAGCTGGCCGAAGGCTAAGTAACTTCATCCACCACCTCCCCCCCGCCCCCCATAAAAGGTCAGGTGTTCCAGAATGCATCACATGGAACAACAGCACCCTACACTGATTGTTTAATAAATATCATGGTAGGAGTAAACAGATGCTAAATAATAGAACCTTTAGTAATTTGAATCGTTTAGCTCTGTTTGCGATACAAATCTTAATAAGTTTTCAAAAGTTTCCTTGTGCAGAAGATAGTTTATTCCTTACATTTCATCCAAGACAGGGTGTGTTTAGGTGGCCTGATCAAAAGCGTGAAGGGATACGGCAGAAAAAGAATTTTGATTTCTGGATTCTATCTTTACACAACTGCTGTGACACACTGCCTCCCTCTAGTAAATAAATAGAAAACCCTTCACTCCTGGTGACAGTACATCAATGCGTGTGATTCGGCATTAGGCAGTGTAAACATGAATTCAGATCCCTGCCTCCCTCCACCGCCTCATTGTCCTGGGGGGGACACAGAGGTTATTTGGAAGAGCCAGGTGGATGTTTTCAAGAGTGTGTGATCTCACAGAAAGAATCTAATTTATTAGTGAGGAGTTGAATCTAGCTAGCCTTTGAGACTGTGTGTTATTTCACATATTTGTGCCTCAGTTTCTTTAGGTGCAGAACAGGGCTGACAAATATGCTTGCCTTATCTGCACCAGATGGAGACAAGGGGTAAAGCTGAGTTGTCAAACATTTTCAGCACAGGATCGACTTCTGTGCACCCTCAGGAGATGCTATGGCTTATGATCTGAGTCACCTGTGAGGTTCGCCTCACCTGAAAGGAGAAAGAAAGGTACGTGGGGGTCGGTATTGCCGCTCGCTGCTAGTTCGCCATTGAGAGGACCCTTTACTCCTCTCTGGCCAGTTATTGAAACTTAGGACTTTTTAACCCTTCAGAGGACAGCAGTGACCTGGCTTGCAAATGCCAAAGCTGTACCCTCTCCAGAGCTCACATCCATACCGGATTTCATTGTTTCCTCTTTGCAGAGGAAGGTGCTCTACTCAGGCCTTGACTTGGATTGGGCCCCAAAGCGAAAGAAGCTTTGTAGCTTGACAAATCTCTGGCCATATTTATGGCTAGAGTGATCCAAGGCTGGGGGTGTGGGGAGGGGACGGGCGAGTTCAGTGAGGGACGTATCAGGAACCAGGGACCAAAAGAAAGCAGCAGCCAGAAAGCCCCCAAATGGCTACCCCTTTGGCTTGGAGAAGCAGGGAGTCAGCTGGGGCTGGTCCTACCTGCAAACAAACTCTCAGTGATTTCCTAAAAGTGACCATGTGGGGCACAGATCCATCAGTGTTTTCAATGAGTGCAGCCAGCGCCGTGGAAGTTGGGCGATGGGCAGCGACAGATGGAGAGTTTCCAGGGCGGTGGGCGGCGGCCTTTATACCCGGATGAAGGCTCCTTCCTGTGTGAGTGTCGACCGGCTATCTCCACTTAAACAATCCCTTTGCAGTGAATGGGTGTACGACACATAACACCTCCTTTGTTTACCAGCCTTTCCAAAGCTCTCTGCCTGTCTGCCCTCTGCCTGTGCATTTTTATGGTGATGATCAACACAATTCCTTGCTCAAGAGACACCCCAACTTGGTTGAAAGCGTGGCCTTTTTCCACTGAAAACTAGGTTTTCTTGGGTAGTTGAAAACCAAAGGGAGTCAAAGTGAATTCTTTCAGCCTTTAACAATGAATTTAGTTTATTCATGACGTTGGAAAGTCAGAAATTTCATCTTTATGACTTTAGAAGATCATAGTAACAAAATGAAAAGGAGACAACAAAAAGGATGAGAGAAGAGAGAAAATAGAGCTTGGGTAAAACTTGAGAGGTGCTTTACATGTGCAATTTTTTTTTGCGTCTAAATTGAATAGTGTCTTTGCAATCTTTGTTTCACTTTTCTTCGGAGAGGTTCGGAAATGTCTCATTCTGTTCTGTCCTTTCACGTGGATGAGATCTCAGGCAGGTTCTGGATGAATAAGTATGTGCTGGCCCCTGAGTGACAATGTTTCTGTCACACTGGGGTGGGGAACACCCCTACACAGTTAAGGTAGAGCTGACACCTCCTTGCACACCAGCAATGCCCATCCCCCACTGCTTCTGCTCTGCCCCCCAAGGTCCTGCCACAGAGATACCCGCATACAACACATAGAGAACAACACATACAGCCAGAACAACACAACACAGCCAGAACAACACATGCAGTTACACATCATCTCTTGTGGAAGCTGATTTTATCAGAATAACCTGGCAATCTGCTTGACTTTTATTTATTTATTTAAAAAATTAAAATATAGTTCATTTACAATGTTGTGTTACTTTCAAGTGTATAGCAAAGTGATTCAGATATACATATATATACCTATATATATATATTCTTTTTAAGATTCTTTTCCATTATAGGTTATTACAAGATATTGAATATAGTTCCCTGTGCTGTATAGTAGGTCCTTGTTGTTTATCTATTTTATGTCTGTCTGTTCACCTCAACTCCTAATTTATCCCTCTCCCTCCCCTTTCCCCTTTGGTAACCATAAGTTTGTTTTCTGTGTCTGTGAGTCTACTTCTGTTTTGTAAATAAGTTCATTTGTATCATTTTTTTTAGATTCCACATATGAGTGATATCATATGATATTTGTCTTTGTCTGACTTACTTCACTTAGTATGATAATTCTAGCTCTATTCATGTTGCTGCAAATGGCATTATTTCATTCTTTTTTATGGCTGAGTAATATTCCATTGTATATATGTACCACATCTTCTTTATCCATTCATCTGTTGATTGACACTTAGCTTGCTCTCATATATTGGCTATTGTAAACATGTATGTAAACATGTATGTAAACATGTATTGTAAACATGTATGAACATTGGGAGGCATGTATCTTTTCAAATTAGAGTTTTCTCCTTTTCCAAATATATGCCCAGGAGTGGGTCTGCTTGAGTTTTAGATACCAAAGAGAGTGCTAGTGAATGAGGACATACTATGTATCTATTGGAACTGACATCTTCTAAGGAGATTAAATGAGATAATCTGCTCAACAACCTGATATGAGAGATATTTTCTCCCCATTTTCTCAGATGAGGAAAGAGACTCAGAAGTTCAAGTACCTTAATCTTATATGTGAAAATATAAATATCAGATGGTCCTTAGAATTCTAAATCTTCTCCTTCCAACTTAAATTATTTTTTAAAACACATGAGCCATGAATAAATGAACAAGTAAATAAATTCATAAACAAATACACTCAATTTAATAGTTTTGTGCATTTCTCTGCTTTGTTTGTATATTAGGTGAAGTCGGGTTAGTGTGCACCTTAAATTGAGACTTAAAGAAGAAAACACAAAAAGCTTGCTGCCCCCCACCAAGCTTTGGTGAGGGATAACTTATATACAATAAAATTCAGTGATTTTAAGTGAATTTTGGCAATAGTATATGGTCATGTAACAATCACTTCAATCAGGATATAGAATATTTCCATCTCCCTAAAATATTCCCTCATGCCCCTTTGCAGCTGACCCTCTGGACCCCAGCCCCAGGCAACCACTATTCTGCATTCCTTTGCTCTACTTTGTCACCAGTCTCTTCCAGTTTCTCTTTCCTGCCTCAGTACCTTTGCACATCCTCTTCTCTCTGTGAGAAGGACCCTCGCTCATACACACTTCTCTTTCCTTGGCTAATGTCTGCTCATATTTCAGCTTAAGTGCCATTTCTTCAGAGAACCTTCCATTATCCCCTTTCCCCACAACTAAAAGATGTATCACATTATTTTCATTTATAGCACTTCTTTCTTTCCCTCCATGTCACATGATGTACATACATATATGGAGGTATTTATTTGATTACTGTCTGTCTCCGTCACTATACTTTGTTTCATGAATGCAGGGAAAACATCTATTTCGCTCACCATTATATTTTCTGTTCACTGCTAATCACTTCACTCATACATCAGTTATATTCTTGGAACAAAGCTGGTGGATCTCACATATTTTTTAAATGGATTAATTGAATAAATAGTTTTATGTATATAAAAATTCTGTCAGGTCTTTCATAGGGCCAGTGGAAACTCCATCTCCTTGTCACCCCTGGCTGTTTATCTGAGTCCCACCTACTATGCACCTGTGGTGCTCAAGATGCATCTTTCAGTTCAAAAGCTCTGAGGTTCAGTTCACCTGAGATTTTAGCCAGCACAACCAAAAAGGAAAATTCTGCCATTGAGTAGCACACGTGAGGCATAGGTTAATAAGGAGTAATCACTTTACAGACTGGCAGGAGATGGGGCAGGAAGGCAAGAGAGACGCACAATATGGAGACCGTTGGGACTGTTTCCATGACTTTGGTTGCCCAAGTTATGACTTTGGCTGCTCATTTAGACCGGAAGTCTGAGCAGGGCTGTGAGTGAGTGGGAGAGGAGGAAATAGTGGGGAGCAGTGTGGCTTAGGATTCTGGGTGTTCTGCTGTAAAAATCCCTGTTTGGTGATGATGACAGTGATGACGATGTTGGTGGTGGTATGGAAACAGTGGTAGCAGTGGAAAGAACAGTTATCCTAACGTGTGTGCACTTGACATGTTAGAAACCCTTCTGCACCCATTCCATCCCTGTGTTTTATCATCTCCCACCTCCCACAAACTGGGTGCGTTGACTTCCATTTTCATGACCCAGGTCAGACCCCCATAGAGAACTAAGCCGGCAGCAAAGTAGGGGTGAGAAGTGGAAGACCATGGGCGTCAGGCCTGCCGTTTCCTCTGCCCTGGGACTGGCTGCAGAGAGTTTCCCTCTTTGGGTTTACAACAGCTTGCCCTTTGGCCATGGTCAGGAAATTGGGATTGTCCTGATCATCATTATAATTACTATGACCCAGGAGCTTTTGCGAATTGCTGGAGCTGAGCGTAAGAATGAAAGTGATGTGGGTGGAGGAAGTGTAGCTATAAAATCGTGCCCAGGACAATAAATCAGCTCAGGGGTGACCTCAGCATTGTAACTCATGTAAGGGCTCTGGTCCTGGAAGAGACTTGAGTCTTTTATAACAAGGAGTTGGGCCCAGGGAGCTAATCTGGCCACACGTTCTCTGTGAGGTTAACTACAGCACTGGTACTTGTGAGAAGTAGTTCAGACCCTTGGAGCCACAATGTACCCACATTACTCCATTTCCTTCACCTGCCATTGGAGGCTCCTTCCCATTGAGTAGGTTATAGCCCAGAATGACCATTTTCTCAGTATGATTCAAGAATGAACCTACTCCTTTTCCATTTTATAGAAGATACCTTTAGTTGCTAGCAGCTGCCATTCCCTTGGCAATCTCACCTGAGCTCTCAAGGCTAAAAATACCATCTATACACTGATGCCTCCCAAATGTATATCTCCAGCCCAGACCTCTCCCCTGAGTGCATCCAGCAGCCTCTCTGACATCTCTACTTGGATGTCAAATGGTCATTTGAAGTCAACATCCAAAATGGGCTGCTGATAACTATTCCCAAACTTGTTTTCTTCCCCATCCCAGTTAATAACCATCCTATCTTTCAACTGCTCAGGCCCCAGATCTCTTTCTCTCACACCACACATTTGATCTTTCAGCAAAATTCTGATAGCTCTCCCTTCAAGATATATACAGAATCTGAACACTTCTCACTACCTCCACAGCTTTGTCCAAGCTGCCATCATGTTTTATTTGGTTTGTCGTAATAGCTTCATAACCAAACTCCTCACTTCTACCCTTGCCCCCTTTTAGTCAATTTTCAATATAGCATCCAGAACACACCTGTTAAAATACGTCAGCTCACACCACTCCTCTCCTCTGAACCCCTCAATGACTCTCATCTCAGAGTGAAAGCAATGTCCTCACAAAGATGTGCATGCAAATTCTACACGAGCTTGTCCTTGTTACCTCGAGCATAGCCTGCCCTTCCCACCTCACCTTCCACCAACATGCCTCCACCTGGCTGGCCTCCTTGTTCTTTGAGCTCCTGCTTCAGGTTTGATATTTGCTATTCCCACAGCCTGGAATGCTTTCCTCCCAGGTATCTCTGTGGTTTGCTCCCTCACCTTCTTTGGTATAAAATATGGAGTTGCAGTTTTAATTGAGGGACCTAAATGATAAGGGGCTGAATGGAAATATAAATGGTGACTTTTAGCTGAGGGACCATGACTGTATAAGAAAAGAGTGTTCTAGGCAGGGGGTACAGCAAGTGCAAAGGCCCTGAGTTAGGGAGATGCCTGATTTGTTTAAAGAAGACCAAGTTGACCATTGTGGCAAAGGGGAGTGTGGTAGGAGATGAGGTTAGATTTGGGGGCCAGATTAGGAAGCACCTGGAAACACTTTGGCTTCTATGTGTAGGAGAATAAACTATAGGGTCCATATTGGAAGCAAGGAGACCAGACAAGATAATTGATATAGTCCAGAGGAGAAATTGTGGTGGCTTGGATCACAGTTTAATATTAAAAGTGATAAAAGGATTCATTTGGATTCAGCCAATGGGATTTCCTAGTGGATTAGATGAGATTTGTAAGAACAAGATATGATGCAAGGATGACTCCATATTCTCCAGGGTGCCATGTTGCCCAGAGTTCTGTGATATCCCCTTCACTGTTCCACCTGTACATATTCTTGTCCCCTCTCCAATCTCTATCAACCCTTGTCCCCTCAGCAGTTCGTTCTTCACACTCCAGCAGAATGATCTTTCAAAGCACAAAACCTGTCAGTGGATTACTATTTACTATAAGAAGAAGATAAAACTGTCTTCCATGGTCACATAATCGAGTCCCCTCCTACCTCTTGGGTCTCATCTTGTGCCTGGTCCCCCCGCTTGTTGTCTGCATCACCCCACATGTGCTGGCTTTTGTCCTTCAGCTCATGATGATTCCTTCCACAGAAAGGACTTTGCGCATGAGTTTCTTTTGCCTGCAGTGTCTTTTCCTCTCCTCGTCACTGAATTAATTCTAACTTATGCTCCATGACTTAACTTAATCATCATTTCCTTAAGGAAATTGTCTCTGACCCCCCCTGACAAGGTCAAAAGCTCGCTCTCAGAGAATCATGTTCTGCTCCTTATTAGAAAAGACCATGGTCGCAGTTTTCCCATTTGTCTTTGCCTCCTCTCTAGACTCTAAACTGCAAGGGGGCAAGGACTATATCTTTTTTCCTTTCACCATTTCCTCCCTAGCACCTAGCACCGTGCTTAGGACATAGTACCTTTGCTGAATGAGTGAATAAATGCATATTTTCTGTGCTGAAATGGGATCATTCCTTTCTGATGTTTCTCTAGACACTGATTCTATGTCCCTCATGTTTCTTTAGCCATAACCAGCTGTACTGCTCAAGCATCCACCTGTAGTCTGCAGAGTGTCTGACTCCTTTATTTTTGCTGTTTTGTTGCAGTTCTCAGTTACACCAAGTGTATGAGCATGAATGACCACGAGATACTGAACAGGAGACTTTGACAGTGTACTTGAGTGGCTTTTGAAAGAACTATATAGTGATTTACAATTTTCTAAAACACTGAGGCAGAAAGATAGGAATCATACTCCTGGTGATAAAAAGCAAAAAAAATTGAATGAAGACACCTTTATTGAGGAACCTGGTAGACGCTTCTTTGCTTCTGAGCAAGGAAAGAAAATTGCTTGATGAGAAAATTAAAGCATTCCTTACTGCACTGTCCCTTATAGGAGCCACATGTGGCCTTTGAACTCTTAAGATGTGGCTGATTCTAATTGAGACATATTGTAAGTATAAACACACACACACCAGGTTTGGAAGATCTAGTATAAAATATTGATTACACATTGAAATGGTAATATTTTGGATATATTGGATCAAATAAAATATATTATTCATAATAGGTTGAATAACAGCCCCCTAAGACATCAGGCCCTAATTCTTGGAACCTGTAAATGTTACCTTATTTGGATAAAGAATCTTTCTAGATGTGATTAAGTTAAGACTTAAGGATCTTGGAATGGGGAGATTATCCTGGATTATTCAAGTGGGTCCTAAATGGAATCAGGCATATCATCATGAGAGAAGGTAGAGGGAGTTGGACATGCACACAGAGGGGAAGATGGCATATGGAGATGGAGGCAGAAGTCGGAGTGATGTGGCCACAAGCCAGGACTGCCAGCAGCCACCAGCAGCTGGAAAAAGAAAGGGGTGATTCTTCCCTAGGGCCTCCAGAGGGAGAACAGCCCTACTGCACCTTGCTTTCAGCTCGGGGATACTGATTTTGGACTTCTGGCCTCCAGAACTACAAGAGAATAAATGTGTTGTTTGAAGGCCCTGGGTTTCTGGTGATTTGTTACAGCATCCACAGGAAACTAATACAGTGTTAAAATTAATTTCACCTGTTCTGTTTTCATTTTTTTTAAGTGGCTACTAGTTAATTAACAATCACATGTGTGGCTTGCATTCTGTTTCTCTTGGACAGTGCTGCCTTAGACCATTTGAAGGAGAATTATAAAGATGGCAATGACCAGCTGTCTCTAAATCTGTAGTGGACAGAATAAAAACTGATGGGTTTAGCATATGAAGAGAGTTTAAATATATGAAAAAAGATAAACTAGGTTAAATGGCTATTAAATATTGAAACTGGCAAACCAATCTCAGAAAGACAGATAAGCAGCCCTATGTCAGTTAACCTTTCTATAGAACTATTTGGAAAATGGGAATGGGATCAGGAGACTTGGAACCTTGTTTCCACCTTGAATCACATGAAATTGTTGAAATTATAAGGCGAAGTATTTTCAAGGATCAAATTGATATTCTACCATTCCTACTTCTGTCTGGAAATTTCATCTTTCTCATGGTGCTGAACAAACAGATCGAGGATAATGAAGCCAAGAACAAACTAGTTAGAGGCATAATGTAAAGACTGAAAGGATAGGGGTTAGGTAGAGCTAGTGCATGTCAAACTACTTGCAATAGTGGGACCTTTGGGTGAAGACCTTGATCTCCCTGCACCTCAATTTTATCATCTATAAAATGGACCTAATAGTATCTACTTTGCATATTGTTCTAAGGATTGGAAATAATATATGTAAAGTACACAATACATAACTGCAACATCGTAAATGGAAATTTTTGTTATTTTTATTAAGGCTTTTCACATTGATGTTAGTCAATAAACAGAATTGATCATTTCAAATTGGCCTTTACCAAGATAGCATTATATTTTCTAGTGTGGTTCAAAATGGTAAGGAGTGTTGTAAAAGTTATAAATCAGCAGTTTCTGGATTTGTAAGAGACTAGCGTTGCAACTAGACTTGGCATGAAGTACAAAAGACTGAAGCTAAATGTTTATCTGTGGAATTCAAATTTTTGATCAGCATTCAGTAGTCAATGTTCTACAGGAGTGAAGGTCTTTGAATCTGTTTAGGAAGAGAATGACAACTAATGTTTATCAGATGCTACCATTAAGGCATTTTTCTAAGTACTTTTAATGAGTAGATTAATCCCTCTAATCTTTATAGCAACCCTTGGTGGTAGATACTATTATGATCATTTGCATTTAACAGATGAAGAAACTGAGATATGGGCTGATGAAGGACTTTGCCTAATGTAAACAATTATTAAAGACAGGTATGGGCATTTGAACTCAGGCTACTTGGCTTTAATACTCTACTTCTTATAATAATGTACTCTCTATATATTGCCTTTCACAAAATATGGATCTTTCAAGACAGACCAAGGCATTTGCAAGTATTCAGTGCTGATGGCTTCATCTCATCCACATATTGATAATACATTCAGATCATATTTATTGGACACCTACTATTTGAAGCATATTGTGGAAGACGCTAAAGGAATACAAAGACAAATAAGACAGCATCTGGCTTCAAGGAGTTCACAGTGTAAGGAGGAAGATGGTTATGTTAGCAATAAACTATGAGGCAAAGAAAATCAAAGGGAATGTGAACCAGAGGTATAAGCAACTGCTGTTGGAAAAGAGTCTCTCCCATGGGCTCCGAGTGCCATGTGTGCACCTTTATTACTTGTATCACACTCGAATGCAATCATCTGTCCAATTCTCCGTCTCCCTCACTAGACTGGGACAATGGGGGCTGTGTCTTGTTCGTCTTTGTTTCTAGCCATCTCCCCTTTGATCCTGGGCATCTATCAAAATCCTTAGCATCTAGCAGGTTCTCAATAATTGTTTATGGAATGCATGAATAAATGGAGAAATGAGTGCAGAGTAAAAAGGGATCAAATTTGACTGGGAGTGTCCAGCAAAGCTTGACTGAAACATTGGCTTTTGAACTCAACCTTGGAAGATAAGGAGGATTTTGAGAGAAGAAAAGGTGAGACTTGAGGAAAGGCAGAGTGTAGGACTGATGAAATAGAAGGAAGAGTTATATAAGGTTATATAAAGAGAAGCTTGAAGATGTTGAAATGGTTTATTGGACTTAGTATATTGTTCAGAGACAAGAACCTGTGACTTGTTGATCAAGGTCAAGGTTAAGGGCAGAGCTGATGTAGCTCCAGATAATTCAGGCAAATCCCCGAGCAACTTGGCATGAAGAAAAAGAGCTTGATGAATACTTGAGTTGTTCTAAATAATAATAATAGTCATTTATTGACTACTTATCGCATGTCCAACATTTCAGATACTAGCTGATCCTCAAAGCACCATGTATCTACTTATTTTACAGATGAAGACACTGAGCTTCAGTGCAGGTAAATGACCTGCCCACGCAGCTAATAAGAGGTGGAGCCAGGATTTGAAACTCAAGTCCTTCTGGGTCCAGGGCTCTTGTCATTTTCTCTATCATGTGCCTCTAATACAGTGAGCATACATTCATCCAACTTATGTATTTGTTTTATCTTTCGTATCTTCTTTCACATGTACCTAAAATCTGCTTTGGTTAGTAAAGGCTCAAAAATGCTGAGGCTGAAGTTGAATCAGGGAAGCAAGATTTCTTTTTTGTATCCCTTTAGCAAAGCAGGAGGCTGCAGCTCATTGGAACTCATCTTCCTATATACTCAAGTGCCTCCAGAGAATTCAGAAAGCTGGGCATGAATATGTAGGCATGCAGGAAATGAGCAAGGCAGATGTTGCGCTGATCTCTGCTGGGCCATTTTAGATCATAGTAGCTAATATACAGCACCTTTTTTGGCTGCCAACATTCTTTTTGTCCCTGTTTATCAACCTCCTTTCCTCCCTCTCCCCCACTGCCAGACCCTTGCATTTACATCTTCCTGTCCCCAGAAAAAGCATACTTTTGATTTTTCTTCAGAGCAGGTTAAGTCAAGCCTGTCCAAAGAATGAATCCAGTTGGCAGAAGAACTCATTGGCTTCAAACTTGCTGTGGTATGTGAACACTTAGATCCCCCATCCGCACCCCATCACTACCTCTACCATCCCTGACAGGCTTCCTTGGTAGCCTATGTACTGTGAGTAACTCGATGGCAATTTCTTTTAGGAATTAGTTAATGCATCCAGTGCCAGGGAAGCATCAGCGTGGGTAGCTTAACCTTTGTATTCTCTTCCTCAATATACTAGATGGTACTACTGAGGTCCTGCCAGAGGGTCAGGTTCTCAAACTATTTCTCAGCAGCAGTGGTGAAGCAACCCATTCAAGATATGTGCTTAGATTCAACTGAGTTCATTCATTCATTCATTCATTCTTAAAATATTTATTGATAGATAACTGTGTGCGAGGCACTGTATAAAGCAATAGGGTTAGAGTGGAGAATAAAACTGATGTGGCCCTACCTTCATGGAACCTATATTCAAGTGGGGAGACATATTAAACAAACGAACCATGAACAGCACTGTTACAGATTGACACAGCTGCTGTGACACAGTAACAAGAGGGATGGGCTAGAAAGGGGCTGTGGGAGGCCCCATTAAAGAGCTGGCCAGTGAAGACTCTTCTTAAGGGGTGACCAGTGGGATTAGGCTTGAAAGGAGAGAATAACTCAGCCATGAAGAGAGTGTGGGCAGGAAAGCATTCTAGAGTCACGCATGGAAAATTCTGCTAGTGGCAAAAGTGAAGGAGGAAGAAGGGACAAAGAGCACGTACCTCTTGATTCAGGAGAGGCTGAAATTTTTTCAGGACTTCTCTTTTGTAGAATTACTTGAAGGATTATCTGCGTCCATTGATAACCATTGCCTATTCACTCTTTTTCTCTCATTTCACTTTGAATATTTTGTGAGGTGGTTCATGACGTACTTGGTGATATTCATGTTACCGAGAGGCCCTCTGAAATGTAAGCAGACTAGCCCTCTGCAGTATCCCTACCTTGACATGAATCATCATTTAATATTCAGAGTATATAACATTTGCTTAATGCGTACCAGATTTGCTTCTGAACCAGTGACCTGGGACCCCCAAATCCTTATTATACCTTCCTGTCCTTATTCTATTCTCTGAAAGAAACTGTATTTCAAGGAGAATTTATCCTTGGGATGTCATTAGATATACCATTATGTGATTACTCCTAAGATGGTGAATATAATTGTTTCTAGAATACTGTTTTTATGGAAAACCAGTTGTGCACAGTAGTAGATTTCACCAGTTGTGTTTAAAATTAGCATTGAAGGTATGCTGAAGCTCAGAGTTTGGAATACGTGTAGCCATGAGCCTTCAGAGACCCTTAACTGTCAAAACGTTAGCACTTTCACTGGAAGAGACATGAGCTCTAGTTCCCTTTGCATGACTACTATGTAACCACCTCGGTGTCCCAAAGCTGCTACATATTGTTATGTAATGATAATAAGCAGCATGTAATAGCAATATCTCTTTTCTATTGACAGTCACTTTGGATCACTTCATGATTATTTGAAAAACTGGGTGACCACAAATAAGGCACACACAGACCAGCGCAGAGACTCTCTAATTCTTCTATGTTGCCTTAGTCTTTCCTACTACTCAATTTTCTTAAAAATATAATTCTAGTGTAGAATTTATCTTTTTAAGTCTTAAGTTTAACAATGAAGCATAACCAAATTTTTGGGTAAATAATGTGGGAGGAAAAAAAGGAATGCACATTTGTATTGTTAGATTTCTGCTTTATCCTGTCATTGAAGAGCATGAATTTAACTCTACTGCCTCCCAAATCCTGACTAAATGATAGTATAAAAAAAAAAAAAAAAAAAAAGAATTGAGGAGAAGAGATGAGAAAATGACAGTTGAAAACAAAAATTTGAAAGATGGAAAATCAGTGGGCAAGTGGAAATTAAATTATTTTGCTCAGTTCTTTTGCTCAGTTACCTTCACTAACTGTAAATCAACAGACAAGAAAATGGTTACAGTGATCTTGTTTCCTTAGAGCCCCCATGCAATCTGCAGTATTGTCCACATTATACATGGGAAAATTGAACCACAAAGAGATTGAGGATTTATAATTACAGAATATCAAAATGTTTAAGGCAATTTTACAAGTTTTATTACAATTACAAAAATTAGAAATTTGACTCTTTTAAGGGTAGGTATGAACATGGTTAGAACTAAGATCAAATTTATAAACCAGGAGCAAGAAAGAGAGTACCAGAGGCAGTTGTGTGGTTGAAAGGTTAAGCTTGGTGTGTGTACTTGCATTGAGTATTAATTCAACATTAAAAAGAACTTTTTAACAATTGAAGCTTTCCTAAAATGGAGTGGCTACCTTCTGGAGTAGTGTGTTTGAATGTCTGACCACTGGGTATATTAGAAGGCATTGCTGTGATCAATGGGAAGCAAGACCAGATGACCCATAATGTCATGGTTGTGTAATTCTAATGTAAGTGGTAAAATAAATACTTAAACTTAGAGTTTCTAATTCCTGTTACAGAGCATTTGTCTTATATCATCCTGTCTTTTTTTTTTTTTTTACATCTTTATTGGAGTATAATTGCTTTACAATGGTGTGTTAGTTTCTGCTTTATAACAAAGTGAATCACTTATACATATGTTCCCATATCTCTTCCTTCTTGCGTCTCCCTCTCTCCCACCCTCCCTATCCCACCCCTCTAGGTGGTCACAAAGCACCTAGCTGATCTCCCTGTGCTATGCGGCTGCTTCCTGCTAGCTATCTATTTTATGTTTGGTAGTGTATATATGTCCATGCCACTCTCTCTCTCATTCTGTCTTTTACTTGACCATGTGATTAAGAATCCCAAGGATTATAATACAGAACAACTTTTCCCAGCCTCTGTACATGAGTTATGGTGTGGTACTCCTGATATACTCTGTATATGAGTTACATGGTGTGGTATACACGCTGTGGTACTCCTGATCTTATATTCCCACATCTGCCTTTATTTTTCCATTCATTTCCCATCTCAGTAACTCAGGCCAAAGACCTAAGACACATCTTTGATTCTTCCATATGCCCCATCCCAATATCAAGCCATAAACAAATCTTGTTTTGCTTATCTCTAAATTAGATCTCACATCCATTTACTTCTTTCCATCTCCCTTCAAACTGCCATCAGCATAAAGATGATCATCCCCTCCAACTCCTGGGTTCCAGTTAATCTTACAGCAAAATTTTAGTTTAAAAAGTTCTTCATGAACTTGCTCTTCCCTTTCTCATCAACCTCCTCTCATGTCGCTCTCCTTCTTGGTCACTCTGCTTTAGCCACATTGTCCTTCTTCCAATTATTCTAATCCTTCCCCAGCTCTTGGCCTTTGTATTTTCTCTTCCTTCTGTCTAGAACATTCATTGCTCCCCCCTCCTTCTAGCATCCCCATCTCTTCACTTGACTATTTTCATCCTTTAGGTTTCAGCTCAAATGTCAACTGTTCTGAGAGGCCTTCCCTGGTCACCTATCTTCTGTAACCACCCTCAGTTACTCTAGCTCACCACCTTCTTTATTTCCTTCAAAACAAAATTTATGTGCATATTTGTTAACTTGTTTGTTCACTTATTTGACTAATTTACTATCTCTACCACTTGAATGCAAACTTTAGGAAAACAGTGATCTTGTCTACCTCATTTAATTCTTGATTTAGCAAAGCACCTGGCATATAATAAACACAATATATGATGTGTTATAAATATATAAACACGTATATGATGTTTATATTTAATCACAGATCATTTTTTAAACTTAACTCATAGCTCTTGCCTGGCCTTTAATTCTCAATAGTGATGTATTTCTGAAACATTCTCTACTGTCTTCTAAAATATAAGCTTTTACCAAATGCAGCCTTGAAGGTTTTCAGATTCATTTGGGTTGGGTAAGAGAATAGAGAATGAGGGACAAAGAAAAGGCACTGGGCTAGTAATAAGTATGCATCTGAAATATTAGTCATTTTAAAGATCTCAGAGGCACAGAAGCCCCCCATCTGTATTCTATTTTCAGTATTCTTTCTAACCTGATTGATTTCACCCTTGTTGCTTAATTGTCATCATTATTGTGGCTTGTCGTCTTTGGACAGAGAATGGTATCAGCGCAGCAGTTTGTACAGTCTGCTGTCTACTGTCAAATTTGTTAATGTCCTTATTACAGGCATATAAAAACTTTGTCCTCCGCTGAGCTATCAAAGGCCTACTATCTGTCAACATGTCATCCAGAACAGAGTGACAAAGTCTTCATCCTTGTCTTGCAACTTGAAAAGCCATTTAATATTGAACAATCCACTCAGCTTCTATGCTTTGTTTAAAATCTTATTCTTTCACTCCATTTTTTCATATAATTCTTCTTGCCTCTAGATATATAGAAACCTGAGTATGTTCTCCAAAGATGAGACCCAGAATACCAATCACTTCTGCCCTTGATTTGCTTAAGCATTCCCCTGGAGATTTTGATTTATTAATAATTTCCATAATTATACAACTTTGGTCCAGTCCCTATTCAAATAACTTAACACTGCATTTTACAAGGTTGTTATTTAATAAAGTTTCACTGTAGTTTCATAGACAGACTTGGGAGAAATAGACATTCTGAACATTAGCCTTCATGAGTCTCTAACTTTTTTGAAAGAAATGCCTCCATAACTGAGCAAACACCTGATCCAAGGAAATCTTGAGAGCTTTAATCTCATCAAGGAGTGAATTGTTTTATTTTGTTGGAATTTTTGGCTTGTCAAGGGCTAGCTTATTTATGCACCTTTTAAGTGTTAATACTAACAAATTAAAAAACATATTAAATACTTTCTAAAATAGAGTATACTGAATATAGATTAATCTTTATTTGCGACTTACAATCATTAGTAACATTAATTTTTAAACTTTTTTTTTAAATACAATGATGCACTCAGGAACCACTGAGGAATTTAAGGATGTTTGCTTTGATACTAAATGGGTATCAGGGTATTTCTTTGTTTGCCTTTTGTAATTTCTTTGAAGTTATCATTGTTGGGCTGCATCCTCCATTGCTATCATTATTACTTTTAGTAGCATTTTGTTTCTCCTATTACTTAGATGCTTCTATTTTATAAGAACTTATTTACTTGTTAGAGAGGAGTCAGACCAAATGCACAGAGGTATTGGAGGCAGAACTCCAGAGCCTCTATAAAATGACAGTGCATAAACTCTCATGGGTTGGTTGTGAGGATGAGGTGAAATCTTGTACTTAAGTACTGAGCCATCGAGGGTACTCAGTAACTGTAAGGTTTTTCTTTCCTGTTTTCATCTCTGCTTCCTTGACTTTTTTTGCATTAAGTAGAGATCTGTCCTATCTTGAGCCCTCAGTGAGGGCATTGACCAAAACGAGAGAGGCTCTTTACTCAGAGGTGATAAGAATTATCTCCATCAAGTGGGCATCAGAGGGTGAAGAGAAGCAAATTTGTCCAACTCCTTCCTCCAGGGAGCCTGCCCTGAGTCTTATTCTCAGTCTTGTCCCAGGAATGGGTTGGCGGATAGGGGAGAGAGGAGGAGTAGCTTGTTCCCTTCTTAGTGTGCCTCCACCTATAAAAGCCTAGATCTCTGTGGCAAAGATGTGAGGAGGGGGAGTTTCCCTGCAAGAAGCACACACGTTTTTAGTATATGTACATTATGATTTCACAGTGCACTGTGAAAATGCGGTGAGTGGAATCTTGTTAAGCTTAACTTACTTATTAACTCAATAAATACTAAGTGCCAAGCACTGAGTATTTACCAACAGATAGAGGAAGACAGTCTGTGCCCTCAGAGATTTATGTTCAAATGGGGTAGACAAGTTAACATCAAAGTATGACATGTACTCAAATACAGGGAGATGTGGTATGTTATGCAAACCCAAAGAAGCACCTGAACCATACTCCACAATGGTGAGTGTGTATGTGAGTGTGTGTGTGTGTGTATGTGTGTGTGTGTGTGTTGGTTAGGGGTGTGACTCTTGGCTTGAATCCAAAAGAATGACTAGGAGTTATCCAGGCAAAACCAAGCTAGAATATTACAGAAAAGACTCAGCTTTAGTTTCAAAATAGGGCTAGGAAGTTCTCAAGTTGAACATAATCTTTTGATACACTTTGTGTTTTGTTTGCTTGGTTACACCTTGCTATTGCCTTTGAGTTTTTCTTTCCTTGTGTTTTACCTATGCTTATTTTATTTTAGAGAGATTCATTTAGAAAATGCTAGACTTTCTTAGTTGTGCTAAAGAAAGCTTTTAAAAATTAAAAAATAAAAGAGATGAATCCAACTTTGGGCTATAGACTGATAGCTTAGGGATTGGTGTTGCTACAGGGGTAACTCAGTGGGAGACTCCCATGAGACAGGAGCAAACTCATGAAACTTGCCCTAATTTAGAGTCCATTTCCACAGCTGTAAAAGGGGAACAGCATATCTAGCAAGGAAGAAAGAAGATAACTTTGTAGACAGATTGCTCTGGTTTTTATCTTAGTCCTATGATTAACTTTGTAATCTTGGACACATTACTTAACATCTCTTTTCCTCAGTTTCCTTATCTGTGAAATGAGAAAAAAAATACCTATTTTATAAGATTTATTGTAAGGGTTAGATGAGTCAGTATTTGTAAATATTTGTCCAGCACTCGAAAAATATTAGATATTATTATTACTGTCATCACTATGAGTTTAAAAATCAGCTACTATGTAAAGAGCATAGCCCAGTGCCCAGCACATGGTAATAACTATTGTCTTCCTTCTCTTCCCCCTCCTCCACTTTTTCTTCCACTTTCTTATTATCATCTCTTTCAAATGGGTATTTTCAGTCAATATTTTGTCACTTCTTTCCTAAAAGAATCATAATCGTGGTTCAACATTATAGTTTAATACTGAATTGTTCTCTGATTCTTTGTTGAGTTTCTATCTTTCCTTCCTGACAAGCTACGAGCTACTTGAGGATAAGAACCAGGCTTAATACCAATAGTACAGGGTTGAGAATTTATGAGATGCTCCGTAAATTTTTGTTGAATGGATTATCAAATAGTTGGTAATAACCAAATACTCTTTTTTTTTTCTTTTTAACATCTTAAAAAAAATGGTTCTGAAGAACCTAGGGGCAGGACAGGAATAAAGATGCAGACGTAGAGAACGAACTTGAGGACACGGGGAGTGGGAAGGGTAAGCTGGGATAAAGTGAGAGAGTGGCATGGACATATATACACTACCAAATGTAAAATAACCAAATACTCTTGATTGTTTAAAAATGGGGAAATAATCTGTCATTGATGAAAGTTCTTTAATTTTTTTTTATGTGCTGAGTATTCACTCAAGAGTTAAGAATGTTTCAGGACTTGATGGAAGATTTCCAGATCGATAGCTTTAGTTTTTATCTACACCTGATAGAAACATTTGTCTTATCTTTAAAATAAAATGTTTTCATTGCTTCTAATATTCTTTTTAAAAAAACATATATTTGAAAAAATGGAAATTAAAAAAACCCAGATATTTGTCTTCTTCATTTTAATCTTTGATTATGGACTAAGAAAATAGGGTCTTTGGAAATATTGAAATTTTACCTATAATGTACATGTTTCAGTGAGTTCTTATTCTGTGATTTGGTAGACCCAGGGATATTATCACTAATGTAATTGACTTACAACTTTTACTTTCTCCTAGTTTCATACTGCTCATCTATTTTCTTATAAAGTGCAATTCTGTCAAGAAAGGTATCTGGAAGTACTTTACACAGTCATCTGCATAGTCCTTCATCAAATTAAGTAAGCATCAGCCATTCCTACTGCCATTTGCCATTAAAAAATGAATTAGTGATTGACATGGAAAACCTGCACAGGTCAGTTCCCAACAGAACATTTTCTTGTTCTTCCTTGTTCTATACCAGACTTCTGACCTTAGACTTGTGCTTTGATGCTTTCATTACTTTATCCTGATTCAACTTGGGTTTAGTAGTTGGTTTTCCTTTCCACCAGCTTCTGTTTTGATAATAGGCTGAGAAAGATTGTGTCCAGGCATTTTAGGCATTAAATCACTCGGATCCTGTCCAACAATTCCCCACATATGTGTTGCCCCTCATTTGTTCAATACAATAAAATCACCCACAAATACACAGAGTCAGCCAAGGAACACATGACCCATGCAATTGCCCAGATGCAGTCTTTTCTTCTTCTCATCCTGATCTTGATCACCCTTCTTTGTGTTTCCTTGGCTCTGTTTTGACTTCCTGATCTTTTTTATTTTTTAAATGTGCTCTTGAGGATCTATTTCGTCTCTCCTCTCTGCTTTGGATTTGGTTTCCTTTATGTCTCCCATTTGGCTCTTGACCCAGATTTTGATTGTCTGCAACTTTGGGTGAAAGACGCCCTTCCCTAGCTCTGCCCAGAAAACCCCAATGGCTTGGTCCACCACTGATTATCTCCTCCTCCCCACGTGAGAGAAAAAGGATTTAGACATGTAAGTCATTCTTCCTAGTTGAGTTTTTATGCAGTTAAGTGGTCAACACCATTTCTTAACTAGTCATAACCCTTTGAGACATAGCTGAAAAATTCAGTATAATTTATTTTCTTTTCTAAATTTTGTCTTTATATACAAGCTAAAATTATGTCCACATGTATAAATAAAGTGGCTCAGTAAATTAATAAAATCAGGCAAATTAGTAAAAAGATAACCATACTAGTTTTATGACATTAAAGTGATAAATGTACTGATGCCTTATTGATTAAAAAAATGCTTTCAGTTAGCTGCATCTAAAGTGTATTCATTTGGTGAGATAGTCATAAGTATATATAAATGAGATAATAACTTAACAATACAACTTTTTCAGGGCTGTCTTGCCAATAGCTGATTGGCCTAAACATTTGAAAAAAATTTAGTATTCACATGTTTTTCATTGACATTTAATTTTGATAGAGGAGGGCTTAATATTTCTATGGCATTTATTATACTATACAGAGGGATTAATAGTTCAAATATTATAGCAACACTTTCTTAAATAATATTTATTTTAATTGACAAAAATAGTTGAAGAGCTATGAAGATATGTCCTAAGATATTTTTCCTATAAGACTAGAATACAATCTTCTGTGTGGGGGTACATATTAAAGTAGCATTGTGTCTTTTATATATAGATTACAGATAGGAAGATAGATATAGGATTTTT
The DNA here is from genome assembly GCF_963924675.1 of Phocoena phocoena. NCBI lineage: Eukaryota > Metazoa > Chordata > Mammalia > Artiodactyla > Phocoenidae > Phocoena > Phocoena phocoena. The sequence goes on from NC_089223.1 coordinate 39,285,704, forward strand.
TCCCCTACTTGGGCTAATTCACATCAGATAATTTCAGAAGCCAGCATTTTATAATTCACTTAACCTATCCCAGGAAAGCATAAACTATATACTAATACAGATGTTTGGAAGGGAAAATGTTGTATTTTTTCTGAATGAGAAGTAGAAAGTGACATCCATTGAGATTTAAATGATAGCATGTGACAGTAGATGCTACAATTAAAAGTCATTATGGGGCTTCCCTGGTGGCACAGTGGTTGAGAGTCCACCTGCCGATGCAGGGGACACGGGTTCCTGCCCCGGTCCGGGAAGATCCCACATGCCACGGAGCGGCTAGGCCTGTGAGCCATGGCTGCTGAGCCTGCACGTCCGGAGCCTGTGCTCCGCAGTGGGGGAGGCCACAACAGTGAGAGGCCCGCGTACCACAAAAAAAACAAAAAACCCCCCCAAAAAACCCAAAAACAAACAAACAAACAAAAGTCATTATGGGCTTCGAAGTAACAAATTATCATTGAACAACAATCTCAGGAAAACATTAACAAAGCAGTATTTGGATGAGTGACTTGATCTATCTACATAGGGGTGAGCAGAGAGTAGGGGAGAAGAGGTACAGCTCTTTATAGCTCCAATGACTAGGAAAAATAGCTTGAAATGGCTGGTTCAGACATAGGTGGCAGACATCTTTCATCAAAGCAAATCACATGATATCCTCTGCAATACTAGAGTTAAGAGTATTACCATTTTACTTTTTGGCTTAGGAACTTACAAACTATACTCATTTGAATCCATTCTGCCTTTACTAATTTTTGAACCCATATAGAATTCTTGAGAAGTATTTACGAGTATGATCAATGGTGGACTAGTCTGACAGCTATAAATTTAAACAGTATACAAAAGTTAACATAACTAACTAAAAAAATAAAATTTTTTGTCAAACAATACCCTTCCACGGCTATGGTTTTGGATAAGAAGTGGTAGGGTAATCTTTAAATACCAATTAACTGAATAGATGGGATAACATGACCAAACTCCATAATGCAGGCATACTTTCACAGTTTTTCTCTGCTGGTCTCCTGTTTTCGGAGTGAATTGACTAAGAGAAGGAAACTTTGCTTAAGTTTAATGCTGAGAACATGCCTGATACTTTGAGATTTTCTTGGCATCAATGCATTTTATTGATTTCCATTCTTATTATGGATGCCATTGTAATATTATTTTATTTTATATTAATAAAAAGTGTTCACTATTGTTGAGAAGGAAGTGTTCTAATGTGTCACTCTTAGACTATAAAAGAAGATATGATTTATCTGCTTCTCCACCAGATGTCTAAGCATTGTTTGTGAAACCATGTGTCTTGGTATTGGTTGAAGTATGACTACTCTTTTCTTGGATATTCCTTAGCTTCTTCATCTGTCAAATTGCTTCTGCCAAGGGAACAGTATGATAATCAGTCTTTTTACCAATATTTTTTGGTTTGGTTATTATAACTGAATACAATTGTATAAGACTTACTGTCAAATTACTGTATACTTATCTATTATTTAATAGCAACTGCAATTATTATTGATTCTGATTATCTGATATAAGAAAGTGGGCTGAAGGTGCATAACTTTCTTTGTTATCTTGGCTCCTTATCCTTCACTGTTTTTGCCTCATAGACCACTTAGAGAAGCTGATGAAATCCTGGATTCCTTCTCCAGAAAAATGCACATGTGCTCATGTATGCAGAATTTCAACTATAGTCTCCAGAGGTTGGTGGGTCATTGAAACCCAACCATGGCACAGTGGACTCCAGTTTAAGATCTCCTGCTTCGTGTATTTAAGGTTCCACCTATATCCCCACTGCACTCAACATTCCCAACCCATAACCTCTTACTACACGTTCCTATGACTCTACAGGAGAGGGTGCTCCCATGTGTAGGACAGGTCAGGTGCCTGGATGTTAACATCCCAGAACATGTCTCAACCAATGATTGATTAATACCCTAGTTTCATCATTCATCAGGCAGGACAACTTGGAGGCATTTTCTACACCATCTTCCAGGGGTCCCCAGCAGCAAAGGACCCCATTGACCACAGTGGTAACCTGCTCACTAACATGCTGATACTGGCTTTCTTCCCTTCCCTGTCCCATTCCCCTACTCTCCAACTGATGCTTCCTGGGATCAGCTTTCAAATAATCTTCTTGCAATCAAATCCTAATTACAGTCTGCTTTTGGGAGAACCAAACTCTTCCAGTTATTACTGCCATTATAATGAATTACCTTAAAATTTAGCAACATAAAACAAGAATTTATCATTTTATTATGCTCATGTAGTCTCTGGGTTAGGAATTCAAGCAGGGCACAGCGGGGATGACTTGTCTCCACTCCATGATGTCTGGAACCTCAGGTTGGAGTTCTCAAAGGCTGAGGCTGACAGCTGGGGTCTGGAATCATCTGAAGGCCCCTCCCACACATACCTGAGGGCTGGGCTGGAGTGAGTTAATGGCTGAGCTCAGCTCAGAGTGGCGACCTTAGAACCTACAGGCAGCCTCTCCAGCATGGAAGTATCAAGGTAGTCATTCTTATTACATGGTGGCTAGCTTTCCCCAAGGTGAATTTCCCAAGAGAACTGGGTGAAAGCTATATGGTCCTTTGGATCTAGCCTTTGAACTTGTACAGCATCACTTTTGCTACATTCTTTTGATTACAAGATCATTACTAAATTGGCCCAGATTTGTTGGAAAGTGTGTCAGAGAATTTGCATACATATTTTAAAACCTTCGCACAATTTAAAACAGAGTTATAGCACAAGTAGGAGGATTTGGTTCCTAATGGAGAACATTCTCCCTGCAAAAGCTTTAGTGAGTAAATATGGAAAACTAGATTTACAATTTTTTAATTCTGTTATTCTACCACATTGATGATTTTTATTAGCACAGGTGTAGCTATAAATGAGCCGAGAACTGATAAATCAAATTCATTTTTGTAATTTAATCTAATTTAAAATATACTAGGGGAGTGCATTATTTTTTTATTATTTATTTATTTTTTTGCTGTACGCGGGCCTCTCACCGTTGTGGAGCACAGGCTCCGGACGTGCAGGCTCAGCAGCCATGGCTCACGGGTCCAGCTGATCTGTGGCATGTGGGATCTTCCCGGACCGGGGCACGAACCTGTGTCCCCTGCATTGGCAGGCCGACTCTCAACCACTGCACCACCAGGGAAGCCCAGAGAGTGCATTATTTAAATAAATATTTCAGTAAATTATCTTTTAATGGGAATAATAGAGTGAATTTACTTTTATAGGATTTTCTTGGAACTGATCATACATGTAATTGCATTTTTGAACATCTGTTGTAATTTGATACTTTAATAAATATGAATTTGGTCTTGAATTCTAAGTTTAAATTACACAGAGAAAACAAAAGAAGGAAATACCGGAAATTATTTTACAATGAATAAGAGATAACGTACAGAGGCCTATGTGTATTAAACAGTACTAAGTTCATGTCAACAGGAGTTTAGAAAATTGCTTCCTCTTTTGATAGGAAAATCAAAGGATAAATCATAATATATTGTAACTTGTCTGAAATAGGACCTAAAAGCTCTTTTAGTTCAAACTCTTTACCTTCTTTTAGATGAAGCCTTGAGAGATTATGTATGGAGACTTTTAAATACATACTTTTGCTCAGTTTGCTTGTCTACAATGATCAAAACAGCCAGATAAGTAAAACTGTAGAAAGAGGAAAATGATCAGTGGTTGTCAGGGGTGGGTGGTGGGGGGGGGGGGAGGAATGAGGGATAAATAGGTGAAGCACAGGGGATTTTTAGGACAGTGAAATTATTCTGTATGATACTGTGATGGTGAATGCAAGACATTATGCATTTGTCTTGTATTCACCATAAAAGTGTACAACACAAAGAGTGAACCTTAATGTACAAACTGAATTGTGTTCAAATGTTGAGACCCAAACCAATGTAATTATATTTGGAGAGTAAAGACTCCAGGAGGTAATTAAAGTTAAATGAGGTCACAAGGGTGGGGCCATAATCTAATAGGACTGGTGGCCTTATAAGAAGAGGAAGATCTCTCTCTCTCTCTCTCTCTCTCTCTCTCTTTCTCTCTCTCTCTTTTTCTTTCTCTCTCTTCTCCCTTTCCCCCCCCTTCCTCCCTCCCCCTTTCTCTCCCTCTGTCTCTCCCTGTGTGCACACACTGAAGAGAGGCCATATGAGAACATAGTGAGATGGTGGCCATTTGCAAGACAGAAGAGAACTTTACCAGAATGTGAACCCGGGAAGAACCTTGATCTTGGACTTTCGAGCCTCCAGAAGTATGAGAAAATAAATGATGATATGCATGAGAATACTTGAGAAATGTCTGTTGTTCTGAAATAAGAAAACAGCATCTATTTCATTATGACTTCTCTGATTAGATGATTGATAGCAATACAGACATTCCCCATCAGAGAGGAGACTTGCTGGACTTGATGACATTCTGTTAGGTTCCTTGGACAGGATTTAACAGTTTTGCAATATTAAAATATGCTCATTTGCATCTTCCTCAGGAACATCTGGAGGGGGGAAAAAGTGGCTTTGGAAAGCTGTTCAGCTCACAGAACACTGGGGCTGAGCAAACATTCCAGCTTTCCCTCACTGGCCATCACTCACACCCAATGTATTTATTCTTTTTCTCTGACAAGAGAGCAACATTTGGAATAGCTCAAGCTGCTGAGTTAATCATTGAGACACCATGGGGATGTTTTAAGCTGTGGGCCTAACCACCTTGTATGATTTGGAATCAACACAACCAACAGGCAGAGTAAGGCAAGCACTGTAGCTTGTCCAGTGCAGGGTAATCAGATTTGCTACCTTTCAGATTTCTTCTCTTTGTTTAAAGAATCAGTGCCAAGGGCAGGAACTTGCCAGTATTTCAATGAGTCATTGGCTTCAACTCAGCATTGGCCCGAAAAGATTCTTACCTAACATGGGTACATGCTTCTTGCCTTTTATCATATTGTGCAATTTCACTCTTTTTCCAAGTACTGGGGTTCAGAAGCTGGATTTTATCTTGTTATTCTTGCATTGTGGTAGAACCTTCTGAAGTTATTCTCTATACCCACAACTCCTTCTCTCCTTCCCAACACCTACTGAAGTGCTCTAAAACCAATAACGCTTCACTACCAAAAAATATTATCTCCCATCCCCTCCTTATGATTCCAGGTAAAGCCAGACTTTGAGGTCTGATGCTTAAAAGAATGGTTCCTTACCTTGTTTTTAGTAGACAGATATATATCTTTGCTTTGCTAGATAGCAGCAGTTATTATAGACATTGCATACTTATATTGAGCTATAAAGTCAAATATAAGGCATGAGCAGGCAGGTAACTTTTGCCCAGAACATGGCTTTTTCAGTAGTGAAAAGTTTTGAAGGATCAAATAAGATGCTGATTGCCTTAAGTTAGCTTGTAAGTTACCAGGACTCTATCAAAAACTTAAAATATAAGTTGAAGTCAAGGTATGTCCCTTTTCTAAAGGGATAAATTAGGAGGTTGGGATTAACATATATACATTACTAATATATATATATATATATATATATATATATATATATATATATATATATATAATAGATAATCAACAAGGACCTACTGTATAGCACGGGGAACTCTACTCAATATTCTGTAATAACTTGTATGGGAAAAGAATCTGAAAAAGAATAGATATATAAATATGTATAACTAAATCACTTTGCTGTACACCTGAAGCTAACAACATTGTAAATAAACTACACTCCAAAATAAAACAAAAATTTTTTAAATATTGTTATAAAAATTTTCTTTTAAAAGGTGAAATCAAACTATGTCTAGGAAAAAATACTTTTGCCTGTTAAGTTTGAGAAGTATGTGAGTGTAAATCTTTCCATTTTCATTTGTAAAGCTGAATTATAGCAACGATGATAATGATTGGGACCTATGGCTTGAAAGAACTTCTATTTATCATGGTGAATTAATATCAAAATTTTGAAAATTCTCTACAGATCTCACATAGCCATAGTTGAAGCCAAAGTGTTTTTGGGGCTTCAGTTATCTGAGTAGTTGCTTCAGACTTCTGCTTTATTTGATAAGGGCCAAAAAGTCAATCTATGTTTCTATAACAGGTGATGGTCAGGAAGACCAAGATACCTGGAGTATCAACTAGAAAAAGAGTTAAAGAGATAATTTCTACTTTTCCTTTCCAGTAGCAAGAATTTTGTAAAAAGTTCTCTGAAGTGCTTTTATAAAATCTCCAAAGATTTTTTCCCCTATTTCTCTGATGCTTTTGTCTTAAATTTCTCCTATGGTAGCACTGTTGTTTAACACACTGGAATTAAATTATTAGAACAAATAAGGTTCTGCCAGCTTTTTGCTGTTAAAAAATGGTTTCCTTGTTTTGGTTCATCTCAGTTAACTGAAAAGGTCCTCACCTAATCATGTCCTCTTGTCATTGAAAGGCAGGAAAGGAACTAACACAGCAGAGAAGACTATTTTCAAAATCAATCCTTCATATTTAAAAGGGAGATCCATCCTCTCCAGGAGGTGCAAACACAGTCATTAGAACTGAGACCTCCATCTTTTCAAGTGCCCTTCCATTTTTTTTCATACTGAGAGGAGCTTTTAGGTGCCTGCTGGGCTAACTAAAATAGATGGCTATTTTTCTTTAATGGGGTTCAGTTTTACTTTCTGTCATTGTGGTCAATGACACAAGACCTGTTCCACTGTCTGAATGCTAAAGGAACATCATTTTCCCTCATATCATTTGAGCTGCATTATTTCCACTCACCTGTCAGCTCAATGTCCTTCTTTGGGGGTGTTCTTTGATCCTGGCTCTAACATGTCACAGTTTCCCAAGAATGCAATGTACATGGGGTCCACTGGATAAAGGTACTTCTCTTTTCTGAAACTCTTCTAGGCTGTAAAGGAGAACAATGAATCTTTGAGCTGTCTTTTCTGCTTTATGTTTGATCTCTGAGACAAGGAAGAAACATCATTCTCCTACAACTTCCTTCCATTGCAATTTGTGCAAGGTCTATCTGTAAAATGGCTGAAAGGACCCCATGCCCACCTTGATATTTGACTTAATTGTTCATTTTTCCATCTCAAGAGGAAAGCTTCACTTGGCGCCCCAGTTCTCAGGCAGCACATAACTGTCCTTAAAACCATCCTTACAATGTCCTTGGTGCCAGCTGTATATCAGACTCAACTCTTGAGCTCACCATGTCAGATTCATCAAGACAGGCCTCTCCTGTACCTTAAACAACTCAAATTACACTCACCAAGTCACAGCCTCTAAATCACAGAGCTGTGAGTACCATGGATTGTGTATTTAGAAAGTACTAGGTGTGGAGCTTTACACACTGATTCCATTGAACCCTAGGAACGATGCTAGCAGGAGGCATAGTTCATCCCTGTTTTATAGCTGAGAAGACTGAGGCTCAGTAGGGGTAATAACATTTTCCTAAAGTCATCAGTAGTGACAGAACTAGAATTTAAACTCGGATTTTCTGGTTCCAAAGCCAATGCCCTGAACTTCTATCACATGCCAGAGACTTCCTCTTCTACTTATCCTGCGTATATCAGGGAGGCTGGACCAGAGAAGGAGTTGGCAATGGACTGATTGAAAAAAGACAGAGTAGGCTGTGACGATTTTGTTGATTTTTGACCTCAAATTTAGTTTTATGAAGAAGTGAGGAGAAGAGAAAGTAAGACCCCTTTCCCAAGACTCTCTTGGAAGCACAGAAAATGTATTTTCCCCTCAAAGGTCACTGAGCCAATATTCGAGTATTCTCTGGGGTTATTTGACTTGACTCCTGGAAGGAGCAAGCATCCCATTAGTAAGTAAGGCTTTGATACTCTCAACATTTTGGATAAAGCTTGCACTCTTTGTCCTATGACATTGTCAAGGGTATGGGGACATTACTGCCGTGTGTCTCCCTTGCATCTCTTTTGTGGGTGCGCACTCCTGGTGGGTTGGTGCAACACAGATATCCGCTCTTTAAATGGCTCTGAGGAATGTTGCCAAGGAGTCCACTTACATTATTTAAAGACCTTTTAAAAGAGAACCCTCCCCCCTCTAGCACACTCTCGGTTGATAATCCCCATTGAACAATCTGCTGCTATATTTCTTGGAGACATTATTTAAAATCCTTTTAAAGTGCAGTTCTTCCTACTTCCTGACGATTGATACCTGTGAAGGGCTTAATAGTATCAGGGAGTGGGGGTGTTAGGGAGGAGAGCATGAGGGTGACTGCTGCTTAAATGGATTTAAAAGAATGTTGCAACCATATTTCATAACCATGATGTCTAAAAGCCTACAGGAAGGGGAAAAAGGAGCTGCTGCTTCTTTTTCTGGGCATTAAAAAAATGGGAATATATTCCTGCTGAGTTTTCCTTCACCTGCTTAAAGAACCATCAGAAGATGACCAATGGTTTAACATCTATCCAGAGCTCAGTGCTCATTTGGAGAAACTGGAGGAGCCTTCAGAATTTTCTGAAGTAGAGGCTGAAAATGCAAATGTCTACAGAGGCCAGGAGGAGTGAAGTGGGCTGGATGTAAGACAATAGGGACTCATGTATAATGTTATATTTAAATCCATATATATGCATGTGCTATATGTATACATATACTATATATACATATATACACATACATATAATATACACACATATATACATATATATTTATATAAACACATATACACCTGGCTTTCAGGTAAGCTTAAACAAGTAACACATATAGCTGATATTATTATTGAGCACTGTGTTCCAGGCACCCTTCCTAAACTTTATGTGTAGTATCTCATTTAATACTCACCTCAGTAATACGAAGTATATACTCTTATTACTGTGTTTTTAAAAATGAGAAAACTGAGCCACTGAAAGAAAGATAAGTCACTCAGCTGGTGAATGGGACAGCCAGGAATCCCACCTGGGCATCTGAGCGCTCACTCCAGAGTCCAAGTTTGTAATCATTACACTTTTCCGAGTGCCCAAGCATCATCTCGTAGAGGTAGAAAAATTGCCCATGTAGGAGCCCACAAGTGAACTGTGATCCTCTTGCCGCCCCATTGTGATTCTTTTTCCCTGCTACCTTAATTGCTCAGCCACATCACTAAACCCACACAGGGTTTTGAAGCATTTATAAGACTTGATTACAGAAGTTCTTTTCATAGCAGATTTGGGTATTTATTCACGCAGTTGCTTTACAGGCCATCTAAGCCTTCCAAAATTAAAGGATGTTCAATTAAAAATAAATAAATTAAAGGATCTGGGGAAATTTAGAACTTGAATCTGGGAATTATTTAATCAAGTAACCTCATCTTATACATGAGAATACTAAGACCCAGAGAGAGAAAGTGACATGCTTAACATGACACATTTGGTGGCAAATATAGTGCTAGAATCCAGGTATGTTATTTGCCACTCTAGCAAAATGTTCCTCCCATCCCTGTTTCTATACAACTTTGCCCTTTACCACATCCTGGGCTTGGCCTTGTGACTTACTTCAGCCAATGAGATATTAGCAGAATTGTGAAAAGCACTTGTATCATGGGGCTTGCTTGCTCTTGTACCTCTGCTATTTCCATAGGGAGGAGAGGGTGAGAGCTTTAGATGATGGGGACTCATTTTTTTCTTCTAAAATGTTCTACACTAATACCCAGCTAATGTTAAAAAACCAAAACTGATACTGTGAGACATTGTTTTATTACTTGGGTCTCAACTCAGATATCACCTCTCGAGAGAAGCCTTCCCTTGACAACTAATATAAAATTCCCCCTTATCCCCCTAGCTACTCCAGCACAGTACTTCAGTACTTTGTTCATGTGTCTGAAATTATATATATATTTTACCTATTTGTTTATTTTCTCCACCAAAATTGAAGTTCCTTAAAACTAATCTTACCTGCCCTGCTCACCTCTATATTCCTGGCACCTATTACAGTGCCTGGTACATGGTTGGCCTTCACTAAATGTTTCTGAAGAAAAAAGTTATAAAGTATTTGCATTTTGCCTGTTAGACATTTTGGGGTCTAACTTTCTACTAAGGGCTGCTCAACTCTTAGTAGAGTAATTGGTCTAAGGAATTAGGAAAGGCATTAGAGAGGAGGTGGCATTGAACAAGTCTTGAGAGAGAATATTTCACCAAGTGTTGTGGGATGACGTGAAGGCAGTGGCACTCCAGCATAAATAAAGACATGGGAGTATGAAAGTTCTCAGTATAACCGGAGCAAGCCAGCTTGGTTAGAACTTAGGCTCACGTATTCATAGTGAGAACGGGGTAAGATAAGCCTTAAATGTTTCTTGGTTCCAAATTGGAAAGTGTCTTGAATATCACCCTAAAGGATTGTATACTCTGTCTTTTAGATCATAAGTTTTTTGTTTTCTGTTTTTTGTCTCCCGTTGCAGAGCACAGGCTCCGGACGCGCAGGCTCAGCGGTCATGGCTCACTGGCCTAGCCTCTCCGCGGCATGTGGGATCTTCCCAGACTGGGGCACAAACCCGCACCCCTTGCATCGGCAGGCAGACTCTCAAACACTGCACCACCAGGGAAGCCCGATCATAAGGTTTTTAAAGAAATTTTTTTTAATCCATTCACATTGGTTGAAATTTAAGAAAAAAATTTTATTTTTATACAACTTTTAAAGGTTACTTTCCATTTGCAGTTATTACAAATTATTGGCTATATTCCCTGTGTTGTACAATACACCCTTGAGCCTATCTTACACCCCAGTAGTTTGTACCTCACACTCCCCCATCCCTATATGGTCACTCCCCCTCTCCCCACTGGTAACCACTAGTTTGTTCTCTATATCTGTGAGTCAGCTTTAGATCACAACGTTTTTAAGCACCAGTATATTTTGGGAAGGGAATTCTGCTGGTAGTTTAGAAGGTGAAGGTGATATAAGAGAAAGCTGGAGGCAAGAGATCACTTAGAAGACTGCTGTCAATAGTCCAGGAGAGAGATGATGACTAGTACAACTAAGATGTGATAGCAGTAAAAAAAAAAAAAAAAAAAAAAGGAGAGAAAAGCTTTTAGACACATTGAAGGGAGAGAATTGATAGGTTTTGTTGACCAATTTGACATAATGAGTGAGGAAAGGAGTCAAAGGAAAACTCTAGTTCTCTTGCTTATATGACCTATGAGATGCCAAGCTGGAGAGAATAGGAAGAGAAACAAGTTTACAAGAAGATCCTGAGTCTTGGATTTGTTGGGTTTGAGAGGTTGGAGGTTTCGCTTTAAAAACTCATTACATTCAAGGCTTATGTCTCTAGTTATCCCTCCAAACATTCAATAAGCATGAGCTTTCTGAAATGGTCATTCATTACCTTTGTTTTAAAACATCTTTCTCTACCTGCGCGCTATCCATAAATGGACATCATGGCGAGTTAAAACAAGCACATTTTTTTTTTTTGTCCTCTGCTTACACTGTAAGGCCAGTGACAGGATTCAAGATATTTTGCATTTAAGTTTTTGATGGAGGAGGGAGATGAAAAGGAATGGCTCTATTCTCTGGTTATTTTACCACTCAACATTCCTGAGCCAAATCATTTATAGTCATGAGAAATGAGCTGGTTGGTGATGAACACAAGGTGTGAAGATAAACTTGGGTCTATATTGCTGAGGCCCCTCTGCAAAGAGACAGAAGGGTGTTGATGTTTGCAGAAACTGGATGGGCTGAGCAATGGGCTGTAGGGAGCATGTTTTCTGTGCCAGAGAAGAAGAGTTCACAGCAAAAGGTCAAAGCTACCTAGTTGGCATGGTGCTTCTAGACCCAACTCTCTTGGAAGCTTCAGATGAATTTGATGTATGTAATTCAAGCCATATGCATTCTAAAGATTTATTCTTAGAAATAACCCACACATTTGCAATCCCTCTCGATAATTCACACAGCTATGTTATAATCCTCACCATCAAGAAGTTCATCTTTGAATCTAACCTTATTTGTTAGACTCTGACCACTTCCAATCTAAGTTATATGTACCAACAGAGTCTGTGAGTATTTCTATCTTGGTTAGACTTATCCTCTGTCTGTCCCTCACTAAGCTACAAGCTTTTTAAGGACAAAGGCAATACCTTAGGTATGTTTATATCACCATGTTTGGCACTCAGTTGGTTCTCAATAAATGTCTGTTGAATTTAAGAACTAATGAATGTAGCCCTTTTAAATTGCTGTTATGGTTCTTGGTATATGCAAAGATTGTCATTAAATCATTCCTCTGACTTGACATCTCATGTGTCTTAGTATCCCACTCTCTTTAGTGGAAGTGTAAAGGCATGCTTCTCAATATGGTGCAGAATAAAGAAGGGCTGGTGAGAGGAAAGTTTTGATATCAACTAATTTATTGTGAAAAAGACTGTATTAATGGAAAATACAATCTATTTTTTGTACCCCAACAAAACTCTAAAGTCATCTCAGTATAAAAAATTGAGAAGGACATGTAATGAGATTGAAGTTTCCATTAGAGTGGACACATTTGAACCCCTGTGGAGTGTAACTTTCTCAAAGTCATATGAAGGGACTGCTTATGACAACAAATCATCTTCACTCTGTACTAACAGTTATTCGTTTAGGACTGCTGTCCATGCTAAGATGAGATCCCTCTAGAATAAACTCAAGATGAGGAAAATTGGCAAAAGTTTCTTTTAAATGATGGGAAAGAAAAGAATAGCCTAACCTTTATTTCCTTAGAGCTGTATTCATCATCTTCTTGTAGCATGAGTTCCCTGTATGAAATATATTTAAGGTGTATCCCAGCCTACAGTCTTGATAACAAGGGCAAAAAAGCAAGGCACAAAAAAATGGTTTTACAAAACAGTAATTATATTACACAATGCATAAGCCTCTGTCTTCCTAAACAGCTCAGTTTCCTGTAACTTCCAAAAAACAAGCTAATAATTACTGCTTTGGGTATATTAACAAGGAAAGACTTTACTAATTGATACTAATAACTCAGAATTTGTGTGTATACATGATTTTGTTAATTAAAAATTTGGGTTTATAACCTTTGATGAATCTGTCTAAAGTAAGTAGTCCTATAGATCAAGATACTAATGGTTCCTGATATGAGTATTTAGAATTTCGATTATGAAAAAGTTCTTTTTTAAAAATTAATTATCTAAAATTATTTATAAGTGACCATTTTGGCTTAATTATGCTATGTGCTGTGCTATTATAACTAACTATATTAGCTTTTTACAATCAGACTAATGAAACTACAACTTTTCAGATTTTAGTTTTCAAATATGAAAACTACAGCTTTTCATATTTCCTTTATTTTACTAATAAAGACCAGTCTTTTCTTCAAGTACTTTGATTTTAATATTTATCAGGGTCAGAATGTAAATCTTTAGAAATGGAAAGGTTACTATCCAGTCAAGGAGATGGAATCACATCTCACCATACACGCTCCATTGCACCTTGGAGTTGGTGACCTCAAAGGGCATCATAAATGCTTATTTTTATAGAATTGGTACAGAAAGTAAACTCACAATGAGTCAGTTCCCATGGATTGCCCTAAAGTAGTAAACTTTATTTTGTTTTATTTTTTAACATCTTTATTGGAGTATAATTGCTTTACAATGTTGTGTTAGTTTCTGCTGTATAACAAAGTGAATCAGCTATACATACACATATGTCTCCATATCTCCTCCCTCTTGCGTCTCCCTCCCACCCTCCCTATCCCACCCCTCTAGGTGGACACAAGCACCGAGCTGATCTTCCTGTGCTATGCGGCTGCTTCCCACTAGCTATCTGTTTTATATTTGGTAGTGTATATATGCCCATGCCACTCTCTCACTTTATCCCAGCTTACCCTTCCCCCTCCCCATAGCCTCAAGTCCATTCTCTACGTCTGTGTCTTTATTCCTGTCCTGCCCCTAGGTTCTTCAGAACCTCTTTTTTTTTTTTGAGATTCCATATATATGTGTTAGCATATGGTATTTGTTTTTCTCTTTCTGACTTACTTCACTCTGTATGACAGTCGCTAGGTCCATCCACCTCACTACAAATAACTCAATTTCGTTTCTTTTTATGGCTGAGTAATATTCCATTGTATATATGTGCCACATCTTCTTTACACATTCATCTGTCGATGGACACTTAGGTTACTTCCATGTCCTGACTATTGTAAATAGTGCTGCAGTGAACATTGTGGTACACGACTCTTTTTGAATTATGGTTTTCTCAGGGTACATGCCCAGTAGTGGGATTGCTGCGTTATATGGTAACTTTATTTTATCAAAGTATAGTTGATTTATAATGTTGTGTTAATTTCTGCTGTACAGCAAAGTGATTCAATTATACATATATATACATTCTTTTTTATATTCTTTTCCATTATGGTTTATCACAGGGTATTGAATATAGTTTCCTGTGCTGTGCAGTAGGACCTTGTTGTTAGTCAAGTTTAAATGAGAACTATTTTCACTGGGGCTCCTTTATGTAGTCATAAACATTTTAGAGCTCCATGCAACCACCTGCTTCTGGTGGTGCCACATTTGAGAAAAATCCCTGTTCTTTCTCTTCCTATCATAACCACAGTAGCCAGAGTGAACCATAAGTTCAATAACTGAAGATTGATCTTTTTGCCTCTGCTCTGTGGTCCAGCATCCCTCCCCGGAGAGTGGGGAGGCAGGAGACTTGACTGCAATGTGCTTAGCTAGGATGACTGGTAAAAGGCATAAGGAGGAACAATTCAAGGTGATAGTGGACTCACTGTCCCGTATTCTCTACGCTTCTTGGCTCACCCCTAGAGACTCCCCCATCAGCTGGCAAGACTTCCCAGTAGGGGGTTTCTGGGGAGCAGAGCCTTAACTTCTTTTCAGATTTAAAGGCCCAGACTGCTGCATGATGGATTCTCCCCTAATATCATTAGTTGCACATGCTGCTAATTGTAGTGGTTGCTAATCCATCTGAGCAGCCAAAATGATATTAGCTTTCAATAGGATTTACATCTATCCAGGCTTGTTTCTGCATCAGCTAGCAATTAAAGTTTAAACTGTTGAACATGCAGCTTGCTGTAGGCTAAGTAATATTTAATAGCATTAACAACGCATTTCCCTATTTGCCTCCGAATCTCTTTACAGGCTCATCAATTCGCCATCACCTTTGTGTGGCACAGCCGACATTAGCTCTTACCCTAACAGCTTCCAGAGGAGGGCACTGTCATAAGAGACAAGACAATAGAAGTGCCAGCTGCACATATAAGTCTTAGCAGCACAATTTATGTTTCTGGTCCTATCCACTCTCTTTCACACACAGTCACTCTCACACTTATTGAAGGAGGTAAGTTGTTCTGTCAGGTCAGGCTTTGAGAAAATTGTAAATTAACTTATTTGGACCAAAGTGTTTATCGAAGATGAATATTAACTAAAAGGCTGTTTGAATCATTCTAAACAATGTGAGAAATCCAGCTCTTTCAAAGTTCAATGTAAGCAGAATTAAACTCTCTTGATTGACTTGTTTGGTAAAGATTTATTTGTGTGTAATTGAGGGAAATCAGGCTAAAACATAAACTCCATGGGTGTGGTTTCTTTGTCTGCCTTGTTCACAGCTGTATCCTTACCCGTCTACTGCAAAGACCATCACATATAATGTGCTTAGTAAATATTTGTTGGAGTAATGATTGCATGATATAAGTGATGGACAATTCAAACTTTGGATCCCAACCCCAAGCCCCTGACACCTCCTCCCTTGCTCTGTGGGGTATACACACACCCACTGCCCACACAGTCCTTGTTTCTAGGCCACTGGCCAGTGGGTGGATGAGTCAGGGGTGGGGAGAAGGGTCAATTTAGAAGACATTCTGTAATCACTGAAAGAAAGGTGTCCTTGTTCAGACCAGAACAAGATAGTCTGATATAAAAATATGTCTCTGGCCTATAAATCTTCCTGCCTGGGGATCAATGTTGGTGGATGTCAAATGGGTGCAACTTCAGAATGAGAGGGTATTATTAGTCCCCTAGGGCTTTCATAACAAAGTATAAAAAACTGAATGGCTTAAAATAGCAGAACTACATCACCCCACAGTTCTGGAGGCTAGAAGTCCCAAATCAAGGTGTCAGCAGGGCCCTGCTATCTCTGACAGCTGTGGGGGAGAATCCTTCCTTGTCTCTTCCAGCTTCTGGGGTTTACCAGGAGTCCTTGCTCCTTGGCTTGTACACACATCCCTCCACGGACATGGCTATCTTCTCCCTGTGTGTCTTCATATTATCTTCCCTCTGCGTGTCTGCCTCTGTATCCAAATTTTCCCTTTTTATAAAGACACCAGTCATATTCAATTAAGACTCACCCTAATGACCTCATTTTAATTTGATTACCTCTATAAAGGCTCTATTTCCAAATAATGTCACATTTGAGGTACTGGGGGTTAGGACTTAGATCTTTTTAAAAAACAATATAACCCATAACAAAGGGTTGTATGCAGTCTGGAAGATGATAAAAGGACATTTTCAGGCCTAGAAACCTCCCTTCTTGGGAACCAGAATAATCCATATTGTCTGGGCATAAAGGTCAATAATAATTGAATTATTCTTATCATTCTTGGCCTCTACCATCTTGTAATTCCCACTTTAATTGACCTTTATTATATAATTTTCTCCAACTATTTCCCTGATCATTCTTTGTGTTTAGTAATTTCTCTTTCTCATCCATCCTTTAGTGGCATTCTGTCTAAACTGTCAGTTGGTCCATATTCTTTTTGCTGTGTTTGGCCAATAAGCCACTGGTTTATTTTTTATTTTACTTTTTTTAACATCTTTATTGGGGTATAATTGCTTTACAATGGTGTGTTAGTTTCTACTTTATAACAAAGTGAATCAGCTATACATATACATATATCCCCTCCCTCTTGTGTCTTATTCCCACCCTCCCTATGCCACCCCTCTAGGTGGTCACAAAACACTGAGCTGATCTCCCTGTGCTATGCGGCTGCTTCCCACTAGCTATCTGTTTTACATTTGATAGTGTATATATGTCCATGCTACTCTCTCACTTCGTCCCAGCTTACCCTTCCCCCTCCCCGTGTCCTCAAGTCCATTCTCTACGTCTGTGCCTTTATTGCTGTCCGGCCCCTATGTTCTTCAGAATCATTTTTTTGTTCAGATTCCATACTCCATATATATGTGTTAGCATACGGTGTTTGTTTTTCTCTTTCTGACTTACTTCACTCTGTATGACAGACTCTAGGTCCATCCATCTCACTACAAATAACTCAATTTTGTTTCTTTTTTTTTTTTTGCGGTACGCGGGCCTCTCCCGTTGCAGAGCACAGGCTCCAGACGCGCAGGCCCAGCAGCCACGGCCCTCGGGCCCAGCCACTCCGCAGCATGTGGGATCCTCCCAGACCGGGGCACAAACCTGTGTCTCCTGCATCGGCAGGCAGACTCTCAACCGCTGCGCCACCAGGGAAGCCCAATTTTGTTTCTTTTTATGGCTGAGTAATATTCCATTGTAATGTGCCACATCTTCTTTAACCATTCATCTGTTGATGGACACTTAGGTTGCTTCCATGTCCTGGCTATTGTAAATAGTGCTGCATTGAACATTGGGGTACATATCTCTTTCTGAATTATGGTTTTCTCAAGGTATATGCCCAGTAGTGAGATTGCTGGGTCATATGGTAATTCTGTTTTTAGATTTTTAAGGAACTGTTCTCCATACTGTTCTCCATAGTGGCTGTATCAATTTACATTTGCACCAACAGTGCAAGAGGATTCCCTTTTCTCCACACCCTCTCCAGCATTTATTGTTTCTAGATTTTTTGATGATGGCCATTCTGACTGATGTGTGGTGATACCTCATTGTAGTTTTGATTTACATTTCTCTAATGGTTAGTGATGTTGAGCATCCTTTCATGTGTTTATTGGCAATCTGTATATCTTCTTTGGAGAAATGTCTATTTAGGTCTTCTTCCCATTTTTGGATTGGGTTGTTTGTTTTTTTTGATATTTAGCTGCATGAGCTGCTTATAAATTTTGGAAATTAATCATTTGTCAGTTGCTTCATTAGCAAATATTTTCCTCCATTCTGAGGGTTGTCTTTTTGTCTTGTTTATGTTTTCCTTTGCTATGCAAAAGTAAGTTTCATTCGGTCCCATTTGTTTATTTTTGTTTTTATTTCCATTTCTCTCAGAGGTGGGTCAAAAAGGATCTTGCTGTGATTTATGTCATAGAGTGCTCTGCTTATGTTTTATAGTGTCTGGCCTTACATTTAGGTCTTTAATACATTTTGAGTTTATTTTTGTGTATGGTGTTAGTAAGTGTTCTAATTTCATTCTTTTTACATGTAGCTGTCCAGTTTTCCCAGCACCACTTATTGAAGAGGCTGTCTTTTCTCCATTGTATATTCTTGCCTCCTTTATCAAAAATCAGTTGACCATACATGCGTGGGTTTATCTCTGGGCTTTCTATCCTGTTCCATTGATGTATATTTCTGTTTTTGTGCCAGTACCATACTGCCTTCATTACTGTAGCTTTGTAGTATAGTCTGAAGTCTGGGAGCCTGATTCCTCCAGCTCTGGTTTTCTTTCTCAAGATTTCTTTGGCTATTTGGGCCCTTTTGTGTTTCCATACAAATTGTGAAATTATTTGTTCTAGTTCTGTGAAAAATGCCATTGGTAGTTTGATAGGGATTGCACTGAATCTGTAGATTTAAGCCAATGGCTTAAATTGTACTTGCTCTTTGGTCTTACTACACAGGGATGATTGAGTCTACTTTGTGGAAAATTGGTATTGTGAGACAGGCCAATTCATTCTGAGAGTTAGCTATTTTATTAGACACAATGATTTCTAAAGGTCATATTAATTTTTTTTTGTTATTTTATTTCAAAGTAATCTATAGTTTTGGCATTCATAGAATAAGGAATAAAGGTAACCATAGTTCTTATTTACATAGACATTATCTATTTTGCTTTGAAACACAAAATGCTAAAAACAGTCAGTGCCTTTAGGCTGGGTTTATCTCTAGGCTACCCTAGATGAATGAAACACATTTGTGTTTTCTCCCTCTTTGGAAACTACTTAGTGTAATTGTGATAAGCTTGGTATTTCAATGCCTTGCAAAACATTGACGTCTCATTTTAAAAGAACAAAATGTTCCTTGTGATGACATGGAGCATGTCCTCATGATCTACACTTCATCCATCATTCAACTAAAAAAGAAGTATAGAAATAAGAAACATTACTGAGGCCTATTAACATTTAAAAAATTTTAAAATCTTATTTCTGTTGAGTTTGATTAGCTCCTGCCCCAGAAAAAAGCTTCACGTCGACGTCCTTAGTGAGGAGAGACAAGAACAGATGAATGGCTTTCTTCACGCTTCTTGTTGGGTGAATCAGTCATGCTCCAGGGTCATGTTGAGTTTGCCATTTTTGTACAAAATCACTTAATAAATTGATTGGCACCTTATCTTGGTGTCAGTGTCACTCCACTTTTAGAGATGTCCAAACTGTTTAAATATCAAAAACAAACCATGGAGGACAACTCGGTGAGAAAGGGTTTGTGCTAGCTGAAGATCAAAGGGAGACAGATGACTGCTGTATATACGTGATGTTACCAGAGGAGAAGCACAGTGATTTAGTCAGTGCATATGGTCAGAGCTTCTTGGCTGGCCTCAGTGAACAGTGAAAGCAGCTGGAGACTAAGCCAGGACAAGCATCTACAGAAAATCAAAGTGACATGTTCTAAGGAAAACGAGATTTTCAGCATTAGGAAGGTGAATATTAGAATGTGACTTCATATAAACTATTTTTTAGAAAATTAATGAACCTAATTCTGGGTATGTTAAAGGAAAAAAAAGAATCCATTTAAGTGGATAAGTGTTATGAAGTATAAAGCAAAATATGATCACATTAACAATATGATACCTTAAGCTGGCATGGTCAGGAATTTTAAGAGCGCTATCAATAAATTGTCAATCTTGAAGAAAAGATCCTGTGGCCAAATTTTAATTTATGAGTATTTTATTAGCTTGGACTCAGTGTCTGAGTTTTCCACACATGGTCAGTTAATGAATGTACAATGTATTTGGTTGTATAATTTATTGCAAATATGCTGGGGAAGATTTAGGTAAAACATTAAAGAGTCAGTATGAAAAGCAACATTTTAACCTTATAGAGGTTATTCTCTTGAATGATTTGATCATAAACTATGTCATATATGGAGAAAATTTTCAGGACATAAGTTCCATTCAGACTGAAAAGCAGGATATAACTGTAACTTTAAGTAGTTTCCAAATTTGATTTTTTTTTTTTTTGTCTGACACTCTTCTTGATAAGGTTGTAGGATGACATTATGTAGTCTCATTCTTTTCTGTAAAGCAGTCACTTCAAAAACACAAAGTACCCATTGTGAGAAGCCCAGCCATGGAAGCAGTGATTGGGTATGATGACTTCAGACTACGCTCCAACCATGCTTGTCTATGCAGGATGCTATGGGCTTGGGTTAGGGGAAGCTAAAAGTCATAATGAAAGCAAACTGTGAGCAGCTGTTCCCAAAGTTACTATGTGTTTGGTTTGGACTTCTGCTTTCATGAATTCCTAGAATTCATTTGCAAAATAGTAAGTAAATTTTGCATTTCAAATCTGAACAAAGCATCCGAGGAAAAGAATCCTTAAAAGTAGTGTGACATTGTATTCTATGAAATCTCTAACCACAGAGCCTGCATGCCTGCACACTATCCTATGTTCTATTTGACTTAAATTTTTTTTTTTTAATGATACTGGTATTCTTCTCCAGATGGTATAAGCTCTAAGTACAGGGATTCTGTCTTATTTACTCTAGCATCTAATACCATGTCAGGCACACAATAGTTGTTCAAAAATATGTGTCAAATATTCATCATATGAATAATTATAATTTAAGATGGCTTAAAAGTTAGAGCTAATGGATTTCTTTTCCTTCAAACCTCTTCTAATCTTTCTTATCTTAGTAAATGGTAACAGTTATTACCCAATTGTTAAGCAGAAACCTGGGCACTGCCCTTGATTCTTTCCTTTCCCTCATCCCCCCTATTTAACAAGCCCTGTAGTTGCTGTCTTGGGTCCGTCCTCCACTCCACATTAGCACCACTGTTGTGGAAGCCTGAGTCATGTCATTTCTTGCTTGGACCTCCTCAATGGTACCCTCACCAGTTTTTCTGCTTTTACTCTTGCCTTTCTTTAATCTGTTCTCTTCACAGCAGCCAGAATGATCTGAAAGCACAAATGGATCATAATATTCTACTGCTTATACCCTGCAATGGCTTCCCGCCAACTTGACAGACAATCCCCTTCCTTACCAGGGTCTACAAGACCCATCTGGTCTGGTCCTCACCTCCCTCTCCAATCCAGACTTGATCAACCCTTCCATTCCTTCGTTATAATCCAGCCGTGTCTGTCTTCTTGCAGTTCGCCATGCTTTCCTCCACCTCTCAGCTTTTTTTCCTGTGCTTTCTTCTACCTGGAATGAACTTCCTCCTAGTCTTTGAATGGCTGGTTTCTCACCCTTCCAGTCTCACTTCTCCTTTGAGAAACCTCCCTTGAACCCCCGCCTGAGTAGGTGTCCCTTCACAGCCCCTCCTCAAGCATTTCATCTGCTTTGCATGTTTTTTTTTAATATGTATAGTTGTTATTTTATTGTAGAAGAAAAAATATCCTGAAATATTTGTTAAATAACAATAACTCCTGACCAAATCATTCTTCAGGGTTCTTGGGCCTCACCATCTGGTTAAACGCAGTGAGCGCTCCCTCAGCCTTATGATAAGCTTCATTAATATTGCCATAAACCACAGAAAAACCCAAAGATTTTCTAAATGGCTTCCAAATTTCTGCATAGATGCCCTTAATTAGTCCAAAGGTAAACAATAAACAAGTTGGCAGAGAAATTAGAAGGATCTCTGAGAGGGAAAAGATGTTAACAATTGGTGAATCTAGAACAAAGGGTATATAGGTGTTCATTACAACGTTTTTTCAACTTAATTTTTTAGTTACAAGCAGACTGAAAAGTTGCTTTGGCATGATCATGCTATTTTCCAGATGTGCCTAAAAAATGTATTCAATTATTTCTTTTCAAACCAGAAATAGAAAATCAGTTCTCCCCCAGGTGATACGTTCTATTCTGTTTTAAAAAGCTTCCAGAGCTTTCTGGAAAGTTTACATTATGGGGCTACAGTACGATGATATGGTTTTATAGTTCTTGGGAAGTGTCTGAATCAAACTCTCATCGAAGGTCTGTGATAGTCACTGCTCTGTCCACAACAGTCACATGGCTGCAGCTACAGAAGAGAGGTGGATCCTTGCTGTGTGGATGAAATCCTTTCTGGTGACAGGAAGAAATCTCCTATAGTCCATGGTCAGTTAGTCTAAAGAATCCAGTTTCCTGGAACTTGGGGGAACAAACAATGGCTATCGACTCTGGCAACACCATCTGGTAGGAGCAGTGAGCGTGTAGGTCAACACTGGAGAGGAAGGCAGTCTGCGTGAGATGAGCGTGAATCCAGCCCAGTGTGTTGCCCTGCTGATCCTATATGAGGAAAAGCTCTTCTTCGTTCTTGGTGTTGCAATAATCAGACCCAGCACTTTGCTTGGAAATGAGGATATGGGTAATGGTAAATTCATTCCTCATCAGTTTTCCACAGAGAATTCCACATGTCTCTACTCCCCGGACAGTGTTGGCACTGGCTAACTGGAGAAACTGTGGGCAGAGCTTCCCAGGTACCACCATGTGGCACAGTCCATCGATTGTAGGAGCTTCCGAGTTGCTCAATGCTCCAGGTTTCAAGGATCTACCCACTACAGGTGGCTTGGCAGGCCTTACAGTTGTATTACAGTCCGAAGGCTGTGTGTATATAACAGGTGCCGTGGGGAACACATCTAGGGAGGGCTTCTCTAAGTCAGGTACCAGTGGGCCGTCCAGGCCAGGGTCCACTTTCCCAAACTCCTGTACAATTTTCAGTCATTCTTTTTCTAGTTCCTGGTTTTGGATCATCTCCTCAAAGGCATGGAACTGTTCCTGCTCCAACTGTTGCTGCTTCTGTTGTGCCACCCTCTGTCTTTCCTTTTCCAGCTCTTGCTGGATGGCTACGTTTCGGGCAAATTCTTCCTCTTCCTTCTTTTTTTCTTCATTATAGTCTATATATTCTTTGGTATATCATTTTAACAGTTCTGCTTTCAGCTCTTCTGCTTTGGGAAATGCAATCTCCTTTAATTTCTTTACTGTGTCTTTCTTTTCAGGAATGACAGCCGATTTGTAATCTCAATGCTTTGGTAGTTTCTCAATAAAAAGCGTGATATACTTGTTATAGAGGATGAACGCATGTTCAACGTTGCCTTCCTCAGAGTAAATAGATGTCATTCGTATAATCTCCACTCCAAAGTGGAAGTACCAACGGGGTGGAATGTCTTCGTTTATCTCGACTGCACTACCCATCTGGGAGAGAGCCCTCACCTGGTCTTTGGGTGGGAGGCTCACATCTCCACGGTCAGACATCAGGACCAAGAAGTTCTGTCCCCTCGGACGACACTTGGCGCTTCCGGAACAGCTTTGCATGTTTTTATAGTCCCATCACTATTTGCAAAAATTAATAATTTGTTTATTATCTATCTTCGCTAGAACTTTGGAACTTTGTTTACTATAGCACCCAGTACAATGCCTGATATATATTATGTGATCAGTAAATATGAAAAATTAATTGAGTGATAGAACATCCAACTAAGTATTTTATATGTATATATAGTGCAGAGGGGAGGTAAATGGGAAAGTTTTGTTTTGGTTTAACCATAACCCTTTCTCCATTAACCCACTTACTAAGCACCAAATACGTGAAAGCTATTCTGAGGCTGTTGTGAATTCAAAGAAAGAGACCTGGTCCCTGCCCTTGTGTACTTAGAGCCTGGGAGAGAAGATTAGTACGTATATCAGTAACTATAATTCAAGAGATGATTGGAAGAGAAGTGCTCTGGAAGTTTTTTTCATTTATGTACAATTTATATTTTATCTTTTTTTTTTTAATTGCATTAGACAGTGGATAGGGGTTTCAAGGGAAAAAAATGACTTGTCTCTGGATGAATCGGGGAAGGCTTCATGAAGGATTCAGTGTTTAACTGAGATTCTGAGGAATATAGGATTTGGAGGTGCAAGTGGAGTGAAAAAGGGCTGTCACTATAAATGCTGCACTATAAATGCTGCGCAAAGCGCGCAGCTCAAGCGGGGAGCTGCTGGAAGGGGCAAAGCTCGCCTGAATAGAAGGGCTGTGTTGGGAAATTGGGGTTTTCAGGGTGTGTGGTGTTTGTAACTGCCTGGAGAAAGAGTTTGTGTATTGTTTGAGGAAGCAAAGAGAAGCCCCTGAAGCTTTTCAAGCTGGGCAGTGATTTCATTCGAGAGTGGTTTGGGATGGTTAGTCTCAATGTGCCGTGTAGGATGGATTAGAACAGGGAAGAAATGGAAGTAAAGGCAGTGTTCGGAAACTTCCAGCTCTAGGAAAGAGGCAAATAAGATCAATGGTGATCATAGTGGGAATGAAGAGTAGGGGGAGATTGGGGAGGTAGTACAGAGGAGAAAGCCACCTGTTTTGGAAACTCATTGATAGGTTCAAGGTGTAGGCAGGGGACAAGATAACTGTGGGGTGATGCCAATAGAATGAGAGCGGAGGTCTAGGTTCATACAATAGTTGGGGAGGAAAACTGAGAAGGAGAGTTCAGTCAGAGTACTTGAGTGTGAGATGGGGAGTATACTTCATGCAGAGTCAGACGACATAGGTTGAAACCCTGACTTGCTCACCAGCTTACTGCTTACTGGTCACCATGTGACCTCCTTAAACTCTCTAACCCCAATTTCCTTCCGCATGAAATGGAAACAAGTCCATGATTATTGTAATATCAAGCACTAGCGTAAGAATTCAGTGAGATTATGCATTTACGAAGTGCTTTGTAAACCCTCGTGGGAGGACAGAATCGGCAAGGAAACTCTAGGTATGTAACTGATGGGTATTGGATATTGGCTATATTATGGATTATAAAACTGCTTTAAACAGTTGTCACGGTTCCTGTTTCCTAGCTTTTATTGTGTCATTGTCCCAGAACACATTATTAAAAAGAATTTTTTTTTTTTGGTTTGTTTCATTGGTCAGGTAACCTGACCTTTTTCTTTGAAAATTCTTAGTTATATAAAACTTAAACAAGCCATTGAGGAGACTCTAGGACTTGAACAGCGGAAAAGGTAAGCAAGCTGGCAGCCGCGGTGTCGCTCCCTCCGGCGGGTGGAAGCCTCGCTTTCCCGCACTGCCTCCCTGTGTCCTCAGAGGGAAGCGCTGCCGCGGGCTCCCTCTGGTTAAAGCGCCCTCTGTGTCTGGTTCAGAGGCGCGGACATCTGATGGAATTGCAATGCCCGCAGCAGAGCTCCGCGCTAGGCTCAAAAAGCTCTCAGTGCTCTCTAAAGGAAAATGAAATCCGGCTGGCAAAACCTCGCTAAAGCTTGGGCAGAACCCGGGGGTTATATTTACTTAAAATAAAACAAAACAAAACATTTAGGGAAGAGCCTGTTTCTAAACCTCCCTTACCATCGCAAGAAATTTAATTTCTTTTGAAGTGCCAGCATTCCAAAAAGAGGGATGTGAAGAGGTATTACAACCATGGACTATGGGGCAGACCCCTTAAAGTAAATAAGCTCCTTGTCCACTCCCAAATAAATGGCTTTTGTTTGAGGATGGGGTGAGTTTGATAAGGACGGTGTTACAGCATTTAATGAGGTGCAAGGGAAAAATGACTTTCATAAGTTCACATGGCTGTCATTTTATTCTCTCTTATGTTCCCTTTTCTCTGAACTCCAGCTTTACAGATGGGCTTCTGGATGCTTCCGCATCTATTCAGTAGAAGTCAGGAATATGTTGATACCAGTCTGCATTTGCTGTGGGTTTATATACATCTATTTCATGTTCCAAGAAAAGCTATAAATGAGGGGGAGGAACAAAAAAAGTTGTGTGTGGGCTGTTTTCACTGGCATGTAGTAGCCTGCTGGAGTCCACACAGAGTCTTTTGAATGGACTGAGCATAAAACATACACACACACAGATTTCCTAGAGCCATAATCTTTTTTACTCTCTTTGATTCTTACCTCATGTGGATTTTATGTCTTGGTCATTTTTTTTTTAAATCAACAATAGCCTGTGGATTTTTTCTCCTTTTTAAGTCATCTGCTTCGGTGGCAACATTACCTAAACACATTCCCAATTCCATTATGCTCATTAGTATTAGTGGAGTAATCATCATTCCCTTCCTTGGCTCCTTAGACTTGCTTCAATATTTACACATTGGCTGAAGCTGATTGAGTAGAAATAATGAGCCTTCGACATCCTCACAGCACAAGGTGGTTGAAACCTTGTTTCTACTGGGTGGAGTTTATGGCAGAATAAATGATATGTCTTAGAATGATCAATGAAAATGACAGATGGTGTCCCTGGTACTTGTCACACTAGCCCAGCACTGTGGTGGTGACTGTGACATGACCCAAGCTGGACCGACTCTGCCTATCAAGTGACCAGGAGAAACAGAATAGCCCTTATGCCTTCTCCAGCCTCTACTCAAATTATTATCTCATTCTTTTTAAGGGAAAGGTCCCTTTTTAGCCAGAGGGCTTTCCTACAGACTTGTCAGGTCTTTATTCCTACTCTGGGCTTCCTGAAAGTACAGTTTTATATGTAAAGAACTTCTGTTGGAATTTTTTTCTATTTATTTTCTGGTAAAATAAACAAGTCAACTTTCCTGACTTCATCAAACACCTAATTCACTGGGCATTTATGAAGCGCTTGCGACTTGCCAGACTGCTAAGAGCCGAGTCCTTTCTAACTTATTCTATCCTCCCAGGAACAAGCTAAAATAAAAAGAATAGGAATTGAAGACAGAGTTTTAAAAACATGGAGAAATTCTAGAAAGCATGCACCTAAGAGTTTGCTTGACCTAATTTAAGAGAAAGAGAAGAATTTAAAATATGTTTTCATCTCTAACAATAACCTTTTCTTCTCAACCAACTCACCACAATTTTCTAGCAATGTGGATTATTTTGAGACAAGGAGAGATCCTTTTGACTAATATTTGTCCCCTAAGCGTAGGATGTTTGTATATTTAGACATCTGTGCTTCCTGTCACAGGACAGCTAAAGACTTTTTCTCAGGTTTTGAAGAAAAAGCCCTAGGTTTTGAAGATTTGTTTTTATCATTGACAACCGTCCCCTTTAGCACTGGGGCTGCAGGCTGCCTCCCTGCTGAGAGTTTAGAATGTTTCCCTGCCACACAGACAGCGCTCACTCCCTGCATGGCATTCAGCCTCCATGAACACTCTAGAAGACATCTATATTCAGGGCTAATTGTCGTTCACCTCACCTTCATTATCCAGCCCTGGCTTGAGCTCTTGCACCTTTTTGTTTCTGTCAGCAGCTCAGAAAAGAAAGATCCAAGGGACCTAAAGCCCACCTTCAGACTGGAGGTCCTGACCCACAGGAGCAGAGAAAATTGTGAAGCAGTTTTATTCATAGAACTGTGAATAAAAACTGGTACAGGGGAAAGAAAAAAATCAGAGGGGGAGAGAAAAGAAGAGGCGCGGGAAGAGGGTGGTGAGAAACCAAGCAAAAGAGCTTCTGAGTTCACAAAGCAGCAGCCAGGGAGACGGGGAACCCACAGCCAGTGCAGGGAAGGGATGCACCACCCCGGGCGAGGGCTCCTGCGCTGGCAGACCCAGCTTTCCTGGGGGTGCAGTGCCAGGGAGCTCCACCCAGCTCTTCTGGGATAATCTTCCAATTTTACAGTCAGAAGGGATGTTAATAGTTGTCAATTCTGGCCATCTCTTTTAAAAATGTCTTCCTAATTTTATTGAGATATAATTGACGTACAGCATGATAAGGTGTACAGCGTGATGGTTTGACATACATATTTTGTGAAATGATTACCGCAGTTTCATTAGCATCCATCATCTCTTATAGATACAATAAAAAGAAAAAGCAAAATAAGAAAATTAAATTTTCCTTATGATGAGAGCTCTTAGGATTTATTCTCTTAACAACTTTCCTATATACCACATAACAGTGTTAGCTATAGTCATCATGTTGTGCATTACATCCCTAGTACTTACTTATCTTATAGCTGGAAGCTTGTACCTTTTGACCACCTTCCTCCAATTCCCCTCTCTCCTGCCCCCCAATCCTCCCCACCTCTGGGAACCACAAATCTGAATTTGGGGGCTTTTGGATTCCACACATTAGGGAGATCGCACAGTATTTGTCTTTCTCTGTCTGACATTTCACTTAGCATAATGCCTTCAAGGTTCCTCCATGTTGTCTCAAAAGGCAAAATTTCCTCATCTTTATGGCTGAATAATACTGCATTGTATATCGTATATATATACAACTTCTTTATCTATTCCTCTGTCGATGGACACTTAGGTTGTTTTCACGTCCTGACTGTTGTAACTAGTGCTGCTATGAACGTGGGGGTGCCAGATATCTTTTTGAGTTAGTGTTTTCATTTTCTTTGGATATATTCCCAGGACTGGGATTGCTGAATCAGATGGTAGTTCTATTTTTAAGTGTTTGAGGACCCTCCATACTGTTCTCCATAGTGGCTGCACCAATTTACATTCCCACCAACAGTGCACAAAGGCTCCCTTTCTCCACATCCTCGCCAGCATTTGTTATCTCTTGTCTTTTTGAAGATGGCCATTCTGACAGGCATGAGGCGATATCCGTTCTTAACAATCTCTTTTTAAAGGTAAGAATATCAAGAATCTAATATGTTTATAAAATGCACCATTTTGTAAAGCTAACTAGTGGCAGACCCTGGTCTCTTGACTCTCAAGCCAGGGCAATTTAGCTGTTGGAGCCACAGCAATGGATTCACACTTCTGTGAGGTAGATGGAGTTGTAAACAGGTAACCCCCAAAGTAGCTCACAAAGTAAAGAATCCAAATGCAATCCAAGTTCCTTGGCGAGGGTCTAGACCAGGATTATAATACCAGAATTATAAATATAAACTGAAAAGGACTGTTTTGAGTGTCTTCCTCAACTTTCTATACTTTCCAACAGTATCTTTAGCTGGGACCTTGGGAGGAGCTTTTATATCTTCTGGTGGAAAAAACCCTTCTCTGCTCTCCTGCAAACAAAAATGTTTGCATTGATTGATTGATTGATTCCTTTATTTATTCGGTCATCCATTACATATTTATGGAGTCCTTGTTTTGTTCAAGTTCCTGAATTATGGAAGTCCCTTCGTTAAGAAAGTCATAGTCTCAATATAAGACATATTCTTAAACAACTGAAACCTGGTTCAGTACCCAGTATCCCCAGTTATAAAGTAGTTAGCATACAGTGTGTACTCTTCATTTCAAATAGTTTAGCCCACAAAACTATTAATTGTTTTTTAAAAGGAGGAGGGAATTACTTAGGAATCTTCCCCCCACCCCAGAATTTCTTAGTAGAGAAGGTTGTTGCTTATTATAGAGGATGTAATCTTTTCTGAGCTCCTGCTATGAGCTAGGTAGCATGTGAAGAACTTTGCTATTTCATTTAATTGCTCTTATCATCCTCCAAGATACTCTACCCATTTTACTGATAAGCATAGGGAGGTTCAAAGAGTTGAATAACTTTTTCATGGCCACTAAATTAAAGTGGCAGAGTCAGAATTCAGGTCTAATGAGTCCCAATTTCCTCTCTGTCCAACACTGGGTCTTGGGGTAACCAAGGTTGACTGGTGATCTGACAGCTCCTTGAGTTGACGATGATGTTGCTTCTATATGCTAGGCTGGGAATATTTGTGGAGATTGGAGTGGAAAACTTGCCTGAAATTAAATTGCTTCTTACATTAAAATGCTTCAACATTATTTGTTCAATATCAAATGCTTCAATTGTGCCTGTCCTTTACTATGTGTTAATTCAAAGACAAATAAGAAATCTCTCTTTCTCTTAAGAAGCTCATGATTATTTATAATAGCCAAAACATGTAAACAACCTAAGTGCCCATTGACAGATGAATGGATAAAGAAGTTGTGACATATATATATATATATATATATATATATATATATATATATATATAATGGAATAGTATTCAGCCATAAAACACAAGGAAATCCTGCCATTTGAGACATATGGATGGACCTTGAGGGCTGTAAGCCAGACAGAGAAAGACAAATCCTGTGTCATCTCACTTATATGTGGGATTCACAATAAACCACACAAAAAAAGTCAAATTCATAAAGATCAGATTTATAGTTACTAGAGACAGGGAGGAAGGGGCACTAGGGAAAAGAGGTTAAAAGTTACAAACTTTCCCGTTATAAGATAAATAAGTACTGGGATGTAATGTACAACATAATGACTGTAATTAACACTGTTGTATGGTATATAGGAAAGTTAAGAGAGTAAATCCTAAGAGTTCTCATCACAAGGAAAAAACTTTTTTTTCTCTTTTTTTGGTATCTATATGAGATAATGGATGTTAGCTAAATTTATTGTGGTAATCATTGCATAATATATGTAAGTCAAGTCATTATGCCATATACCTTATACTTACCCAGTGCCGTATGTCAATTATATCTCAACAAGCCTGGACAAAAAAAGAGGCTCATGGTCTACTGGGAGTGGCAGTGACATGGGTATGAATACAAATAAATGCGGTGTTCTGTGACCTCAAGATAAATCAGTATGCACGATACCATGGGTGGACAAGGGAGGGAGGTCAGCTCTGCTTGGGAGCAGGGCAGGTGCCAAGGATGGCTTTCAGAGAAGTACATGAAAATACCTTCACAGTGCCTAGCCCCATACATGGCCATACATATTCATGATTTCTGTTTTGAGAACCAGAAAGGACTAAAACAAATATATTACATTTATGTTTGAGGACCCTCCATACCCTCCATAATTTTTATGAATTCTACCCCTCAAATTTTCCTGGTCCTTATTTGGTTTTACTTGAAGTCATGGAAATGTGACCTAGATCTTTGAAAGGTCAGGTTTACCTGCTTTTAGCTGCTTAGGAAAAAGGAACACAGGACACAGAGAGCACCATCTTCTCCAGAGTCAATCATTAAGTAAGGGTTGGAAAACTCTCCTTTCCTCTTCTTTTGTTTCACTCATCAGCAACCTTCTCCATCTCTGCTATAACCTCCTCTTCAACCAGATTCACAAAGTGGGAGGATGAAAGTCTTGGGAGAAGGAGACAACCAGCTTCCAAAAACAAGAGGAAAAACCAACACAGTGGAGCCGTTTTCGTGATGGGCTTCAAGTGCATGTATGTGTGTGGTTTCCTTAAGTCACTGGGAAAGTTTTTAATGCTCGTAGAAACCAAAGTGTCCTGGAGAGTTACAGAGAACCCCAGCAGACACCAGCTGACACTTTAAAGGAACTGAAGCCATATATCCACTCCAGAAAGAGTTGGGGAAAGGACAACAGTAGGGGGCCAGCTGCACTGAGTATTTTTTGTTTTTGTTGTTTCTTCCCTTAAAAAAGTACATGTCATAGATGTGTCTTCATCAATCATCCTCCAAACAGAATTACACAGACAAGTTGGTAGCTTATTTCCTTATTTTCACATACATTCCTGTACGCTCTCCCTCTCTCTCTCTCTCTCTCTCTTTCTCTTTCTCTGTCTCATACACACACACACACACACACAC
Source organism: Phocoena phocoena (assembly GCF_963924675.1). Lineage (NCBI taxonomy): Eukaryota > Metazoa > Chordata > Mammalia > Artiodactyla > Phocoenidae > Phocoena > Phocoena phocoena. Next base: position 39,317,336 of record NC_089223.1, read on the forward strand.
ACACACACACACGCACACGCCTCACACATTTTCTTGCTCTCTCTCTCTTGCTTTCCCTTCAGGTACTCAGTCCTGTCAACCTTTTTTGTAACACTTGTCCTTCAGCAATTACTCAAAGCCACAGCAGCATAAAGGTGGAAGAGCTGTCACCTTCAGGTGTTGGGGGCATCTTAGGATACAACTCGAGACTGAATCTACTCTGAGAAGCATAGATCTCACCTATCGTTTCTGTCAAAGTTGAAGCCATTTTCCATAAGCCTTTCTCCAAGGAAATAGAAGTGAGAGTGACAAACTTACTACTTAATGGCCAATGAACGCAGTCTAAAGGGTGAATGGTAGAAGATGATACACACACACACACACACACACACACACACACACCTTTATTGTCTTTCCTATTTAGTATATGCAGGATTAATAAAATAATGCCACGTATAGACATGGTGTCCAGAAGGTGGCTGACCATCTACATCTGGGCTTCCTGCTCCTCACTAAAAAGACCATCTCAGAGTAAGGAGTAGGGAGTATCTCTGGGTCTTAAGTCCAAATTCCTATGGGAGAGAATTTTGAGCACAGACTGGATCTGATAACCTTCCTTGTTCCCAATAGTTATGACCAAGTGATTGGGCCCATGGAGAGGAAGCGGAACTATCAAAAGCCTATTCCTACACAATGTGGATGAAAGTTCTCAGTGGGTAGCAGTTCCTTGGTGGTTCTTTGAGACAAAACCAAAGAGCATTTGCCACAGGTGTATAATAAGAGAGTCCTGACTTTGCTTCTAATAACATAAATACACCTCATAATTCACTCACACTCTCTGTACCTTTTCCCCCCATATTTAAAGCAATAATTTGAAATAGATGATACTTAAGCTCACTTTCAGCTGTAAAATGCTATGAACATGTCCTATGATTTAACTGCTCTTTTTTCAGTTGTAACTGTAACTTCTGGTTAAACACATCAACTTGAATCCAAGAGTTTCAATCCAAGAGTTTCACAGTTCCCTCTGAACTTCTACTAAAATAATAATGAAGAACAGAAGAGGCACAAGCTCCCAAGAACTAAAAAACAACAGAGTTGGAAAGGACAGCAAGTGAGAGATGCCAATAAAACTCCTGAAGCAGGAGAGCTGATGGACAAATGATAATAGACCTGGCAGAGCAGAGGAAGACAAAATCTCAGTCCAAAGAGGCCAAGAAGAAGGTAGCCTATCTATCCACAGAAGCCCTGAAAGCCTTAGAATTTAAAAACACTAGTTATTTCTGAAGAGGGTGCATGATAAGGTTGAAAACATGAGTGTTGGTTGAAAGATTTTATAAAGAGCTGTGAGAAGCTCAGATCCCCCCATCAGATCTATCATAGACATTCACCTCCCATCACCAGGGAGCCAGATGACCAGAGGTTTACCCTTGGGAATGATGAACTCAAGAGGCCCTGGACTGAGACCCTGAGCAGTCAAGGGTGAGGCACTGTACTGAATCAAGGAGGTCTACTGGGAAAATCCTTCTGACCCAGACCCTTTTCCCTCGACACCCAGAACACTGGCAACCACTCAGGAGATTAGAGGGTTAGTATCTGAAGAAATCCAATGATGCAAAAAAGACCTGCAATGATAAATTAGGAGTTTGGGATTAACAGATACACACTACCATACATAAAATAAACGACAAGGACCTACTGTAGAGCACAGGGAACTATATTCAATACCTTGTAATAACCTATAATGGAAAAGAATCTGAAAAAGGATAGATTATATATATATATATATATATATATATATATATATATATATATATATATATAACTAAATCACTTTGCTGTACACCTGAAACATTGTAAATCAATTATACTTAAAAAAAAAAAAAACCAACACTGACCATTTCAAGTGCTCTAGCAAAATAGCCAGGTTTCTAACTCACTAATCACCATTTGACAGACTTCACCATGCCCCAGAGTGTCCAATCAGCTTTTTAGTTCTTCTTTAAACAGTATAAACAGACAAAGATCTCCAGGTCACCTGAGAAAAGGCTCTAACATGGAAGCCTAACAAGTCAGGGGATTTGAAAACAATACAGAAAGTAGAAGAAAACAGAAAAGAAAAATATCAATATTATTTTCCAAGAGATGAGAGAAGATATTACATGGTGAAACAATGAAAGAGATAAAAATAAACATTCATAGAATAAGAAATAGCTCTAGGAAATGATACCAGGTGTGGCCAAAACAACACATTTGGGAAAGGATTGAAACTGAAAATTAAGGCTCAAAAAAGGAGAGAGAGAAAAAAAAAATAGTTGGAAAGTAGAAGAGAATAGATAAGAAAATTAGGAACCATCAAGGAGATCAAACATCTAATTAGTAAGCAATTATTAACTCCAGGAAAATATAAATGTATGTAAGAAAGAAAATGTAATAAGAAACACTAGATGGTTCTAGAGTGAATGATACTTATATAGTCAAAATAATATTAATATTATATATAACAATATTGATTTAACAAAAATTGTGACTAACTGATTTTTGTTGTATTCCAGTGAAGTTGAATATATAACAATGTATTGTTTACCATTTCTTTTCCTTTTATTACATATTGTTATTCATGCTTTTGCTTATTTTTATTGGTGTGTTTATCTTGTATTATTGTTTTGCAAATACTCTTGATATAATACAAATATGTACCTTTGGTTATAATATGATGTAAATTTTTTTTCATTTTGTCCTTCACATTGTTATCTAACTTATGTTATCTTAAATTTTGGTTCCATATCTACCACATCAATCTATTTTGTTTACTTCTTCCTTATTTTCACATTGCTCAGAAGCTTCTTTGAAAATAAATATGACATTAACTTTTATTTTCTTCTTTGATTGTTTTTGTTTTTTATTTCCACGTGCATAAGTTGTAGGTAGAACATTTTTTTCCCTGTGATTAGACTAAGCTCATTAGCCTATCGTAATTTATGGAATAATCCAAACTGTTTTCCCTTGGTTCAAAATATCATTATTTTTATGTACTAAATTCTTACATATGCTTGGACTTTAAATTTCATAGTTTTATTTATACAATTACAATTTCCCACTGGATTAATTCTTATATAGGAAGAGTTTTATCATTGTGAATGCAATTTTCTAAATTCATGATATTCTCTAACTGATCATTAGTATTAACTAGGAAAGTTATTGCTATATGTATATTTATTTTGTAACATGCCATTTTGCTGAACATTATTATCTCTAATAGTACTCAAATTGGGTTAGCCAGAAAAATGATTATATAACTTCCAAATGGTTACAAATGTGTCTTCTTCTTTCAAATATTTATTCCTTTGATTTTGTTTTCTTGTCTTGGTTAAAACTTTCAGAATAATGTTGAATAATGGTGATAATGGACATTCTGATTCCTGACTTTGATGGGACTGCCTTTAAAGAAGTGATGTGAACTCAAATGCCTACAAAAGCCTGGCAGGAAACAAACAAGTGATACAAGCCATGGTAAGAAGACAACAACACAAGTGGCATAAAACAGTCAATGTCACCTGTTCTTTGTGGCAAACCTGAGTGTGCATAGCTGGTTTGCAGTGGGAAGATGCTATTTAGCTACAGTTAATTGTTGTCATGTGGGCCTAATTTGCCAAAAGCCAAAAAATCTAGAAGCTTATTTAAGATGTGATTTTTAAATTCTGGCAACTAGGACAAGTTAAAAACAAAACAATAAAGCAGCCTAACAAACTTATTTGTAGGTCATGTCTAGCCCTTGGGCAGCAAGCTTGAGACCTATCCACTGGGCTGTGGTTACACTAATGAGCACCGTATTGGTCATTGGTTCTAGATAGTTTTTTTTCACATTAAGGAAGTATATTTTAATTTATTCTTTACTAAGAAATTATATCCAGGAATGGATGCTGTATCAGTATTGAGATGACTCATACAACTTCTCATACTTCCAGAAAATTGTGTTTTTATTGAAATTTTAAAATGTATTAGCATCAGGTTATGTATATTTTTCTTATTATTTTCTTGATACAATCTGTATTGAAAGTTAATCATATTTTCTCATTGATATTGTAGTAGTTTACTAGGACTGCCATAACAAAATACCATAAACTGGGTGGCTTAAACAACAGAAATTTATTTCTCACAGTTCTGGAGGCTGAAAATCCAAGATCAAGATGTTGGCAGAGTTGGTTTCTCCTTGGGACTCTCTCCTTGGCTTGTATATGGTTATCTTCTTGCTGTGTCCTCACATGGCCTTTTTCTGTGCACATGTATCCCTGATGTCTCTTCCTCTTCTTGTAAGGACATCAGTCCTATTAAATTAGGGCCCCACTGCTTTGCCTCAATTAATCTTAATTACCTCTTTAAAGTCCCTATCTCCAAATACAGTCACATTGGGGTTATGGCTTCAACATATGGATTTGGGGAGGACACAATTCATTCTGTAACCGATATATTGGTTATCTATTTTTTCCTGTTTCAGAATTATCAGTACGTTCTCCTTTCTAATTTTTATTTTCCCAGCTCTCTGGTCCCATAGAGTGCCAAGCATCCTTTCTATCAGTTGTGTATCCCTGCATGGACTCTTAATTACTACTCAGTAAAGTTGGCAAATAAAACCAAGAGCAAGTGGATGGGACTTTACACACAGATGAAAGAGTAATATTTTGGGGAGTCCAGGCATGGTACTTCTTTGAAAAGGGGAATGCTGAGTAGTGACCTAGTCCCTTCCATATCATGGTTAGGAGCATGGACTCTGGAGCCAGGCCACCTGAATTCAGTTGCAGATCTCCCACTTAACTAGCTGTCTGACTTGGGACAAGTTACTTAACCTCTTTATGCCTCAGTTTTCTCAGATGTAAAATGGAGCTTGTAATAGTACCCACCACAGAGGGTTGTTATTAGGATTAAATAAATTAATATTTGTAAAGTGCTTAGAAGATTGCCTGGCACATACTAGTTGCTTTAGCAATATTTGTAAATAATAAACCACTCTAGGTGGTGCTGGGATCATAGCAGTGGATACGCTGGAATGCATTGGACCTGTTGTCGATAATCCTGTCACACTGATGGGATTCTCCAGTATCTCTCCCTATAGGTCACTTGCACACAGGTCTCATTTTTTTAACTAAATGGACATCTTTCATTAATGGATAATTTGGGGGAGAGGGCATGAGTGCAAATCACATGACTACAAATGAGAGTTTAGCTCTGTAGTCTTAAGCCACATCTAGTTTGTACTCTGACTTGGTCAATTAGTTCCTACCAGTTAAATATATCAATTCTTTGTCAGATTTTTAGAAAATGTTCTACCTTGCCCATCATGTTGTTTTACCTTTTGTTTGCGATTTCGACATATTTAAATGCATCTTAAATATTTGTGAATTTAAGTCCTTTGAATTTTTCTTTTGTGATTTCTTTGACTACTGGTGGGCTTCGATGTTTCTAATTATTTTAAGATTAGAGAACCTGCTCCCTTTATTTGCCAGTCAAGACATTCTGATGCAGGTCACAGTACTGGCAGAGAGACAAATATAGTAGTGACGGGATCAAGTATCAGCTGAAAGTCTCATGTCCTTAAAGCAGAGAATCAAGTCAATTCTTGACTTGACTTGCCTTGCTAACAATTTCATCTCTCAGATGGTGAAGGACGTGATGAAGGGACTACTGTTCTCAACTTCATTATTCCCAGTAAAGAGTCACTTAGTGAAATGTAAATGATGAGAATTTTGGCAAAAGTGTTTATGATGTCTTAGAATATATGATAGGGTAGAGAAAGGTTGACATATTAGTTGCATGTTGGAGACTAGAGGTGGCAAATATTTGACATGCAGTCACCTTCATCCTCCTCCTAGGCTGATGGCTGTCATCAGTAATCAATCAAAAAACTTTTTTCTGCTGAGCTTGGAAGTAGTTTCAAATCCTCCCTAACCCAGCTCTTCGAGAGCCACTATCAACAGATCAAGTTGACAAAGTGCTTATTTTCCATCTTCTTTCTATTTTATAAGGGGGCAGATTTACAAAGTTTCAAAAAATATGTAGACTGGGAGTCTATAATTACTGTAAGAAAATTTACATGACAATTTAAAGCACTTGTCACATCTAATTATAGTGGATTCTTTATACAACAGTCTCTCCTGCTGGATGATGAGACCTTGGATGATGAGGATTATGATGTCTTCTTTGTAACTGTGATATCTTACCTAGGGCCCTGTGGTACATAAAACTCATTCAAAAGTGCTGAATTGAATAATGCTGTTAATACATATGAAAACAGTTTACATATTTACTTAATTTACATATTCAAAACTATTTTTATACACGTTTTTCATTTGCTTATACAGTCTACTAATTTCAGGAGAGAAAAAAATAGCTCCATCAAAATAGCTAAGTGACTGGTCTTTGAAGATAATTTTCAACTTTAAAGCAAGGCAGGATCTTTTTTGTGGTAACAGTCAAGGTTTTTTCCTCAGAAAACATGATTTATGAAGGAAGGATAAGACATATTGGTTAAATATGGAGGAATAACTCACAGAGTGAGTAGCAAAAATTGGTCTTTGGAACTATGTCAAGCTTTCTGGCCTCATTTTCTCTGAAGTGGGTCAACGTGATAAAGGCTTAAATGCAGTGTTTGCAAAAATGTTAATGATGTTCACTAAGTTGAAAGGTAAATCCTCTAGGCTGCCTCACTATGCAGATATTAGGATACTTTATTCCAAAAGGACATGGTCATAACCCTGGCCAAAGCATGGAAATCCCCAGAGCACTGCTGGTCAGAGGCACAGCAAGGCCATGGGACTCCTTGCATGGCAAGTGCAGGTAATTCATTCTTATGACAATGTCAAGACAGAAGGGCTAAAACGAAAACAGTGGTGAGTGATGTGGCGCTGTTTGACCTTTTCCATTGGGGAAATGTGGCTAGAAGGGAAAGTAATTTAAACAGAAGTAAAAGGGGGGTGCCTTTAGTTTGTGACAATCCCTGAAGTCCCTAGTCATTATTCTATACCATGCAACTCCTGTAGTTACTCTCCTAGAGCTAAGTTATTTGGGCTGGCTAAACACAGGATGGAAACCAAACAAACAAACAAACAAATCATCCCCAAACAGGAAAACAGTGAAAGATCATAACCTTGTCATTGCTAACAAGTCAGAAGAAAGAGAGGTCAGAGATTCCATTGATGATAACATTATGTCAAAGGTGATATTTCAGCAGGATTAATTTAGAGGGTCTTTTCATCATCAAGGATTGGAAGAGGGAGAGAAGAACTCTAACCAAAGACTAGCTGTTAAAATCTATGTGTAACTTTATAGCATTCTGAGTTACTGGAGTGACAATATGCATGAAGGAAAGGGATGCTGACAAGGACACTACAAAGGGAGTAGCAATAGGGCTTGGGGACTGTATGTAGATAGGTGAGGGAGAGATGGAGAAATCAAATGCTTCCTCCACATCACACAATGATTTTCACCATCGGATGCTCATTTTAATGTTAGACAAATTCTCTGAAGTAAGACTTTGGTTTTAAAAAGGAAACGAGCATATATTCTTTGTATATTTTTCCTGACTTGGTAGCTATTCCCTCTTCCCCACATTCTTTTGTCATTAAGAATATGTCATTCAAAGAGTCAGCACAATGTAGTGGACCCACAGTGAATTGAGTCAGGAGTGCCAAGCTCAAGTTCCAATTTTGCCCCTGGATAAACTCTGTGACTTACCCTTTCGAAGCTTCAGTGTCCACAGCTGTAAAATGAGGTTGGGCTGGACAATCTCTAAGGCCCATTTCATTTCTAAATTTCTATGCTGACTTATCTACAGGTTGTAATATTTCCTTCTCACATAAAAATGAAAATACAGCATTCTATGAAGGGTATTGCCTCCTTAAGGTGTCCAATTTTCCTTTGACCTTTATCATTTTATTGGCATCTACCTTTATCAGAAAGCCCTTTAGGTTTAAAGACATCCATAAATTCCAGTTTGCAAACTCAGGGAAACAGAAAGATCAGAAGAATAATTTAATGCTGTTACAGGCAGTTGAGCAGGCCAGAAAAACAGAAAATGAAACTAAGTCAACAAGCAAAATGATGGATGCCACACAAGCGAAGGGGTGTTTTAGAAGGGAGGAAAGTGCCACTGCGCCAAAACATATGGCACATTAAACTGGGGAGGACATCAGCACAGGCCTTGAATATGGGTGGAATTCAGCTCATTTCTTCTTTAACCCCCTGGCAAAATCCCCATTTGTCAAACTGAACCAAGATTAAAGTAACAACAAGGTGAGTAATGAAAGAAGGAAAAATAATACTTGCCCTGATGATTTAACCTGAAACTACAGTGAGTATTAAAAAACACCTTTGAGTGTTTTCATTTGTGCCAATCTTGGGGCAGATAGATTTCTGAGACTACAGTAAGGTTCCTTTTTGTCTAGTTTCTGTCCACTTATCTCTTAGGGCTGTAAATATCCAAAATTCTTGGAAACATATCACTTACTCCTCAATTAGAACTCAAGTCCTAAATACAGGTATTCCTGGAGGTGGTGACACAGTGACTTAAATTCATACTAAAGTGTGCATGAATGATAGCAGATTTTGTCTGAAGATAAATTTTGATGCATAGCACAGAGCTAGAAGGTGCTACGTCTCTTAAATCAAGAAGGATGCTACATGGAGAAGAGAAAAGATCGTTAAAGAGGGGAGACTGGAGGCTTTGAGCAAGGAACTTGCCTACTTTGCATTTTGCAAAAGCTAACTTATTTGATCTTCAGATTAGTCAGAAGTCATATTTGTTTTGACAGTTTCTGTTAGTGAATAAAGATTTCTAGATCTTTTCCTGCTCATTTAATGCTTCTGTCCAAGGCATAAGCCCTATTGCTTCTCTGTTGGTAGAAATAGAATGGGTAAAAGACTGCTAGAAGAAAACACAAAGAAAGATAGCAAGGGTGCATCTCCACCTTACTAAACCTATGTTGTCTTCCCAAACTTCTGTTTCTCTGGGCCTGTCTGGGAGGAACCTCTCCAGGAACAAATGGTCCCATGTGGGAAGAAATGTCCAGGAGTCAAGATTATCGAAAAATGAACCTGAACATTCACTAACTTTCTGGAGGAATAAATTCATGCGTTTGTTAAGTGTCAGAAACAACTTGATCATTGGACTTAAGGATTTACTTTGAAAGCAGCCAGTTAAGTTCTTTGGAACACCCATTTAGTGAAGGGGAAAAAATGAGTTCAGCTAGTGTGGTGTGAAAAGTAGCCTGGATGCTGCTTTCTAATGATGTCTTAATGTAAAATTGTCAATAGAAGAGAGAAAAGAACGTATTTGTGTCATGCATTTAAAGAAATAATGACTCAAGAGTGCAGTGTTTGAACGAATGGGGTCTTCATTTCTGAACTTCAGCAGACCTTACTGATATTTTTAGCTGCCTTTAAATAGTCATGAGCATTAACTCAGCATGTGAAAGAAATTAGGTCAAATTTTTAAGGAAAACAGGATGAGGGGAGAACTGTTTACATGGAAAGCATGAGCAATGGCACAAGTCCTGTCTTCTTTTGATTGCCAGTGTCCTTGGCAGAGCCGTCGTAGGGCTAATACGGAGGTGGAGAGTGGAGAAAACCTGTCAACAGGACACAGGATTTTGCCTCAGCCTACCTGCAAATTGTCCATCTGCAAAATGCAGTTTTGTGGCTTAACCAGATCAGGCTCAGAATTACCAACTTGGGTTTCCAAGAATTCACCAATTTGGTGAGTGGGAATGGAATTGAATTTTTTTTAACTTTTATTTTGAAATAATTTTGGCTTTATAGAAGAATTGCAAAGATGGTATAGAGAGTTTCCCTATCTTTTTCACTCAGTTTCTTCTAATGTTTACATTTTATATAGACGTGCATTTATCAAAACTAAGAAAGTAACATGTACAATGCTATTAATTAAACAACTTGCGCTTCTTTTCTAGAATCGTTTTGCCTCTTTTTGTACCTTTGCCTTTCCAAGTAGATTCTGGAATCAATTTGTCAATATCTACAAAAGAGCTTGCTGAGATTTTGATTAGAAATGCACTGAATCTATAGATCTACAGACTAAACTAATTTGAGTCTTAAAATCCATGGACACATTTTTATTTCTCTAGCTATTTAGTTCTTCTTTGATTTCTTTCATTATGTTTTGTACTTTACAACATATGGAAACTACAGACTGCACACATTTTCTTTAATTTATACCTAGGTACTTTATAGTTTTGATCCTATTGTAAATAGTATTGCTTTTTAAATTTCAAATCTCAATTTGCCATTGCTAGTATACAGTAGTATAGTTGACTTTTTTATAATGACCTCGTAGCCAATATTCTTGCTAAACTCACTTAGTATTTCTAGAACATTTTTAGAGATTCTTTGGGATTTTCAGTTTAGACAAACATGTTGTCTGCAAACAGAGACAATTTATTTCTTCCTTTCCAATCTGTATCCTTCTTTTCCTTATTGCACTGGGTAAGGCTTCCAGCACAATGCTGAACAGGTGTGGTGAGAGGATATCTTGCCTTGTTCCCCATCTTAGGAGGTAAGTGTTCAGCCTGTCATCATTGAGCATGATGTTAGCTGTAAGTTTTTTGTAGATGTCTCATTGTGATAAGGAAGTTCCTTTTTATTCCTACTTTACTAAGAGTTGTGGGTTTTTTTAAATCAAGAATGAATTTTGTCAGTGCTTTTTATGTATATCTTGTCATGATCATATGGCTCTTCTAATTTAGTCTACTAACTAATATAGTAGATTGCATTGACTTATTTTTAAATGTTGAACCAGCCTTGCATTCTTGGGATGAACCCTGTTTAGTTATGATGTATTATCTTTTTAATATATCCTTTGATTCAATTTTCTAATATTTTTTGAGGATTTCTATGTCTATATTCATGAGGAATACTAGTTTGGATTTTTCTTTACTTACAATTAAAAATATTTTTGCATTTTTATTGTCTGAGTATATGTCTTGGTATGTTTACTTTCGGTATTTTTTTTTTTTTTTTTTAACATCTTTATTGGGGTATAATTGCTTTACAATGGTGTGTTAGTTTCTGATTTATAACAAAGTGAATCAGCTATACATATACATGTGCTCCCATGTGTCTTCCCTCCTGCATCTCCCTCCCTCCCACTCTCCCCCTCCCACCCCTCCAGGCTGTCCCAAAGCCCCGAGCTAATATCCCTGTGCCTTGCGGCTGCTTCCCCCCAGCTATCCACCCCACCACGTTTGTTAGTGTGTATATGTCCATGACTCTCTCTCGCCCTGTCAAAACTCACCCTTCCCCCTCCCCATATCCCCAAGTCCGCTCTCCAGTAGGTCTGCGCCTCCATTCCTGTCTTATCCCTAGGTTCTTCATGACATTTTTTCCCCTCAAATTCCATATATATGTGTTAGCATACGGTATCTGTCTTTGTCTTTCTGACTTACTTCACTCTGTATGACAGACTCTAGGTCTATCCATCTCATTACAAATATCTCAATTTCATTTCTTTTTAAGGCTGAGTAATATTCCATTGTGTATATGTGCCACATCTTCTTTATCCATTCGTCCGATGATGGGCGCTTAGGTTCTTTCCATCTCCGGGCTATTGTAAATAGAGCTGCAATGAACATTTTGGTACATGACTCCTTTTGAATTTTGGTTTTCTCAGGGTATATGCCCAGTAGTGGGATTGCTGGGTCATATGGTAATTCTATTTGTAGTTTTTTAAGGAACCTCCATACTGTTCTCCATAGTGGCTGAACCAATTCACATTCCCACCAGCAGTGCAAGAGTGTCCCCTTTTCTCCACACCCTCTCCAGCATTTATTGTTTCTAGATTTTTTGATGATGGCCATTCTGACTGGTGTGAGATGATATCTCATTGTAGTTTTGATTTGCATTTCTCTAATGATTAATGAGGTTGAGCATTCTTTCATGTGTTTGTTGGCATTCTGTATATCTTCTTTGGAGAAATGTCTGTTTAGGTCTTCTGCCCATTTTTGGATGGGGTTGTTTGTTTTTTTGTTATTGAGCTGCATGAGCTGCTTGTAAATTTTGGAGATTAATCCTTTGTCAGTTGCTTCATTTGCAAATGTTTTCTCCCATTCTGAGGGTTGTCTTTTGGTCTTGATTATGGTTTCCTTTGCTGTGCAAAAGCTTTGAAGTTTCATTAGGTCCCATTTGTTTATTTTTGTTTTTATTTCCATTACTCTAGGAGGTGGGTCAGAAAGGATCTTGCTGTGATTTATGTCATAGAGTGTTCTTCCTATGTTTTCCTCTAAGAGTTTGATAGTTTCTGGCCTTACATTTAGGTCTTTAATCCATTTTGAGCTTATTTTTGTGTATGGTGTTAGGGAGTGATCTAATCTCATACTTTTACATGTACCTGTCCAGTTTTCCCAGCACCATTTATTGAAGAGGCTGTCCTTTCTCCACTGTACATTCCTGCCTCCTTTATCAAAGATAAGGTGTCCATATGTGCATGGGTTTATCTCTGGGCTTTCTATCCTGTTCCACTGATCTATCTTTCTGTTTTTGTGCCAGTACCATACTGTCTTGATTACTGTTGCTTTGTAGTATAGTCTGAAGTCAGGGAGCCTGATTCCTCCAGCTCCTTTTTTCGTTTTCAAAATTGCTTTGGCTATTCGGGGTCTTTTGTGTTTCCATACAAATTGCGAAATTTTTTGTTCTAGTTCTGTGAAAAATGCCAGTGGTAGTTTGATAGGGATTGCATTGAATCTGTAGATTGCTTTGGGTAGTAGAGTCATTTTCACAATGTTGATTCTTCCCATCCAAGAACATGGTATATCTCTCCATCTATTTGTATCATCTTTAATTTCTTTCATCAGTGTCTTATAATTTTCTGCATACAGGTCTTTCGTATCCTTAGGTAGGTTTATTCCTAGATATTTTATTCGTTTTGTTGCAATGGTAAATGGGAGTGTTTTCTTGATTTCACTTTCAGATTTTTCATCATTAGTATATAGGAATGCCAGAGATTTCTGTGCATTAATTTTGTATCCTGCTACTTTACCAAATTCATTGATTAGCTCTAGTTACTTTCGGTATTTAACTTGCTTGTTCTCTGATCTACTTGGATCTGTTTTGTGTGTGTCTGTCATCAATTTTGGAAAATTCTCATACATGATTTTTTTGGATATTACTTCCACCTCATTCTCTGTTTCTCTTCCCCTCCTGGGATTCCAATGATGTGTATGTTAGACTGTTTGATATTGTTTCACATCTCTTAGATGCTCTGTTCTGGTTTTTTAATTTTTATTTCAGTTTGGATAATTCTCATTGACCTGTCTTCAAATTTACAGATTATTTTCTCAGCCATGTTGAGTCTACTGACAAGCCTGTTGAAGGCCCTCTTCAGCTCTGTTACTGTGCCTTTGATTTCTAGTATTTCCATTTGATTCTTTCTTATAGTTTCATCTCTCTGATGAAATTACCTCCCTGCTAGTGCCTGTTGTCTACCTTTTCCATTAGAGCCTTTAACATCAAAATCAGTTATTTCATTGTATCCTTCCTTCTTCTTGCTTTGGGTTTAATTTGTCCTTTGTCTGAATTTGTAAGATAGAAGCTTAGTCTGAGTCTGATTCTGGTGATTGCTTTTTCTCTTCAGACTGTGCTTTTTTCTTACCTTGTCCTATGCCTCTTAATTTATTAATGAAAGACCGATATGTTGTATATGACAGCATATACTGAGATAAATATATTTTATGCTTGGAGATGAACACACCTTTCCTTCTGTTGGGCCTTTAATGTGGTGGTTTGTGTTAATATTCTCAGAAGTTCAGCTGAAGTTTGTTGATGCTATGGTTCCACCATAGGCCTCAGATTCTTCTGGTGATGTCTTGTGTTTAGGGTGTAGGCTTGCGTACCACATTTCTCAATGTATCCTCCCCAGAGAAAACCTGTCTCTTGCAGCTCTTTCAGAAGTATTTTACTGCTTCTTTTTGCTCAGCATTTGTTAGTGTCATGTTAGGGAGTATGGGGTAGGGAGTGTTGTTCTCTGACATTATGATTAAACTTGAGTCCAAGGCAGATATTCAGAATCTGGAGTCTTCCCAAGTGTTCCTGGCCCTCCTCTAGCTCTAGTGCTGGGCTTAGCATATACTTCGTTTTTTTCCAAAGAGGCAGAACATTTTTAGTCCTCCTGTTCCCTTACTCCACATGCAGTGGGTTTCAATTCGTATACTAAGGTGACAGTTTTGTTGCTCTTTTCTCTGCCGATTAAGAGAGAGGGGAGCTGGATCTGGGAAGAATTTAGCAAAGGCACCATGAGGGAAACTTTCTCAGGAGTCTCCCTGATCTTCCCTATGAACATTTCAAGGAGTTTGTGGAGGAAAAGCCTATGAGAGAGTAAAGAGCCCCTATATCTGCATCTCCAGACAATTCATACTTTCACACCAGCCCACATTTGACTGCTAGCAATTTGTCAACAATTTTTCACCAAATCACCTTTCTGGCTTATATGTAATCCGGTGGCATCTGCCACAGGTAAGCACATGTTCAGGTCCTGTTGCTACACACAGACACCTGTCTGTCTGCAGATTGCAGGTTAGTTGTTGAATCCTCAGTTCTCAGATAGGCTTAATAAAAGTTGTTAATTTGTCACTTGTATGGCTTTTTTCTTATTTTAAGAGCTGGAGTAATGCTTTTTCCAGCTTTCTGCATTTATGAAGTGAAACTGGAAGACTTGATTAGTTGAATTTTGATGTGTTTTTCAGCTCTTTAGTTCTACAGCTTCTAAATTTTTGACCTCCATGTTTTTTCTCTTATCTCTTGGGCACAGTTTGGGAAAATATTTTGAGGTCTTCAGAGAAAGACTGTAATAATGTCTTTTTAATTAGCATCCTCCTATCAGATGTTTTAAATATGTTGAATAGTGAGACTCTCATTTATAAATAATAATTCCAATAACTCCTCACTGAAATTATTCCTCTGTAGAGTACTTGACTATAATCATTACTTATCTTCCTGTGATAACTAGGCAGGGACTGTTTATTTCTCATCTTAAGTCTGGCACCTAGCACAGGACCTCATTTTGTGGATTCTCAATCTATATTGACTGTATGGGTTAATTAATGGATAAAAATCTTAATATACCCCCAGAACAGCCACAGCATTAAATTAATGACAAATGGTGAAATGGACTATGTGAGTGGATTGTCCCATTTCAGATGATTGTGCTAAATTAATGAGTATGGAGAAAAATGCCCATTCTGTATCATGTACGAAGTGGACCTAGGAGGCCTAACTCATCCTGGACACATTATAGACAGAGGAGGAAACCACTTCCCCATCAAAAAACTTCCCTCATGGGCCTAATAATACCCAAATGATTTAAAAATTTTAAAAAACCTTTAATTCCATAGCTGATTTAAGGAGAATGAGACTAAGCAATACCATATTCTTTTCCTATAGCAGATATTAATAGAGTGAAGAGGTGATCTGGACAGAAAGGAGGAAAGACAAAGTAATGAATCATGGCAGGTGTATTCTTTAAATATCATTTTAGCTGTATCAAACAAATTTTGATTCATAGTGTTTTTATTGTGCTTCCATTGTTAACATCATTTCTAGTTTATTTTTTATTTATTTATTTATTTATTTATTTTGTGATACGCGGGCCTCTCACTGTTGTGGCCTCTCCCATTGCGGAGCACAGGCTCTGGACGTGCAGGCTCAGTGGCCATGGCTCACGGGCCCAGCCGCTTTGCAGCATGTGGGATCATCCCAGACCGGGGCACAAACCTGTGTCCCCTGCATTGGCAGGTGGACTCTCAACCACTGCGTCACCAGGGAAGCCCTCTAGTTTATTTTTTGACTCATGAATTACTTAGTATTTTCTTTTTATTAATTTTTAGTTTTACTGTATTGTATTGAAAGAATATCGCTCAGACTTATATTATTTGGTATTTTTTGAGACTTGCTTAGTAGCTTAGAAAGTTTTCTTAGGGAAATTTTCCAAATATAGGTTTATATGTCTTTAGATATAATCCTTCTTGATAAATGGGTTTTTCCTTGTGTGTTATTTGAATCTTCTATATTTTTACTACCTTTTTGCTGCTGCATTTTTAATTTCTAAAAGATATGTTCAACTGTCCTAATGTCATTATGTATGTTTCTGTTTCTACTTGTAATTATGCTAAGTTTTTGCTTAAATAGTTCAAGGTTATAGTGTTAGGTTCTTACAGGCTTGGAATTTTTAGATCTCTTTGGTAACTTTCTCTCATCATGAAATTAAGACTTTTCATATCTAATAATGCTTTTATTTAAATTATAATTTTCTAGTGTTAATATGGCTATATCATCTTTCTTTTAATTATTTTCCCCAGATAATTCTATTTTCATTACTTTATTTTCAAACTTTCAGTGTCAACATGTCTCCTCTTATAAACAGTATGTACTTGGATTTCTTTTTAAAACCCATTGTCCCTTATAAACAACATATTACTGAATTTAAAAAATCCAGTCTGAGTGTCTTTCTTTAACTATTGAGTTTAACTTGTTTACATATATTGTGATTACTGACCTAATAGGCCTGATTGCTGTATTTTATTTTGTGTTTTCTTTTTATTTACAGTTTCCACTAATCATTAGAATCATTTATTTTTTAAATCTTCTTTTTCCCATCCTCTACTGATTTGGAAGTTATATTTCTGTTATTTTCATGGCTTTCCCTAAAATTTAAACGTATGTATTTGCTTTAACAAAGTCTAAAGTTAACATCTCTATACTCCTTTCAGAAAACTGAAGACTCATATTACTTTAACTCTGGACACCTACTCCCATATCCATGTTATTGTTTTCTAACATTTTTTATCTTCTCTTGTTTTAAACATCTGTCCATTTTTGTCTTTATTAATTTTTAAAAACTCAATGTTTATTAAATTTTTTTATCAGATTTACCAATTTGTTTACATTGCTTCACACAATCCACTCTTTCCTCTTAGATTTAATTCCTCCTTATTGAAGCATATCCTTTAGTACTTCTTACAGTGAATGTCTGTATGGTCGATTCTCTCATTATGTGTCTAAAAATATTTTTTCCACTCCCACCAAATTGATAGTTTAACAGTTAGAAATGGTATTCCATTGTCCTTTGACCTCCAGTGCTGCTGATGAGAAGTTTATTATTTTTTAAAGTAATCTGTCTTGTCTCTTATTGAGTTTGTGTATTTTTTTTCTATCTGACTTTAATGGTTTACAATTTCTCTGCTTTTTGGACTTATTTTTATTTATATTTCTCTAAACTCACTGTGCTTCTACAATCTAGGAGCCCATGTCTTCCATCAATTCATGAACATTCTCTGCCATTATCTACAATATTTTGAATGTGGAAAAACATGATAGGAGCCAAATTATGATTACAGAATGGAGTGTCTTTCCATTTAACCTCCAAGAACATGACTCACTAACGTGTAACAGTATCCAGGCTATAACAGAGGCAAGGAGCAAAAGAAAACATGGGCTTTTCAAAACTGAGTCATTGAGCCGAGTCACAATTCTAATTTCCAATATCATGCTCTAGCAAATCAAGACATAGTTAAAGACTAGCTGACTTGTAGCGTTGCGCATTCCAGTTGAGGGATAAAAGGAAGGTTAAAGGGCATATAATATATTCTGTAATTGACTGATTGATTCATTCATTCATCAGATGTTGGTTAAATACTTTTTTTTTTTTGCGGTACGCGGGCCTCTCACTGTTGTGGCCTCTCCCGTTGCGGAGCACAGGCTCCGGATGCGCAGGCTCAGCAGCCATGGCTCACGAGCCCAGCCGCTCCGTGGCATGTGGGATCTTCCTGGACCGGGGCACGAACCCGTGTCCCCTGCATCGGCAGGCGGCCTCTCAACCACTGTGCCACCAGGGAAGCCCTAAATACTTTTTTTAAAAATTAATTTATTTATTTTTGGCTGCAGTGGGTCTTTGTTGCTGCACACGGGCTTTCTCTAGTTGCAGCGAGCTGGGGCTACTCTTCGTTGTGGTGAGCGGGCTTCTCCTTGCAGTGGCTTCTCTTGTTGCGGAGCACGGGCTCTAGGCACGCAGGCTTCAGCAGTTGTGGCTCACGGGTTCTAAAGCATGGGCTTAGTAGTCGTGGCGTATGGGTTTAGTTGCTCTGCGGCATGTGGGATCTTCCCGGATCAGGGCTTCAACCCGTGTCCCTTACATTGGCAGGAGGATTCTTAACCACTGCACCACCAGGGAAGTCCCAGATTAAATACTTTTTGAATGCCAAGCAATGAGTTAGGCTTTTGAAATTTGCAGATGAATAGTATTATATTTTTCATGTCCCAACTTTGATGAGAGTCTGAATCAACTGACCCAGTATTAATTGTTCAAAAAAGAGCCATTCTCAAATAAACATTTTGCTTAATTGTTCTTGGGCTTATTAAGGTGCTATTGAAAAGTCTCTTTCAGTACATTTCTTTCATTTGAAATATTGGCTGCATCATACTATATATCGCCCTATGCTGTTTAGCATAGTCTGTAGTGTCGGGACATTGGCTTTAAATGACCTGATTTACTCAAGTTAGGCTGTTTTATTTATGGAAGTAGAACTCCATGTGGGGTAGTGAAAATATCATCTTTGGAAGAATGCCTCTTCACACCTTCCCAAGGGTCACTCTCTTTAATGAGGGGCTCAATGACCTTGTGCAGGTTCTCTAGGGAGCAGTCTCAAAAATTTCCCAGTTAAAGAAAAGTCTGAAATTTTAGATGTTATCACTAATGAATGTGAAAACTAATGGGAGTTTCATTGTTTTAATTCTGTGTCCAGGGAATAAGCTGGATGGTCATAAAGAGAAAGTAGGATCAAATCTGTATTAAAAAAATTGTGTTCTTTTGTAAAGTAATGCAAAAATTTCAACTTTGAACATGTTTTGGGGATGAGGGGAAAATGTTGGAGAAAGAACTTCTGAAAGCAAATATGCTTAGTCCTGAGCTCCCTCTGTTATTTTAATCTAATAAAAATACATGGTAAAAGACTCTGCCTTAGCAGGAAGTCAGTATGAGTGCAAACCTCAATTGAAGCTAAGAAAGCCAGCTTATCAGAATTTTGTTTTGATAGTCTAATTGCTAAGAGCTAAACGTGTCATCATCTTCTCTGGTGTGCTGCTTCCCCTCAAACAAACAAACAAAAATACAACAAAACAAAACAAAGCACATGACATCTTTTCCCAATATTCTGATATGCCTAATTAGGTGATCATACCTCTCAGTTGACAATTATGGGCTGTAGTTTGTATATTTCCATTGAACAAAAAAAAGTGGTCAAAGTTTATTTTTTTCTTTTTAATTACAAGAGAAATAATTTTATTAATTTCCCATAAATTTTATTATAATATCTAAAATCCTTTTTCATCAAGTAACACATGCACTTCCCCAGGGATTCTGATATGCCCTTTGTGGCAGTTACTCTCCAAAGATGGTCTCCAATGAGCCAAGCCTCCAAGTATTCACAGCCTTGTAGATTCCCCTCCCACACTATATCTGGCCAGGCAGGTAATTCTTGAGCATTCGTTTTTGGAATCCTGAAACTGTCATGTAAGAAGTTCAACTGTCTTGCTTGTGAAGCCACATGGAGAGGCAACATGGGTAGGGAGAAGTGTCTCAGCAGATCCTAGAGAAACTTCAGCTTCTGGCACAATCTAATTGCAACCTTGTCACAATCTATCTGAGTGGCCTCAAATAAAGGACAGCAGGACATCTCAACTGAGTCCAATCAACTCACAAAACCATGAGAGATGACATAGTTGTTGCTGTTTTAAGCTACTAAGTTTTGAAGTGACCTGTCATGCTGCAATAGGTAACCAGGACAGCCCCCAGTGGACACAGTGTCTCTTCCCTCTACCCCACCACCACCCTCACTTCAACGGAAACCCATTGCACAATGCAACCTGGGGGCAAGAAGGAGGATGAATGACATATCGATAGAAAAGTCATTCTAGAAAAAAATTTTCTTTAAATACTATACTTAAGGCACTTTACATTAAAGAGCCAACATTACAACTCTACTTCCAACCTCATATTTCTATAAACATTCATATTTGTACTTATATCTCAAGCGAGGAAAGGAAGCAGAGAAACTGAATACCCTCCTCCCAAAACTGATCCAATTTAATTTCAACTGATATTTCAGAAAATGTGGGTGGGAGGTGGTGAACTGACAAGATTATTTTAAAGTTTGTATGGAAATGCAAAGGCCAAGAAAATATTGAGGAAAATTCAATTTAGAAGGCTTACACTATGAGTTACCTGGTATTATTATTATTATTATTATTATTTTTTTTTTTTTTTCGGTACGCAGGCCTCTCACTGTTGTGGCCTCTCCCGTTGTGGAGCACAGGCTCCGGACGCGCAGGCTCAGCGGCCGTGGCTCACTGGCCCAGCCGCTCCGCGGCATGTGGGATCTTCCTGGACCGGGGCACGAACCCGTGTCCCCTGCATTGGCAGGCGGACTCTCAACCACTGCGCCACCAGGGAAATCCACCTGGTATTATTTTAAAGCTATAGTGATTGATACAGTGTAGTACTGGTGTGAGGATAGACAAATAGACCAATAAAACAGATAATAGAGTTCAGAAATAGATCTACACATATATGAAAACTTGATTTAAGATAAAGTCAAACACGCTGCAATGGTAAAGATGGTCTTTTCAACAAGTAGTGCTGGGTCAATTGGTTATGTACATGTGAACAAATAAATCTTGATCCGTACCTTATACTATATCCAAAATTCCATTCCAAATTGAAATGAAGACCTAAATGTGAAATGTAAAACAATAAATTTCTAGAAGTTAACAAAGGAGAATATCTTTGTGATTTCTCACAAAGGACATGATTTCTCACACAGGACAAAAAAGAACTAATCATAGAAATAAAATATTGATACATTAAACTTTATTAAAGATGCAGTGGAAAGGCAAACCACAGAATGGCAGAAGATATTTGCAACATACATTTCTATCAAATGATTCATACGTTAAGACTGTTCTTAAAATATGTTAAGAATTCCTGCAAATCAGTAAGAACTGATGGACAAAGTAATTTAAAGATGGACAAAAGTCTTGTGACTCTGTGATATAATACGAAAAATATTTTTGGTCTTTTCCCTGGTTCCTGGCACAAAACTCCTAAAACCTTTAAAAATTCCTGAAAGAGGTGAAAGGAGCATCTTTTGTTTTTCATAATAAGCCCCTTTCCCTCATAACTTTGTGCTAATGAGGTGACTCTTGGAGGATTGGGGTTGGTTAACAGAGAAACCAACCATGTGATGAGAGGGTTGGAACATTTAGTCTCACCACCAACTTCCAGTGAGGGAAAAGGGGCTAAAGATTGTTCAGTCAACAATGGCTAGTGATTTCATCAATCATGCCTAGTAATGGAACCTTCATAACCCCCTAAATGATGGGGTTCAGAGCACTTCTAGATTGGTAAACACATGTAGGTGCACCTTCCTACACTCCTTGTCCTATGTATCTCTTCCATTCTGCTGTTCCTGAGTTGTACCCTTTATAATAAACCAGTAATAGTAAGTAAAGTGTTTCCCTGCATTCTGTGAGCTGTTATAGCAAATTATTGAACCTGAGGAGGAGTTTATGGGAACCCCCAATTTATAGCCAGTTTGCAACACAGGCAACAACCTGGGACTTGCAATTGACATCTGAAGTGGGGGCAGTCTTGGAGGATTGAACCCTTTACCTTGTGGGAGCTGGCACTAATGCCAGTTAGATAGTGCCAGAATTAAATTAAAATGTAGGACACTCGGTGTCTGCAGAGAACTGGAGGAATGCAAGGTGTGAAAAACCCATACATTTTGTGTCAGAAGTGTTACGAGTAGAAAGTTTTCTTTTTAGGTTTTTTGTTTAGTATTAAATGGGTACTTCACAAAAAAGATATTCAAATGGCCTATAAACAAATGAATAGGGGCTCATCCTTATTAGTTATCAGGGAGTGCAAATGAAAACTACACTAAGATATCACTGCACATCCATCAGTAGTGCTAAAACAAAACCAAATATCATCTGATAATACTAAGTGTTAGCAAAATTGTAGCCTAACTGAAATTCCTGGTACAAGCATTTTGGACAGCTTGGGAAGTATCTACAGAAACTTAACATATTCATAGTCCATGCCTCAGCAATTTTACTTGTAGTTATACACTCAGCAGAAATCAAAACATGAACATGTACAAAGGGCTTCCCTGGTGGAGCAGTGCTTGAGAGTCCGCCTGCTGATGCAGGGGACAAGGGTTCGTGCCCCGGTCCGGGAGGATCCCACATACCGCGGAGCGGCTAGGCCCGTGAGCCCTGGCCGCTGAGCCTGCATGTCTGGAGACTGTGCTCCGCAACGGGAGAGGCCACAGCAGTGAGAGGCCCGCGTACCACACACACAAAAAGAAAAACATGTAGAAGAATGATCTTAGCAGCTTTTTTTTAAAAAAAATAAAAACCAAAAACTGGAACAAATGTCTGCAAACAATTGAATGGATAAATTGTGGTGTATTCTTCCAACAGACGCTTTTTAAAAACCAAATCGCATGAAGAAATGTTTTTGTAAGTACGTTCTGTCATTTTTTTCTCATCACACATCAATGAGAATGAATAAGCTACAGCTATAAGAAGCAACATGGATACATTTCACATAAGGCTGAATAAAATAAGGTAGTCACACAGAGTACATACTCTATGAACCCATTTATATAAAGTTTAGAAACAGGCAAACCTAATCCATGTGCTGCAGATCAGAATAGTAATGAGGTTTTTTTTGGGGGGTAGGGGAGTGCTTAATAATTTGGAAAAGACTCCAAGAAGATTTCTAGGATATTAATATAGTTCTATGTCTTGGTCTGGATGCTCGTTACCCAAGTTTTGTTCACTCTGGAAAAATTTACCAAGCCACACACTTATGATTTGATTTGTTCAATTTTCTGCATTATGCTATACTTCAATAAAACTTTTAATTTTAACATTACTTCAAAAATGTGGTAGAAAAATGAGAGAAAGAGAGAGAGAAAGAAGGAGGAGGAGGTATGGGAGAGATTGAGAAAAGGAAAGAAAAGAAAGAGAAAAGAGGTAAAGAGAGGGAAGAAAGAAAGAGGGAGAAAGAAAGAAGGGAGAAAGAGAAAAAAAGAAAGGAGGAAGGAGAGAAGGAAAGAAAGGAAGCAATTTCATTACTTATAATTAGCATCATAGCTTTGGGGCAGTGTGAATCATCTATCTCCCAAAATATTAGATAATTTCGGATTAGCAATGCCTGCAAAGATATATCCCTTACTTAGAATACATAATTATAGAATCTTAGAAATTTGGAACTCATGGGTGATCTAAATTACACCCTCACCTCTAAAATGCATGATTGTGGCCACCTCTTTATGAGAAAAGAAAACCTGACCCAGTTAATAATGGGAAAGAAATCAAGACTTTTGGGTCAAGTCTCAACGCCATAATTCTGTGGAGTAAATTTCACATGTACTGGATAACTCGTATGAAGTGATGGCATACTTAGCATCAGGTCTCAGAAAAGATGTGTGTACTTAATGACTTTTTCCCCAAAACATTTGACTTTATGAAAGTTTTTAGAATGGCTTCATTTCATAGAAAATGTGCTGTGAATCTCCATCATTAACAGATGCTAAAGGGTGGGGGAGTGAGCAAAGGATGGAGAGCTGCGAACTTCAACTCTTAAAAGACCAGCTACCTCAACAATAAAGACACAGAAACCTCAGTTGCCCTTGGCCGTGGTTGCCTAAGCCGCAGCCAGCACTGCCCTAGTAACAGAAGGGTCTCATACTGTTTCTCCAAATACATGTCACCCTCCCTGCATTTTGTGGAAAGCCTTTGATGTTGATCTGCAGATGGATACCCTGGATTTTTCCTTTTGCTTGTGCAAACAAAGCAAGGCAATTTGGGTTTTCTCGGCAAATACTGTCAGATGTTTTACATTCAGCAACAAAAATTAAGTGAAGTTTTTCTTGCTCAAACTTCTACTATTGACCGTAAATTAAAACACCTATATACTCACACAAGATTATTGTGAGAAAGAAAAAAAATCTATAGAGCCAGTATCTGAACAAAATATTCTTAAACAAACCAAACCTTGTGAAAGAATATTTTCCTGAGTCTGTCCTGTCATTTTTAAAAAAACGTATATTTACCATATATATCCCAAACTCTGGCCCAATTTAAAAGAAGTCAAATTAAAAAGTGCCTACTACATAAAAACAAAATTCTTCTTAAAATGTTTTAGCCAAAATTGTAATATTATTATCAGTGCTCAAATAAATTAGTCCTTGGTTTCAAAATCTTTCAATAGTTTGACTCAGAATATAATAGAAAGTCTTCTTAGCTTTGAATTTAAATATAACCCAAATATCAATAGGGGTCACTTTGTACTTTAAAATCTTGATTAGACTGGCTCAAAACCTATTCCACATCTTTTAGAAAGGATACCACCCTCTGCACATTCAGAGTGTGAAGAAAGAGGGAAGGGAGAATGGAAAGGCTCTGTTCTCATGATCTCTTCTGACTGAGATTCTTCTTCTGTTAACTAGTTTATGAAATTTTTTTTCCATCCAACCTATGGATCCTGTTGCACAAAGCATCATCCCAAACCTGGAACACTGTATTTTTCTATGATTTAAGAGAGAGAAAGTATCTCTCTTCACTCTGTAGATATAGATAGATAGATGAATACAGATAGGTATATAGATAGATAGATAGATAGATAGATAAGATAATAGATAAGCAGACAGACAGACATACCTACAAATGCAAATAAAATAGTAGGCATGTGTCCCTAACATACCTTCTGGCTGTCCAACCTCAGGCCAAGCTATTCTGAAAGGCATCGGGGTTCCTGCCCCTTCTTCTCCTATCTGCTCTCTTCTCTCTACCTCCTAATTGCCCATAGAATTCCACATTCCGGTCACTTGGTTATGAAGAGAATTTCAGTTCTTTACAGATGTTTCACAACCTTTCCATATCAAAAATATGTCAAGGTGCTCAGCTAAACAATACGACCCTCTACTTCTCAGGAGCACAGAGTGCTGAGAGTCACCTTGGATTTTTCTCTAACCAGACTCCCTTCTACAAAGGCAAGGTTTTACAAAGTGAGAGAGTGGCATGGACATATATACACTACCAAATGTAAAATAGATAGCTACTGGGAAGCAGCCACATAGCACAGGGAGATCAGCTCTGTGGTTTGTGACCACCTAGAGGGGTGGGATAGAGAGGGTAGAAGGGAGGGAGATGCAAGAGGGAAGAGATATGGGGATACATGTGTATGTAGAGCTGATTCACTTTGTTATAAAGCAGAAACTAACACACCATTGTAAAGCAATTATACTGCAATGAAGATGTTAAAAAAAAAAACGTTTTAAAAAGTAATTGTTTCCCCCTCTATTACATGCAGTTCTCCACAGCCTAGTTTCTTAGTTTCCTAGTTTCTGCCACCTCCCGCTCCTTGCAAGTTGATTCCACTTGGCTTAAGGACAAGAATGTGATGATCTAACTTGCCTATCTCTACTTAATGTTGTCACTCTCAGCCTGAGGGGAGAGAAGGCAACTTATATTTTTATATCCTCTGCTCCTGGATGAGTTATCATAGGTGGGAAAATACGACTGTGTTTGACTGGTATTCTTCAGCATCTGGCTCAGGGCTTGGCATTTCAAGGGAAATGTCAAGAATTTGACTTCAAATGGTGATTTGTTCATGACTGTAATACACTAATTGTCACAGAGCAGTACAACTCATGAAAGTGGCCCACTAAGACTATCTCCAAGCAAGGAAGATGCTCTCCTACCGAATCCATTGGAGTTATCCAATAGCCCAACCATGGCCCTTATTTCTAGTTCCTAATAACACTCTTCAGTTTAACATTTGGCACCTACTTTCTCAGCTCTAGTATTTAATTGTAGATTTCCTTAACTGGAGGTAGCTAACAATCCCCACTGCAATTTCTCAGATCTCAGACCAAGCTAGTCATCCACTGGGTATACCTGGTTGGTACAAAATCCCCAGGACTCTGGTTTCCAGCCCTGCTCATTCCCTGCCTCACACCAAACCAGTGACATGATTCTGCTGGATCCTTTCTACTTTGAGGTAGGAAGCACAGTGAAGGACCTTGCCCTACAGATAGAAACATCTCCATTTGGACATAATATAAAGTCTGTGGGTACATAACACATTCCTTCCTTCCTGTTAAAGTGTTCCTTGGAGACTTATGGCAATGTGTGCAAACTGTAGATTTTCCACATGCTGATCACTGCCTTCACATAGACTCTATGGTCACTGTAGTCTACAAGATGAAGGTGTGTTGACTTCACTGTCACCCTCCAAATTGTAGAAAAACGATTGACTTGCTTCACAGGTACAGAATCAGAGTTCATTACTTATCAAACGGGTTTTTTTGTGAGGTAGTGAGGTCCAAAATGTGTGGGCTTTTCTGGAAGGTGGCACATGTTTCTTTGCAGTATAAAGGGCATGATTTCATTCTCCAGCACTTGAATACCTGCTTCTTGGCCCAGAAACTGAGCATCTTTGATCCTGTCTAGTAGGGAAGGACTGACAGTTCTTAGAAGAACTAAGGAGGATGGCATTGCGCACATACTTGCCCAGGGAGAATCCAGAACTTCAAATAGGCACTTTTGGACATTAACCCAGGAAACACTTGGACTGCAAGATCATTACCTAATAGTGAGCTGGTACAGTTTCCTTGCACAGACTTTGTGAACTGACTGGCAAGAGGGCTAACTATTAAATCAGGCCAGTCAGTCATTTCATAGAAAACTGATTAGGAAAGCAATTCAGGAAGACCCTGGTCGTCTTGACTTAAGAATCCACATTCTTTTCAGCTCTGGCTTTCCTGTGCAATTTTTTAAAACTGATAGTTGAAATCAGCAGAGGAGACCAGCTACCTTTCCACAGGTTTCATGAGCTCAGAACCTCAAAATATAAGAATAGCAAAAGGAGTTTCAGGTAGAAAAGAGAAAGAGAGAAGAAAGAAGAGAAAGGAAAGAGGGAGGGAAGAAGTAATTTATTGATCAATTTCTATAAGATGCCAGGTGTTTGCTCTCCTTCTATTATTACTAATATTCAAAACAGTCTTGCAAGACAGTTACTAGTAAAAGCCAAGTCATGCCTTTGAAATAATAATACAGTGTGAAATCCACCAGGTCGGAGCAAAATTTTGCTGGCAGGAATCAATGAATCATCTTGTAAGCAAGCAAATACCCATTTTCCCCTGTTCTTGCGGTACGCGGGCCTCTCACTGTTGTGGCCTCCTCCGTTGCGGAGCACAGGCTCCGGACGCGCAGGCTCAGTGGACATGGCTCACGGGCCAGCCGCTCTGCAGCATGTGGGATCCTCCCGGACCGGGGCATGAACCCGTGTCCCCTGCATTGGCAGGCGGACTCCCAACCACTGCACCACCAGGGAAGCCCTTCCTCTGTTCTTAATTGTGCCTTTTAGTTGGTGATCTGGGGTCTATGTGGGTAATGATTCTTAGGACTCATTATTCATGGAGCAATCTCCTCCTAAAACTGTTCTCAAACCCATGATGGAACTTCCTCCCCGCTTGTGCTTGCCTAGCTCTGACCCTTTACAATCTCTGCCTCCACCTAGATCCCCTGTCACGCTGGACATGTCATTAGTGCTGATTATCTATATTATCTAAAATTTTCTTCTGAGTGACAGAAAGCACTTTAAATGGCTTCGTGTTTGAACAGCTGGATTAAATGGCACTCTAAGTGTCTGAAAGAAATAATACATCTCCCCAAACTGCCTACCTCCCTCAGGGGAATAGCTTAATCACCTTGTAGAATTAACCTATTATCTAATCAATCCTTACCAAAACCCTACATTAGGTTTAAAATTCAGTTAAATAGACACAATAACTCAAATAACAAAAAGGTTAAAAGAGCTCATGCATATCAGTCCTTTTTCTAAAAAACAACTACTAAGCATCAGTGAAGCACTTTTAACTCTTTATGTATTCCTTGATTCTACCTTCCTTTCCAGATAAACTCTTGTATTTCTCTTCTAACGTTCTTGAACAAACTCTCCCCATTCCTCTTACATTTCCTGTCTGTCCTTTACACTCTATGTCTACATATGTGCTTTGCTTCCTATTGTATTCTATAAACATATTATGTTAAAAAAACTGTTTAATGTGAGATGTAGTGGCATAAGGGTATTAAGAACATGGAAAAATGAGAAGTGCAGTAAAATTAAATCAAGACTAAATAAGGAAGAGGATGTCAAATAAAAGTCTGGGGTCTTAACAGGAAAATAAAAGTACATTTATTTCTACACTACTAAAAGCAGCTAATTGAGAGCTATAGTATTTCCTCGGTCCCTTTCAGTATGCCCATCATGCCAAGTGGATATATAAAATGTATGCTTTTTATAATCATGTTTTTTTTTACGAATGGGAAAGATTATCTTAAGGTAATCTAGCATTCTTCTGTTCAAATTGCTGTCCTATTATTATTGGGTTTTTTCATGCTGCACCCCATGAAGGCAGTTATCCAATCTGCCATGGTTCTTGCTTTCCTTTCCCTGTCTTCTGTTTCTGTGCATCTTGAAATTTAAGTATCAAGCATTCACAGTTTTGTTTTGTTTTTTGGACCTGCCTCAATTTTTAAAAATTTTAGACTCATTTTATGTTTACGTACCAAGAAAGTCGTTTGATTAGGTCAAAGAAGAAAATGATTTTTAAAGAATTTATTGATGGCTGGATTGGAGAAAAAATGTAGAAGCCACATAGATAGTTGGTGTATGGTTTAAATATATTAAGAGATAACAGAGTTAAAATAGCTTTTAACACAAGATGCTATGAAATCATGGAAACAGAGGTACTTCACGCGACATATGCTTTCCCTATAATCCATGGGAAAAGAAAAAAAGCCATAGACTATTTAGACTGACCAACTTTTCAGATAGTATCTATTAGCTTATACAAAAGAATGACATAGACTGGATTAATCCAGTGTAAAATAATATTATTGAATTTTTCATCAAAATAGAGTGATAGCTACATTAGCAAAGAAATGAAGAAATAATCTTGACAAGGTATGTGCAAAATTTATATGAAGAAAAATTTAGATGATGAAAGAAGACAAAATGGAAAACTTCTTATATTTTTTAAGGGTTAAATTAAGTGCAATTCCAATTAAAATACCATTGGAATTCATTTGGAAAAGGATAAGTTGATTCTACATGCCATATAGAAAAATTAAAAACAAAAAAGAAAAGGGCATTCTGAAAACCTCTGAGAAATAATAGCAATGAGAGGGAACTAACTTTTATAGACATTAAAATGTATTCTGAAGGTATAGAAATTAAAAAGTTTATTAGTGACACAAGTAAACACAGGAATTTGGTATATTTTGAAAATGTCATTTTAAATTAGTACGTGAAATGGATTACAAAGAGATTTCTACCAGGAAAAAAAATAAAGTTGAATTCTTACCTAACACTTTGCATCAAAATGAAATCAGATAGACAAAATATTTAAATATTAAAAATAAAACAAAGGTACTAGAAGAAAACATAGTTGTTGTTTTTTTTATTATTGTCAGAATGAGAAAGGCCTATCAAAGAATGACACAAATGCTCAAAGTCACACAGACTAAAAGTAGCAGTTGAATTTACCTGCATAAAACTGAGAATCTTTTGTTTGGCAAATAATACCAGAAACAAAGTCGAAAGATAAATGGAATCCTGAGGAAAAAAATGTTAGCATCAAATATTACAGACAAAGGGCTAATTCTTTTGGGGAAACCCCCCCCCAAACTACAAGTCATTTTAAAAAAGACTAAGAACCCAGTAGAAAAATGGGGAAAGAATGCATACAGGCTTTTTCCTGTTAAAGGATAGAAAATTCATTTTATAATTATCATCACTTAAAGCTACAGAAATGCCCCTTTTGTAATTCCTATCAGGTGGGCACCCACCTCTGCACCCATGCATCCTATTCCCCAATTCTCTACCCCTAGAGTATCCACATTTTTGTTGTTGTTTATGTACTGTGCTATGTTGCTTCATCTGAACATAAACAAATACAAATATATATTCTTATTGTATCTCTTTTCTTTTACAAATGTTAGAGTTCTCTATTCATCCTTCTGTATCTTGCTATTTTCACCCAACAGTATACCTTGCTGTTCTTTCTAAGATTTAGAGAGAGCTTACTTACAGTTTTGTAGTGTTAAGTGTGTGGTTGTACCAGTTTATTAACCAGTTCCTTATAAATGGACACTTCTGTTTCTGATATTTTACACTTAGAAACTATGCCACAGCAAATACTCTTGTACCCACATCATTTAGCACATGTAGATTTGTAGGATAAATTTACAAAAGTGGGATTGCTGGAGTAAAGGCAAATACAGTTGTCCCTTAAGCAACATGGATTTGAACTGAGCGGGTCCACTTGTACTCGGATTTTTTACTATGGTAATTCAGGATCCGTGATTGGCCGAATCCTTCCATGTGTAACTGGGGAGATGGGGGGCCGACTGTAGAGTCATACCTGGATTTTTGTCTTTTCTGATCTGGGGCCAGGGGTTGGCATTCCTAACCCCTGCGTTGTTCAAGGATCAACCATACATTTACTGCCATTACACACATTTGCAGCATTAAATGCTTGAGTAAATGCAACTGTGAGTTTGGTTGATATTGCCAGATTCCCTTTACAGAAGTTGTACAGGGCTTCCCTGGTGGCGCAGTGGTTAAGAGTCTGCCTGCCAATGCAGGGGACACGGGTTCAAGCCCTGGTGTGGGAGGATCCCACGTGCCGTGGAGCAGCTGAGCCCGTGTGCCACAGCTGCTGAGCTTGCACTCTGGAGCCCGCGAGCCACAACTACTGAGCCCACGTGACACAACTACTGAGTCCCGCGCACCTAGAGCCTGTGCTCTGCAACAAGAGAAGCCACCATAATAAGAAGCCTGCGCACCGCAGCAAAGAGCTGCCCCCGCTCGCTGCAACTAGAGGGGGCCCACGCACAGTAATGAAGACCCAACACAGCCAAAAATAAATAAGTAAATAAATTTATATATATATAAAAAAAAGAAGTTGTACAAAAGTTTAAACCCCCATTGATGTATGAGGTGCCATTTTCCCCGCAGCCTCACCAGCAGCATCTGGTGTCAAACTTTTATGTTTTTCCAATCTGATAGGTGATAAATCTTATTTCCATGCATTTGTCTTTTCATGAGGAACTGAACATATAAACTTACACAATAGGAATCAGCCTTGATTCCTTTAGTCAATGGCCATGCTGCGTATGTGCATTATGAGACAGCACAGTTGAGCAGTTTTCATGCTATCATAGCAGTACTTGCCTTGGGCAAAATACTTACCTCACGAAAAATACACTATTCTTTCTCAGCATCTAGAGAAAAAAAAACAACTGAAGAAGCTTGATGATTAATTTGCATGTTAAAAACAGTTTTTCTCCTCCTTGAAAAATTGTGGAGGTGAAAATAGTTTGGAGAAGAAACATAACTTGCCAGAGTCTTTCTAAAAGAGCTATTGTGGGAGGCTATGCAAGAGACTTTGAAGCTATTGTCTACAAGGTAATAAAAATGGTCTGAAAATGATAGGAAGAGATCTAAGAGTGGACGCATCAATAGTTTTGTAAGCATCCCTTTTTCTCCTTTTACTACTTTATTTAATTAAGATATGATTGACATAGGACATTGTTTAAGTTGAAGGTGTGCAAGTGTTGATTTGATACATCTGTATATTGTAAAATGATTACCACATAGTGTTGGCTAATATCTCTATCACCTCCCATAATTATTATTTCTTTTTTGAGGGGAGAACAATTGGGATCTAGTCTCTTACCAACTTTGAAGTTTATAATACAGCAGCGGTCTCCAACCATTTTTGGCACCAGGGACCGGTTTCATGGAAGACAATTTTTCCACGGACCAGGAAATAATTATGAAATAATTATACAACTCACCATAATGAATATATTTATATATATAAAAAAAGAAATATAATGAAATATATAATGAAATAATTATACAACTCACCATAATGCTGGCAGGAGGCAGAGCTCAGGCGGTAATGCAAGTGATGGAGAGCGGCTGTAAATACAGATGAAGCTTCTTTTGTTTGCCCGCTGATCACCTCCTGCTGTGCAGCCCTGTTCCTAACAGGCCACAGACTGGTACCAGGCTGTGGCCTGGGCGTTGGGGACCCCTGTAATACAGTATTGTTGACTATAATCTCTATGCTGTGCATTAGATCTCCAGGACTTATTTATCTACTGGTTGCAAGTTTGAACCATTAAACAAAATCTCCCCAATTTCCCTAACTGCCAGACCCTGTAACCACCACTCTACTCTCTGATTCTACAGTTCAGCATTTTTAGATGCCATTTATAAATGATATCATACAGTATTTGTCTCTCTGTGTCTGACTTATCTTACTTAGCATAATACCCTTCAAGGTCCATCCATGTTGTCACAAATGACAGGATTTCCTTTTCTCTCACAACTAAAGAACATTCTCAATGAAATATCAGCTTCCACGCAGCAGCGTCTCATGAACTAGGAATTTTTGAAATCTGTTTTATAGTAGATGTCCACACTGTTCATCCTGAGCAAAGTGGGGGCCATATAAATCAACTGTCAACATTCTTTGGTGCTATAGCAACTAAGAATTTCCACATCAATCGGGAAAATTCTAAATACTAAGATAATTCTTCTAGGCAAATCTGAGTTGGAGACAGAATTACAAAACCTTCTCCCACTCAGTTCATGTTCACCACCTATGTCAGAAAGTTCCAAGCATTGTTCAAAATGAAAATCTCTGCCCTCCCAATCAGGCCCTTTATCTACATTTTAAGTGTGACCAGTAATAACTTCAAAAATTCTGTATTTTCTCATTTTATGTTAATCATGCATCCTCAAACAACTTTAAAGTTATGTAAGAAGAGAGAGTTTGGAATTCTGTGGAGTAGCTGTACTTGGATAATTTCAAATAACCTCTGTAACTACATTTTACATTCATATAGTATTATTCTCAAGCAAATATTCCACTTGAGCATGCTACAGTCTTCAAAAAAGAATAAATTTTTGATGTAATGACTAAATCAGGAGAGGAATTCATCTTTTGCACTATTCAGATAGACTTCCATAAATTAAAAAGATCAAGATTGAGAGCGATAAGAAGTCAGGATTTTTGAAGTTTTTTTTCTGAATTGTTAAGTGTATCTTTTAGAGTTCTATCCATCTTTGCAAGTGTGTATGCAAGTGTGATTGTATATATGCTTGCATTTATATCTGCCTCTTTTAATAAAAGACTTTGAGGGACATTATTACATGACAAATGTATAATAAGATTGCTAAATTAGTAATAAATAAAATAGGAGGTAGAGAGTATGCTAACATCATGGCGATCTTAGTCATGTGTAATTGACTATTAAAAATTAGTCTTTGACCTTGTTGAAAGCAAAGGCAAAAAAGAAAATAAAATAACACCATGTTTTTTCTTTTAATACCTTTTATAATAAGGCATAGCATACATACAATGAATGGCACTGATCTTAATTGTTACAATTCCAGGAGATTTGACAAATGCACATATTGATGCAACCCAAAATCCCTATCAAGATGGAGAACATTACCATCACCTCAAAAAATATTCCCCTGCCCCTTTCCAGTCAGTTCCTCACTGGTGCTCTGATTTCCTTCAACAATGGATTTGCTTGTTCTAGAACATCATATAAGTAGGCTCACACAATATATACTCCTTTGTGTAGACGTCTTTTGGCTTCTTTCAGTGTATTGTTTTGGAGATTAGCCCACGGTGTTGTGTTTATCAGTAGTTTGTTCCTTTATATTGCTGAGTAGCCTTCCACTGTATGAATATTCCCTATTTTTAAGATCATTAGTTTTTTGATATCTGATTGGAAGCTTTACTAGTCCTTAAAGAGAATTGTATAATGATCCTTATACTAACAGATATTTGGTATATGAACTATCAAGAAATATTATAAGCAATATCTCTAGTGATAACAAATGCAGAAACAATCTTCAATTGACTTTTTCTTACGTCAACCCTTAATAGCTATCTATAACCCTGTGTTGATCAGCACACATCCAGTTATCTGACCCTTTAGTCAAGTTTTAGAAGAATATAGGAGAGTTTAGATCAACATAAACACAAAGGATCTGCTAATGACTGCATTTTGACCTTCAAGGTACATGTGGGGCCCAGCAGGCAGAGCTGGGGTTTGAACCTAGGTTATAGGTAGAGATACAATCGATTTGACTAAATTCAATATAATAATCTAGTTACATTTGACTGATTAGTCTTGTTGATCTACATGGCACTAGCTTGGCTGCATTTTCATACAGCTTCAATTGTGTTGTTTTTAGAGTTTACTGAAAGGAGTCCATCAAATCTTGGGTTATGGATGGAACCCCACACACCTAACTGCCAGTTCCAGCTGCTTCCAATCACTAATGGGGACTACAGAGCTCTTTTAATGAGAATTATTTGCCATCTAAGCTTCTTCTATAACATTAGATCTATCCTTCTATTTAGTATATTATATACAATAGGTAATATATCATTTAGCCCTCAATATTAAATGTCTGATGCAACCTCCAGTGAGACCGAAATGCTGTAAATCATGACACTTCTCTCTTTTCCACTAGTACCCAAATAGAATATTAGAAATCAAGGTGGAAAAGATGAAAGAATTATAGACAGCAAAGATGCATCTCTCACTTTGTTTCAGGAAATTCAATTGAAGTTAATGTTGAAGTGTGTTTCTAGTATGATTTTTGGTGTTTAGTTTTTACTTGAAGATGAATGCTTTTAATTTCATTTAATATTTTTGTAATTATTTTTAATGATTGTTGACCTTAATTTGTGGTAATAATAGATAATGTGCCCTCTCTGATTTTGATAATATTTATATCTATTTTCTTTTAATGAATTTTTATTAGTATTCTAATGCTTATTGCTTCATCAATATGTACATCTAAATATATGATTCTCTTCCATATCTAAAGCTGAAAGCATCGTCTCATGTCCATAACTGTGATTTGTGTTTTTGTATGATACCATTCTTACCGAGAATGATTAAAAAGATATGAAGCATTTCTCTATGACCTGTGGTTATCATCTTCATCCACCCCATATCCTTAAGTCATGAGAAGTCCTATCTCATTTCCTTTATAGTAGCCTTCTTTTTTCCTTTTCTACATCTCTACCAATTTTTCTAATAGTTGAGTCAAGACTTTTGAAAATCAGTATAATACTCTTTATCATTGATAGATAGAATTAAACACTTACATAAAGTCATTTTCACAGTTTAGCATCTAATACTGTGATGTTAAATACTTGGTTGGTTAACTATAAGTGAATTGTACAGAAGGCATGCCCCACCCATACTGGCATTTTGATTCCAAGAGAAAGAGATGGTAATAATTAAACCATTATTTGGAACGTTTAAATCAAATTGTCACTCTTTTCCTATGACTTGCAAGCTTACAGAAAAGAATTATCTATGAACATATACCCAAGCATCATTCAACATTCATTAGTTGAAAAATATTTATGGCCACCCACCGTCTATTAGGTATGTCATGGTGTGATAGTAAGATCTCAATCAAACAGCCCTGGATCTGCTCTGTCTCTTACTACCTGTATGACTTTTGGAAACTTTTTACTCATTGTAAGCCTCAGTTTCCTCTTCTGTAAAATTGTAATATTTTATTTGTTCATTTGTTTGTTTGTCTGTTTGTTTAGATAACATGTTCCAGTACTTGACGAGATTTATGTGTCAACAAAAATATAAAGTCTCTACTAGTATGTAATTGTATAACCTTGCACAAATGGAATCACCTCTTTAGGATTCTCTTTCTTCTTCTGCAAAATGAGGAGTGGGGATAGATTAAATGATTTCTAGATGGTTCTCAAATGTCTGCATCGCCTGGAAGCTTTGTACAAATAACAACACCTTACTAAAATATATAAAAGTTAGTGAATTATGACTTCTAAAGAAAAGAACTGAGAATCTGTTTACATAATATTACTATTTATATTGCATGTATTTTACTATATATGTATATATAATGTATGTTTGTGTGTGGATAAATATGTTTTCTATTTTTCCCTAGGGATATGACTTTAAGTTTTTTTTAAAAAATTTGAACGTACCTCAAACTTACAGAAAATTTCCAGCTATGCTATACAGTATATAGGATTTTTTTTTTATCTGAACCGTTTTAGAGTAAGTTCCCAACATGATGTTTTAATGCATTTTTTTTATAAAACTTTGGATGGAAAAAATATGGTGTGATATAAATGACAGTGAATAAGGTGTATAGGAAGTTTGTGGTGGATGATGGTGCTGATAGAAGCATTGTGGGTATAGAAGGCAAATCCATATCCAGAAAAAGTATCTATTCTAGTGAGGACAAAACACTGCCTCTTCTGTGAACGAAAGGGATCCACTATAATCAACCTGCCTTGGCCGGTCCCCTCAAGTACAGTACCCTATGCCTCACTACTGGTCTGTGTTGTTGGGAGATTACCCTTAGGAAGTATGGAGTATCCAGATCTGCTTTGGTGAGAGAAAATCTGTTTTGTTGAGCCCATGCATAATTTCCAATGCTGCCCTCATAGTTACTGTGTTATTCTGCCCTTTTAGCAAGCCCTGGGTGACTCGATAAAGAGGCTGACTGACATTTTCAGAACAAGGTCATCTTGTCTACCTGATTATTAAGACCTGTCAGTGCTCTTACTTTTAATTTAACCTCATTTTTATTTTGATGAAGTGCAGCTTTCTTCATGCTTTTTGTGTCATATTTAAGAAATCTTTGCCAACTCTAATATCACTAGGATTTCCTCTTAGGTTTTCTTCTAAAATTTTTACATTTAGGTCTATGTTCCATTTTGAGTTAATTTTTAAATGGTGTGAGGCAAGGGGTCAAGATTCTCTTTTGTAATTTTTCATATAGTTACTCACATGCATTTGACATTTAACATAAAACAGCAGCTTAAAAGTGTCTTGGGTGGGAATTAAGGTATAGATAATAACATGTGGGCCTTTTGGCTCATGTTTTTGGATGATATAGAGAAGCTGGATATCCAGAACCAGGTGTCACCATATAATGACTGACTCAGGCTGATGTCCAGTTTCTATAGAGCAGGCCTCCAGATCATGAAGATAAGATCCCAAGGAAATTCCAGCTCTCACACAGGCAATTTCAGCCACAGGTCCAGGGCTTGCTGCTAGCTTCCCACTCACCTCCTTTAGATTGCTTACCCCTCTGAGGAGGCCACATGCCCCAATAAAAATTCACTAATATCAAAGCCTACACTCCTCTTCACCAAAATGATACAAAGACAGAAGCTGTGAGTCAGAGAAGGAGAAGGAAAGGGAGAGGTGAGCACATTGCTGTTCTCTCACAGGTACCTGGGCTTCCTGTTCACTCTCCTCATTTTTAATGCCTGCCTCCAAAAGCTGTAGAAATATGCTAATTCTAGAAGGTTATGCCAAATATTCTATATCACTTTTCAGTTTTCCTGTTTCAGTGTTTATTAATATTTCTACGTTTGTAACTAATTACAGAAAATACAGTGTTCAAAAAGACTCCACCTATAAATCCAGTATATCTGTGGGGGTAACAACATTATTAAGGTAGGTTTCACTTAAAAGTTATTTCCAGAGGAGTTACATTACACTGAATTTCCATGGATCATTTAAAATATGATTTCATCTCTATTCACATATACATAAGTTTTCAAGAACGTAGATTACACTCACGTGCTGTATGGGTTCGTGTATGTGCATATACCCCATACTCATACACACATCTCAGTTTCAAAATTTCTAAGAAGAGAAAATATATATGCCAGACAATGGATTTATTTCATTTCACTACTGGTATTGCTTTTACAGGACAGAGTAGAATATTAATTTTTTGAAGGCATATTAAACAGAACAGAGACCGAAGCAGTTGAAATAGATACATTCAAAGATACACATTTTGCAGACCACTCACTTATTTCACTACCAGAATAATCTGGTATTTGCTCTGGGAGCACACTTTTGACTAATGACCCCAGACATAAACTTACTTATGCATCCTAAAAACTATTATTACAAAACATACAAATATTCTCAGTAAATATTCATACTGCATGATATAAAATATTTTCCATTTTTACTGAGCTTTTCACATTTTTGCTTTTGTGGCAGAAGGCTGTGCAAGCAGCAAGTTCCCTGTAATTGATCACTCTACTGGGATGTTCCTGAGTGGATTGATAAGATGGGATGTTGAGTAGAAAATTTCCCATTTGAGTTACATTATCATTCCAGGGAACAAATAGATTTCAGAGGGTGTTTTGAGTCAATCGGGAGACTTTTGAGGAAAACCCACATTGTCTGCACATAGAATTTCTTAGTTTTCTCAAAGTGTGAGAATGAGTGACACATAACCTCTCCTGCTGTTAAAATAAATTTGGAAGCTGCTCTCTCTGCTATTCACAGCAATTATGGTCACCCAAAAGGAAGATGACAAAGAGCAAATGAATAAAAATAAAAATTCCCTAATGTGGAAAGATAGAGACCATGATCAAAGAGAAAATAATATTTGTTTTATTTCCAGTCATTTGGAATAATCAAACGTTTCTCACTTCTGGCTCTACCACTCGGGAGATCATCCAGAACTCTCTGAAATGAAATCCACTGTCATACTTTCCACTGTGGGAGAGTGTCTATATAAGCACATTGTTTTGCATTTAAATATATATTGCCTTTAAATTTTAAATGGAGTTATGAGTGAGAAGGCTTGGCAGCAAAGAAATTAGATTGGGAAGTCAAGTGAGAAAACAAGAGCAGGCAAATATATTAAAATGGGGCTTTTCATTCGTTGTGTCTCAAATACCCACCTGGAATCCAGAATGAATTCACAGATGCCTGACACCCAGTTTGATGTTTTCTTGAATGTTAACATCTTCCAAGATGGCAAGCTAGCAATGCTTTTAAAACATACTATTTAGGGACAAAAGAAAACATATATGGATTCATCAAAAGAAAAACTGAAAATCTCTCCATCTATATAGCATCCCAGAATTAGACTGAAAGAAGGAAAATGAAGAAAACACAGACCATAAGTTCTCTATCATACCAAGTTCTTTCTTATAAAATTAAGAAATAGAGACCTCCTTGTCTCTATAAAAGTAAAAGATCAATTTATCCTGTCATTATAGAGATATGTATAAAGGTAAAATCTATATATGTATGCATATCTCACTATATGTAAAGCTAAATGCTGTACTAGATAACATACATACTTTGGAAAGTGGAAAAAACAAAAGCTGTGTATTCTTTTGGTTTACATATGTGAATGTGTGTCCATGCATTTTCCTTGGAAAACAATATCCAGACTAAAAAAATCAAAGAAAAGTAAGCAAAGTAATAGACAGACTTAAGAATATAACGGGGAAAATGTGAGGGAAGTGAATATATTTTGACAAAGAAATGATACTGAGAGGGTCAGGAAATGAAAACATTACATAAATACTTATATACTGAGCACAAACACAGGGTCAAACCAGACCCTCAAAGACTCATAACTCCCATTGAAGTCAAAAGTCTGCACTGGGAGTCATGGACTCGCATTTAAAGACAAAACTCAGCCTTAAACAGTTTAAAGGTGAGAAATAAGTATTTATTTTGGACAGAAACGGCCAAACAACTGAATTTAAGAGGAGGAAAACTCATTTTTGAAGTAAAGAGAGCCTTTTTCACCATAAGGAAAAAGAAACGCTGAAACAGCTTGTCTGATGAGGTAATCACAGTAAACAGTAGGCATGCTTAATTTAAGATTAATTAGGTCAGTAGAAATTCTATGTTGATTTAGTCAGGGACTAAATGCAAACACCTGAGGATCCTTTTCCATCAAACTACCTCCAGTGTGATAATATTAACGAGTATTCTATTATAATAATCTTGAAACATCTCTCACTCTGCTCACTCTGGATACACTTTTTTTTTTTTTTTTTGCACTTAGGGTATATTTACATGATCATGGACTTGAAAAAGCATAGAAATAAATTTAAAATATATTTCTTTGTCGAATGGATCTCAGAACACTAATGCATAAGTTGGTTCCTTCAACACAAGAATTCAATCTAATGTGAGAACATACTTTGACTTAGAGAAATAACTTCCCTTCTGAAAGCAAGACCTGTACTAAGCAGATTGACGGTCTGTCTGTGTTACCGTTATTGGCTCCGGACCCAGGGGAAGGGGGAAGAATTTCAGATCAACCTAAGTTCTAAAAGCTAGTTTCCGTTTGAGTACCTGGAAAGTAGTCAACAATCATCTCCATTTTACATTTCATGTAGTTTATGAGATAGGAAAATTCCCTAAAGGTCTTAGCAGACCTGCTGACTAAAGATCCAAAGAAGGTTTCCCCCCACTGATCAGAGGCAAAACATATCATTGAATTCATTGACATTTTCATCTTATGCATTTAGCATGCAATATTCTCTCCAAATAGATAGAATCTATCGCTTTTACACTGTGTAATGGTAGGCAGCATATATATTTTTTTCTAACGCAAGGGAATGTAAAAAATAACTATGCCAAGAATGAATTATTTGAATTTAACACACAAGCTGCAGCTGGTCACTAAAACCCATTTGTGGCTTGTCAAAGAAATGTGTGGAATCACAGAATCATTTTCCCTGTTGTAGCTGCCTATTCGTGTGTGCAGAAATTGAACATTTCTGATTGGATTTATGAAAGAGAAAGACTTTTTGAAGAAACTCCTCTTAGCACTCAAGTACCAAAATAACAAATTCAAAAACCATAATACTTGCATTTGTGCATTACTTCTTCATACTTCAAACTGCTTCTGCAAGTTTTAAACTGCCTCTACAGCAATATTAGCTTTATTTAAAAACTGAGGAAATTGGTCTGTAGCAAACAATTTCCTCAAGATTGGTTAGTCCGTTGGGTATGGACCTAGGAAAATTAAAACACCAGCTTCTTCTGTTTCTCCTGAAACACAATAAGCACAAAGTTTACAGACTCAGAATTTCTGTTTCAAGACTCACATACTACATACCTGCCAGCCAGTCTGCCACTAACCCAGCAGAGACCTAATAGCCATGCATTTCAGCTATAATCACCTAACCAGTCTTCAAGCCCAACGAGGCCCCTTATCTACTTTCTTCCATGGCCACATTTAACTTCCGCTCTTTTATCTTGGCGCTGCTGAAACTCATGGTATCATACACATTGGCTTCACTAGAAATTCACATTGTCTGACATTGGCTGCTACTCAAAAATATTTTATCTCTTATAAAACATATTTTATTTATCTTTTATTTATCTCTTATTACCTCTTATAAATTGCAGAACAGCTGAATCAGCATCGTCATGGGTTAGACCCACGTGATTCTGATATGTAACCAGACTGAGAACAAGAGTCTCACTCAGTTCCCGTTGATAGCCATTCCAAACCTGATCTACTCTCTTCACATTTCCAGTCCCACTCAGTGCTTCCCACAAAATCCAGTACTGTGTTTTACCCATATAGGAATTCAAGTATTTATCACATGGGTAAACAGAAGGATAAATGGATGAATTGATAGTAGGAATTTGGTAAATTTTATCAGTAAACACATGTTCAGCTATTGATTTACTCTTACTCTTACAGCTATTGATTTTTACTCTTACAAGCGGCCACAAATTAGCAGCTCACAGGTATATTTTGTTCGGCTCTCAAAATGTTGACCCAAATGGTATTTCTTAAATATTTGAATTAATTGGCAACATTTCAACATTGGGAGATTTCATATAAAATTTGCAATTCCAGCTTTTCTTGGGAAAAAGAATGAAGATTTGGTAATGTTGAATTCACATACCAATATGACTACCATTAGCTGAAGCAGCATAGGTGGCTCTGTTTAGCCAGGAAATGCCCTTTGTTTCTCCATAGTCCTTTCTATTTCAGCTATAATCAATCACCTAGCCTCTTTAATACCACCTATTGTCTTTAATCACCTATTGTCTCTTTAATACCAAGGCTGAGTGCCATTCATTATTGATCAAAAAGCCTGTGGTTCTGTTTTTCTTTTAAAGTAACAACTTCACTGTTTAATTACCTGCATGGTTTGTAATAGGATTTAATTTTGATCTGATTGATATATTTTTGGAATAAAATGTTCAGACAGAATATGTATTCTAGTCTTACC
This sequence comes from Phocoena phocoena, assembly GCF_963924675.1. Classification (NCBI taxonomy): domain Eukaryota; kingdom Metazoa; phylum Chordata; class Mammalia; order Artiodactyla; family Phocoenidae; genus Phocoena; species Phocoena phocoena. The sequence continues at coordinate 39,359,581 of NC_089223.1, forward strand.
TTGATCCCAACCAACTCTGTAATCTTAGCCAAGTGTTCTGACTTTTCTTGTCCAACTTAATCATCTTTAAAAGGAAGAGGCTAGACTTTATCAATAGTTTTCAAACCTTAGTTTCAGTCTCTTTGGTACCATAAAACTGATAACAGGCATCCAGAGACTATTGGGATGATCCTCAAAACCTAGTGGAAATTCCATATTTCTAGGGTGGCTGTTTATAACAACTTAGAATTGTACTGATTAAATATGGCTATTATCAATAAAAATGGGGACAAAATAAGTTGCTTTTTAACAAATGCAGTTTTCCAGGTTATTTTTCAAAACATGGAGCCCACAGCAGCCTTTGGTACAGAAATGTTTGGGAACCACCTTTAACATTTATTCTTGTTTTTTGTTTTTTTTAACTTTTTATTGGAGTATAGTTGATTTACAATGTTGTGTTAGTTTCAGGTGTACATCAAAGTGAATCAGTTATACATATACATATATCCACTCTTTTTCAGATTCTTTTCCCACATAGGTCATTATTACAGATGTAGAAAACAAACTTATGGTTACCAGGTGATAAGAGTTGGGGAAGGGATAAATTGGGAGATTGAGATTGACATATACACACTAATATATATATAATGGATAACATTTATTCTTAATGGAATAAATTCTGTGTAATAAATTCTGTGTACCCTCCTCAGTCTCACACCTATATGGGCAAATTGAAATAGTATTTAATTTTTCTCCTTCACTGTTAGTCTTTCTAACCTTTTTGTTCTTTATTTTTCCCTCTAATTGTTACTTCTTAAGCAATTAGCACTTTCTCATGTACAAGGCATGAGAAATCAAATGAAATCTTTCATCCGGAGGCCTTTGAACACGGCCAAGCTTAGTAAATGGAAGGTAGAACTATTACTATTATTAATAACCGTTTCAACAAGGAGGGAGGGGATAGGTATGGCAGATCTTTTTACTTTGAATCGTCATCTAGTGCTTATGTCACTGTAGCTTTGATGTTCCAAGAAGAACTCTTAAGAGTATCTAAGATACTTTCCAGTCTTCGCAGAGAGAATCTAACAGAGTTGGTTGATGTGCACACACCAATCTGGAAGGTGGGGCAGGGGACAGTGACTTTAGTGTGACTGAAGTATCTCCAAATTGAAGTCAAACTGAATTTGACACACTGCCTTGGAAAAAGGGGAGGAAGTGGTTTTCCACCCCCTTTCCACCATCCCTCTCTCCTATAACTCATTCTACATCAGGTCTCGTATTGTGAGAGGGAGGAGAAAGGGATGTCATTGTTCAGAGTGAGAACAAATGAGATTCTGCATCATACAGGTCAGTATCTGCCGTTTCCTCCAGTTTTCAGAGCCATTCTCTGCATAACATCTGATGACTACACAGCCTCCTAATATTTCTCCTTCCTGATACTGACTGGTTTTCTTGCCAGAGAGTCTGTTGGATTTATTTCAGATTGATGTTATCTACAAATTAAGGAAACATTCCCTGAATCTGAACCTTGAAGCAAGAGCAGATATGACACTTGCTAGATCTTTCCGAGTAGCCAAGTGAAAATTGAAGCACCCAGAATGAAACTTGCTGTGGAAGAGGGTGAGGGAGCCTCTCCAAGAGGCCCCATGGTGGGGCAGGCAAGCCCAGGGAGCATGTCAGGTGCAAAAATTATTTACCTGATTGTTACCACTGGCAACACTGAAAACAAAAGTACATCTCTGGCTCATCAGTCAATTCCATTTATGACACTGAACAAATCTTCCTATGGATTGTTAGGGATCTGGCTGATTTTTCACAAAATCTAAAATGGGATATGAAGTAAGTAAAATTACATATTTTTAAGCCAGTCCACAGATTCCTGTAGAGAAAGAGACCCAAAGCAAACTTCATATAAGATGTGACTAAAGCTTGATTCTTCATGCAGTTCACTCCAGAAGATAGAAAGAGAATCTCACAAAATTTGTTTTTAAGCACATTTTCATTCACTGTGTTGCAAATGTGAATCCCCCTCATCTGGAAATGCTGATTGCTGCATCTAACTCTGCTAATATTTGTGTGTGTGATCTTCTGGGAGGCATATTATAGTTTGTTCATTAGCTTTTACCTTATTACTCATTAGAAGCAGTTACCTGGTGTGCTGTGCTGAAATGGATTCTGAAGCTGTAACAAAGATGGTATGAATGATTGTAGCACTCTATAAGCAATGCCTGTTGTGGGTGAGAGTGTGTAAGTGATGGAAATAATGGCAGGTATAGTCCATCTTTTGAGCAAATGATCTAAAATTTCTTTGAATTCAAAATTTTGAGGTTTAATTTTTAACTTACTGTATTCCATATATACAGTATAGGATGCTATTTAGAAATGCCTATTTGAAAAATGGATGTTAAATATATTGCTTGCCAAAAGCAAATGCTCCGGAAAGGCAAAAAGAAGAAGAAGCAGGGTATGAAAACAGCTGCATCGGGAAAACTTTCTCACACACATCTCTCTTATGATGTCCTCATTTTTCTCACCTTGAAAAACCAAGAGATAAGCAAAACGTTTCCACCTCAAGAAAAGACAATATAGTTACCATCAAGATTTTCAATCAATAGTGCATCATTGCTAACTGAACACATACTCTCATGGAAAAGAAATTAGCGGAAAATGTTATTCTGACAATTTATTGATAAACACACAAAGCCTAGAACAGAAAAATCTGGAAAGATAATGATAAAAATAGCTAATATTTTTAACCACTTTATAAAATTTTGAACACTTTACACAATGATAATGACAATAACTAGTTCACATTTATTGAGCATTTACCATATGCCAGGCTCAGTGCTAAAAAGCATTTCATGTATAACTCATGTATAACATTTCGTGTACAACTTTCAATTAGTTTTAATTTAATAACCTTAATGAACAAATGCATTATCTCATTTAATTATTATGACAATCTAAGAAATAGGCTTTATTTTGAATAATTAATTAATTAATTTTGGGCTGCGTTGGGTCTTTTTTGCTATGCGGGTTTTCTCTAGTTGTGGCAAGCGGGGGCTCCTCTTCGTTGCAGTGCGAGGGCTTCTTGTTGTGATGGCTTCTCTTGTTGCAGAGCACGGGCTCTAGGTGTGAAGGCTTCAGTAATTGTGGCTCGTGGGCTCAGTAGTTGTGGCTCACGGGCTCTAGAGTGCAGGCTCAGTAGTTGTGGTGCACGGGCTTAGTTGCTCCACGGCATGTGGGATCTCCCCGGATCAGGGCTCGAACACTTGTCCCCTGCATTGGCAGGCAGATTCTTAAGCACCAGGCATTATTTTTATCCTAATTTTACTGAAACTGAGGAAACAAGAGGCAGTGATTTGCCTAAGGTCACATGGAGGTGAATGATGTTGGCACTTGAATCCAGATAGTCTCCATCCAGAACTCCTGGGCATAAATCATTACACAACCATGTGGATCAGAGTAAAGCTCTTCCAAAATGAGCTGGACAAAGCTGAACCCCTGAACCTGGGCAAAGCCAGAGTGTGAAGCAACAGCTGTTCCGGGAGCTGCACGTGGACCTTGGCTGACATGCCTTTAGCTTCCTCCAGGCTTCAAGAGAAAACTCTAAAAAGCTGCTCTTGGCTGTTGACTTACCCATTGTCAGACTTTCACAATTTGAAGATCTTCTTATATGATTTGGAGGGGATTAGGTATTTTAAACATCAAATGGAAGTTCAGACAGTTTGCCCAATCTACTCTTGTCACTGGGGAAGAAAAATTATGTCTTCAGACTGGAATAAAAATTTGAGTCCTGTAATGGTGCTTTTCTCTTGGTTTTGATTTTCTGTGCCCCGGGCATGAGCCCAGCTGCCAGTTGAGCTAACCACGTAGTAGGGTATGATCACCTATGTCCTGACAAACCCTTTGCTTTTCTCTCCTCCGTTTTAAAAGGCTCTGCTACCTAACAGTCTCCCTTCCCTCCTTCCATAGTCTTTTACTGAGAGGAGTACATATTGTTTGCAACAGTGGGTTCTGCTAGAGAAATGGAATTTATATCCTTCTCAGCTCCAAAACTCACACACCATTCCAGCATTGAAAACAATGAGCTTATTAAAGTCATTTAGTTGGTGCAGTCTAAATTATTTCTTTCCAATGTGGAGAAGGCAGGCAGGCTGAAGAATAATGTCTTGACTCTTCAGAGGTTTTCTTCATAAGAAATGATTTAGAATCTTTAGTAGGCATTGAAGAAAAAAGAAACCTGATATGTATTTGGAGAGAAATATTTAATAGTAGCTTGATAAGAAGTAAGAAGAAACCCACTTCTTCCTCTGTATATAATGAGCATGATTAATGGGACCTCATGGAATTGGAATCTTATAAAGGATTCCATCTGTAAATAGATCTTCAGAAAATGTTTACCTGGTAGCTACCAAAAAAAAAAAAAAAAAACCCTAAAATGTTCATATGAGGAGCTCCCAAATCAGATATTTACCTCTTTGGGAGTGCACATGGTGTCAGATGAGTCTCCCTATAACATAAGAGATTGAGTCAGTCAGGATCCCAGCAGAAAACATACCACACACTCAGATTGGATAATTCGATATGGATAAATTGGATAATTTAATAAAAGGCATATTTACAAAGGTGTGAAGGATTTGGGCAACCACAAGGAATAATGCTCTACTCTAGGATACTTATATCCTGAGTGTGGAATGCAATGCATCTCAAGTCCCAGAAGGCAAGGGAAGGAAGCACTTTCCAGAAGAAAGGGAGGGAGTATGAGAGAGAGGGAGGGAAAATATGAAGCCAGGTGCCAGGGACTATGGAGCTTTGGTCAAGGTCCACCCTCAACAATCTCCCAGAGTTAGACCAGGAGAATAAATGACCAGACCTCATTCTTTTTTCTTCTTCTGGTTTGCTGCCCATGCTGTCCAGTGGGATGGCCAACAGACGCTAGCCTCCCAGGGCACAGAGCAAAGAAGAACAGAACCGAGGGATAGGAAAGACAAGCAAAGGGAAATGCCCACCAAAGAGATTTTTCCATGTGCTGCTTTGCCTGAGGCAGGAGAAGGAGGGAAGAGATGCTGAGCAGAAAGAAAGACAGAAAAAAAGCCAGCCCTATGCACTAGGGTCTCCTCCTCCACCACTGTGGCTTTACCTAACCACAGAGCAGACCTACTGAGAGCTCCCTCCTCCCTCCTGAAATCCTCTCTTGTACCTTATTTCCAGGGGGCTCTGCTTTTAGCCACTGTCATTAAATACTACCACCTCCTCCCCACTAAGGAGTTACCTGATGGTAGTTTATAAGACTTCTCAAAGCTACTAGACTTTCAATGGGGCACGACTGAGGATGCAACATTTCCTAAAACTGGAAGAGATATATCAATAAATCTAGGCATTTCTTACACTCTGAAGATATTAGATACCTGGCTGATGAGCCTCATGCTAGGAACTGTGGAAAATATATAAAAAAAGAAGGTGGAATAGTTTTAAGGAGATAACTCAGGTGGAATTGTAGGTGGTCGAGGTATTTTTCTGTAGCATTCCCTTCAAATTATGTCATGAGTTCTTCCTATTTTTCTCACTTCTTGAGCCTACCCTCTGGTCCTTTCATTTCTGAGCTCATTGTAAATCAGTCAGCAAGAATTTATTGTGCACCTCCCATGCGTCATGCCCTGTTCTGGGCCCTTTAGAGGTATGGCATGCTCCGAGAATTCAAAGAAATAACCAATCTCTATGCAGGTTTCTGGACAATGATCTAAATTCAGTTCCCCTTGATATCCAAGACCTTTAAAGAGATCCCTGCTCTTTCCTCATAGAGACTCAATTCACTACTCATTTTATGTTTTACAAGTTCATGACCATAAATGGCAATTTAGGCTTCCTATATTTTGCTCATTCTGCTTGGGTTAGCCTATACCATCCCATTCAAACAATGTACCTTTTCATGTCAAATCATTATCAGAAATCATCATCAAGGTCTAAGAATGAAATTAGACTTGATTTTTATCTGTGCCAGCATTAAAAGCAAGACACTAATGACATATAAAATTAGCATAAATCTGGAACTCTAAAATAAGGTCTTTTGTTTGAAGAAAAAAATTTTAAGGGAAAATGAAGTATATTAACCAACTGAATCAAATAAGATGATTGGTTTCTTATCTACTTGAGAGACTTCAAGGCCAGACATAACGTGGGATATTCTCAGCATAGCCACAGTTGGGTTATTTTGGCAGGTGAGAATCAAAGAAGGGGCATTCCAGATGGCACTAACAATGTGAGCAAGAGTGGAGGTGCATGACTAACTGCCATATAGAGGACTCGGGGGGAATAGGAAGATTTGACTAGAAAGAATGGATCCTGATGGTAGAGAATCTTTAATGTCTGCTAACGGTATGTGAGATCATGGGAAAGCTTTGAAGGGTTTTCTTTTATTTATTTTTAACAGGGGAATGAAGTGATCAGAACTACAGTGATAAGTAATCTTGAGTTAGAAATAGCAAGGTGACTTGGCAGATTTCAAAACCATGGGTGAAATGGCTGAAAGTGGGATTCAAACTATGTAGGTAAAGTAAAAAGAAGTACAGTAAGTACAATAAGGAAATTCTAGTAATTACTTAAGAGAAAAACATTACCAGGAGTGGAATCTGCAAGCCATTTTTTTTTTTTTTTTTTTGGCGGTACGCGGGCCTCTCACTGTTGTGGTCTCTCCCGTTGCGGAGCACAGGCTCCAGACGCGTAGGCTCAGTGGCCATGGCTCACGGGCCCAGCCGCTCCGCGGCATGTGGGATCTTCCTGGACCGGGGCACGAACCCGTGTGCCCTGCATCGGCAGGCGGACTCTCATCGACTGCGCCACCAGGGAAGCCCCTGCAAGCCATTTTTGATTTAAGTTCTATGTTATCCCATAAAATATGCTGAAGGAAAGCAAAAAGGGACAGAATGTGTGCACAAATCTGGATGCTTGAGAGAGAGAGAGAGAGAGAGAGAGAAAGGTGGTGTGCAACTCCATGTGTTTCTGTGTAAAACACAGTCCAGTGGGAGGCAATTTCACTGTCAGTCAGTCACCCTCTAGCCAAAGTCAGTAATCATTTACCTGCCCAGCATCCCAGGTTTCAATAAAACTGAAGCATACATTACCTTTTTGATGTTGAAGGGAGGCCGACAATCCATGTCAAGATTTGATCCAAAGTGCAAAGCAATGCTGATGAAAAACATAAAGGTCAAATTACTCCATCTGTCTGGTGTCACTGCCCAACTCTAATGGCCTCTGTGATCCCTATCATGTTGCTGCAAGTTATAACACCGAATCAAGGACTGCCAGGTTGGAATGGTAGAGTAGGTAAATGCGCTTCACTTTTCTAACATACCTCATCCTTGAAGTACAGTCAAGAAATGGTTCACTTTCAACACACTGGAATGTAAACTCCATGAGAGAAAGGTATCAACCTGCTTTTATCCACTGCCACATGTCTGGTACATGTTGAGCACTTAGTAAGCATTTGATGGATAAATAATTGAGTTAATGAATTAAATCTAAATAAGCTTTTATATATAATTTATATTAAATAGTTATATATATAAATATTATATACATTTGCCCCTTGAACATAGCAGGTTTGAACTGTGCAGGTCCAGTTATATGCAGATTTTTTTTCAATAAATATATACCTGTATTTTTATTTTACAGATCTTTAAGTATGGGAAAAAGTTTGTGCTCAGAGATCACAGTATGTGGAATAAAAAGAACTAGGATTTGAGCCTTGATTCTATCCAAACTGTTTCAGCTTCCTGACCTTGGGTCTGTCATTTATCAATTCCTTTGTTTTTGAGATAGCAGAACATGGATTTTCAATTGCATGGGGAGGGGGGGTCAGCACCCCTAACCCTTGTGTTATTCACAGGTCAACTGTATTACACATCACAGACACACACACACACACACACACATACACACACACCATGGTAATTATTGTCACTATAACTTAGCTCAAAAAAATTTTAAACCACGTATTGAAAGCAGGTAACTAATTATGTGAAAATAAGAATTGAACTTTGGACATGAGGAGTTATGTACTTCTAGAGAAAATGGCTAGTAGAATCACCTTTTTTTTTTTATGTTGGTTCATTGGTTTGTTTATTTATTTATTTTTGGCTGTGTTGGGTCTTTGTTTCTGTGTGAGGGCTTTCTCCAGTTGAGGCAAGTGGGGGCCACTCTTCATCACAGTGTGCAGGTCTCTCACTATCGTGGCCTCTCTTGTCGCGGAACATAGGCTCCAGATGCGCAGGCTCAGTAGTTGTGGCTCACGGGCCTAGTTGCTCCACGGCATGTGGGATCTTCCCAGACCAGGGCTCGAACCCGTGTCCCCTGCATCAGCAGGCAGATTCTCAACCACTGCGCCACCAGGGAAGCCCAGAATCACCTTTTATATTTAGTGTTAGTTTAACTTTGAGGTCACTGGATTTCATCGGTAACCTCATTTTCCTAACTGGCTCAAAGTTCCTGCCCTGGTGGTAGCAGTGTTCACTGTAAAACCTCACCAGAAAGATTGAAAAAAGAACAACGTGGGGACAAAGAGGAGGTGGTTTGCAGGAAGAAGTGAGCATGGTCTCTTGCTTTTCCTCTGTCTCCCCCCTGCGAAAGAGCACCTCCATGTCCGCCAAATTGCTAAATCAGGAAACCGAGCGTTCTGCTGGGTCGCTCACACTGGCTCAGGCCCACATTCAGATGGGTCCCAAAGCTTGGTGGTTTCCCAGTGATTTTCAAATCATGCCTAGTAGGGTGAGTGGAAGGTGGAGGGCAGGGGCTCCACTTTGACCGAACAACACTGCCCTATGGCTCCATGTAAGATTGCAAGATTTTGCTTGATAAAAAGAATTCCACTATGAGAGCAGTTTTTTGGCAATTTTAACACTTATCTTCTGTGTCTGTCACCTCTTCTCCATCCTACAGCTTTTCCGTTGGTCAGGCCTTCATAATGAACACTTGGATTATAACAAGGGCCCACTCGTGGATGCCCTGCCTGTGGTCTTCCTCCTTCTGCTCCATTATTTTACTAGAAAATCATTTGCTTCTTTCTTTCCTTCCTCAAATTTCTTCCATAGTTGCTTTCTGAAGCTGTATGAAATACTAAATACCTTTGCATAGAAGGCAAAACCTCTGTAATCTCTTTCTGTTTCCTGTCTGGCTCTTCTCCCACCAATCGCCCCATCCCCATCACTGCTCCCACAGTAATATTATTCTACGTATAATGTTATTCTGTGGTAACACAGAACCCCTGTCTCTGTTCCTTTGTGCTTACTGATCTTTCTCTTTGGAATGCCTGTCTTTGTGTGTCATTACTTTTCTTTAAAATTCAACTCAAGTACCACCATCTCTGGGGAGCTTTTGTATCAGCCCAAGATAACCAAGAGATAACTACATTTTTGGAACCACATGACAAATTATCTATTTTCAGGAACTCCAAGTCCTCATATTCCTATAATTTGACCGTTGGTGCGTTTAATGTTGTCCCAGAAGTCTCTGAGACTGTCCTCAGTTCTTTTCATTTTTTCTTTATTCTGCCCTGCAGTAGTTATTTCCACTATTTTATCTTCCAGGTCACTTATCCATTCTTCTTCCTCAGTTATTCTGCTATTGATCCCATCTAGAGTATTTTTAATTTCATTTATTGTGTTGTTCATTATTGCTTGTTTCATTTTTATTTCTTCTAGTTCCTTGTTCAATGTTTCTTGCATTTTCTCTATTCTATTTCCAAGATTTTGGATCATCTTTACTATCATTATTCTGAATTCTTTTTCAGGTAGACTGCCTATTTCCTGTTCATTTGTTAGGTCTGGTGGGTTTTTATCTTGCTCCTTCATCTGCTGTGTGTTTTTCTGTCTTCTCATTTTGCTTATCTTACTGTGTTTGGGGTCTCCTTTTCGCAGGCTGCAGGTTCGTAGTTCCCCTTGTTTTTGGTGTCTGTCCCCAGTGACTAAAGTTGGTTCAGTGGGTTTTGTAGACTTTCTGGTGGAGGGTACTAGTGCCTGTGTTCTGGTGGATGAGGCTGGATCTTGTCTTTCTGGTGGGCAGGTCCACGTCTGGTGGTGTGTTTTGGGGTGTCTGTGGACTTATTATGATTTTAGGCAGCGTCTCTGCTAATGGGTGGTGTTGTATTCCTGTCTTGCTGGTTGTTTGGCATAGCGTGTCCAGCACTGTAGCTTGCTGGTCGTTGAGTGAAGCTGGGTGTTGCTGTTGAGATGGAGATCTCTGGGAGATTTTCGCCATTTGATATTCCGTGGAGCCGGGAGGTCTCTTGTGGACCAGTGTCCTGAAGTTGGCTCTCCCACCTCAGAGGCACAGCACTGACTCATGGCTGTAGCACCAAAAGCCTTTCATCCACACGGCTCAGAATAAAAGGGAGAAAAAGCAGAAAGAAAGAGAGAAAGAAAGAAAGAAGTAAGAAAGAAAGAAAGAAAGAAGACAAAAGAAAATAAAAGAAGGTAAAATAAAATAATGTTATTAAAATAAAAAAATAATTATTAAGAAAAAATTAAAAAAAAAAAAGGATGGATAGAACCCTAGGACAAATGGTGAAAGCAAAGCTATACAGACAAAATCTCACACAGAAGCAACACATACACACTCACAAAAAGAGGAAAAGGGAAAAAATAATAAATCTTGCTCTCAAAGTCCACCTCCTCAATTTGGGATGATTCGTTGTCTTTTCAGGTATTCCACAGATGCAGGGTACATCAAGTTGATTGTGGAGATTTAATCTGCTGCTCCTGAGGCTGCTGGGAGAGATTTCCCTTTCTCTTCTTTGTTCGCACAGCTCCCAGGGTCCAGCTTTGGATTTGGCCCCACCTCTGCGTGTAGGTCGCCTGAGGGCGTCTGTTCTTCGCTCAGACAGGATGGGGTTAAAGGAGCAGCTGATTCAGCGGCTCTGGTTCACTCAAGCCCAGGGGGAGGGAGGTGTACGGATTGCGGGGCGAGCCTGTGGCGGCGTGACGTTGCACCAGCCTGAGGCACGCGGTGCATTCTCCCGGGGGAGTTGTCCCTGGATCCCGGGACCCTGGCAGTGGCTGGCTGCACAGTCTCCCGGGACTGGAGGTGTGGAGAGTGACCTGTGCTCGCACACAGGCTTCGTGGGGGCGGCACCAGCAGCCTTAGCGTCTCGTGCCCGTCTCTGGGGTCCGCGCCGTTAGCTGCGGCTCGCGCCCGTTTCTGGAGCTCCTGTAAGCAGCGCTCTTAAACCCCTCTCCTCAAACACCAGGAAACAAAGAGGGAAGAAAAAGTCTCTTGCCTCTTCAGCAGGTCCAGACTTTTTCCCGGACTCCCTCCCGGCTAGCCGTGGTGCACTAGCCGCCTTCAGGCTGTGTTCACGCAGCCAACCCCAGTCCTCTCCCTGCGCTCCGAGTGAAGCCTGAACCTCACCTCCCAGCCCCCGCTCGGCACCGATCCTCTGTGCGGGAACCTCTCAGCTTTGCCCTCCGCAACCCCTGTTGCTGCGCTCTCCTCTGCGGCTCCGAAGCTTCCCACCTCCGCCACCCGCAGTCTCCACCCGCGAAGGGCTTCTAGTGTGTGGAAGCCTTTCCTCCTTCACAGCTCCCTCCCACTGGTGCAGGTCCCGTCCCTATTCTTTTGTCTCCGTTTTTTTTTTTCTTTTGCCCTACCCAGGTACGTGGGGATTTTCTTGCCTTTTGGGAGGTCTGAGGTCTTCTGCCAGCAGTTCAGTAGGTGTTCTGTAGGAGTTGTTCCACGTGTAGGTGTATTTCTGATGTATTTGTGGGGAGGAAGGTGATCTCCACGTCTTACTCTTCTGCCGTCTTCCCCCTCTCTCTGCCTTTTCTCTTGAGGTTATTTGGTTTCTCCAGGGTACTATGCCTGCAACTGTGTACCTGCTACTAGAGAGAGGTAAGAGATGAATAAAATAATCTAACCAACTCTAGTTTAAAAAAAACCCACTACAATTAACAATTGTTAATATTTTAATGAACAATTGCTATCTGTTTATGTATTAGCATTTAGAAAAGTGCTATTTGAAGCTAGATGTAAATGAACACAACACCGAGTTTCAGATCAATGCCTTCTATCTAGTCATCATTAAGTGCTTCTTAACTTGACCTTATTTTGCAACTTATGAGACTTCTTTTTTAGAGTCAAAACCCTTCCTGGTTTTGGCCAGATCCAAAAGACTCTAGAACTCTGCGGATTTGTAGTGTAAGCTTCGTAACACTCACATTGCATGTTCTCTCCCCACACAGTGCCGTGCAGCTTTGCCTGACCTCTCTCCATCCGTGCCTGTGATTTCTTTTGCCCTCATCACTGGCCGATGCTGCATTATAGAGCCCTTTTTGGTGCATTAGGGATGTAACCACCCTGGGGCTCTGCCACTTGGCTGGTCACATTCTTCCTCCTCTCCCAGTCCAGCTGCCTGCTCTAGAAGGACCAAGGCCCAACTACATGGTTCTTTTCCTCCTTGTGGCTTTAATCCCCTAAAATGCACAAGCAGAAAATGCACAAAATGTGACAGGAGGTGATGAGCTAAAGCTAACCTTTCTTACCATGGCAACATCACCAGGTGCTTGGTTAAAACTCACTTTTGATGTTGCTCTTTGTGACTAGAATGAGTATTTGTACAACTGTACTTAGATGTTAAATGTGGTAGACAATTTGCTCTCTCTTCTAACTTCATTTTAAGGAGACATTGCTTCTTTACCCATTATTGGGATGGGTAGGTTTCTCAAATTGTGAAAAGGGTGGCATATTCACTAGTGAGATGTGGCCCATTGGAGTCAACTTTTATTTGCTTCTTTATCATTGAGCTTCCTTTACTCCAGCAAGAGACTGTAACTTTTTACTTGGCTATGCACCTATTTTTAGTCCATGGGGTCTGTGTAGGATGCTACTCCAAACTCTAGGGCTGGTGCCTGTGACCCAGCCCAAAGTCAATTAATGCACCAAATCTCCTGGTGATGGCGGTAAGTTCAGGGGTGGACACATGATCTCACCCTATGAAGTCAGAGTGCATCTCAGGTCTGACTGACCCATTTGACTTGAACTTGAAAAAATATGAGGCAGGAAAAATTGCAGCTGTCTTGTGATGATGTGGAGCTAAAAATGAAATCAATATGCTAAACAGGACAGCAGAGGGAAAATGAGTTCTGAGGATACTGCTTGAAATCTGAATGCAGCCGTGCCTGAAGGCATATCTCTCCCTAGACTTTTCACTAATATAAGCCAATATATTTCCTTTTCACAAAATGTATTTAAACCAAGTTGAGTTGGGCTTTCTGTCACTTGCAAAAGAAGAAGTCCTATGTGACACTTTCTGATATTCTGTGCTATGTTTAAACACACAGGTCTTTTGTCTCTTGTCTGGGATTTGAGCCTGGCATAGATCTATACAAGTAAATACATTTCACAGACACCTTCTAATAAGCTGCTCCTTATGTAAGGCAGGCATCATCTTTACCTCCAGTTCTTCTATTAAATATTCTATTCTTTTAACCCTTTAATTTTTCCTCTCTCTTTTAAGGAACACTTAATATTTTGAAGTCATTTTCTTTACTAAAGCAACCATCAATTAGTTATTGTTTGCTCTTTTATCAACCCATACTTCAACTTTGTGGTAATAAATAATACCATCTCACCTAAAAGTTACACCTTCCACTGTACAACTGAGGTATACATTTCTCATACAGCTGTTTGAGAGTTCTGTCTTTTATAATTGTGGGGAATTAGTTAGTGGAAACCCTAATTGATCCTTAATGAGTACAAAGATTATTTCGTCACACCATCTTGGAGCTAGACTTATTTTAAAATAGATTAGCTTCTTGCTTCTTTCCTATTCTCTTTAAGAAACAACCAAGCAAACCATGCATGGCACTTTTGTCTCTGTGATCTAATTTCAACCTCATTATAGTGCTATTAGGCAAATGCAAGTATATTTTTAAATAAATGTCACTTACCATAAGAGGCTTTCTACCTAGATCACTCACCCGCCAGCAATAAAGAATTAAGAATATTTCAGTAGTACTTAAAAAAAGATTAAGGGCATAATAGAAAAAAGGGACATTTTTGTTCTTCCTGTGAATGTTCGATTTCTATAGAAATAAGAAAAATGGCTGTAGCAAGTACATGTATGAAATGTAAAGGTGAGAGTCGTAGTTTCCCTCTGTTCTATGAAAAAAAATATCAGTAATAAAGACTGCTTTCTCCCCAAGGAGGAAATATTTGGCTACATTTAGACAGGCAAATATTTTAGAATGTCTTTAAAGTATAAAATAAACAAAACAATTTTCTTTCTCAGGAAAGGTTATTTGATATAGTTCTGTTACCCCTTCTATGCATATCCTCTTTAATGAGGTAATACTGTCTGTTTGCTTCCTGTCTGGGGACTTTTTGCAGAGATAGATGTATTCTAAGCATGTTTATTTACCAGCTACCATTACTTTCTTCAGTTCCCAGAAGGCCTTTTCTTCCACCCACAAACTATAATGAGGAGAAAAACTGTTAAAAATACAACTGCGTCCCTTATAATCGTACATAAATTACTCGCTTATGTGCTTGCTTTGGCTAACACATTTTCAACTTTTTTCAAATTGATTCTTTTAAATTTAAGAAAAGCTAATGAAATTTCACTTCCCCTATCACAGCCTCTAACCATATGACAAAATTTGACCACCAAAGTCCACAGGAAGAAAAAAAATTTTTTAAGTGGAGTGGTTTTTGTGTGTTACCTCTCTCGGCCAGGAGTCCTTTTTGTTTTTTCTTTATCCTTTCCTGGCATCATTTTTTTTTTCTCCCAGTTTCCACATGATTCCAGAAAACCTTTTGTTCTCTGTCAGGTCAACAAGAAGCCAAATTAAAAACTAACAACTTTTGAATTTCAACAGCCAGACAAAGTGAATGTTGACTAAGAAGAGAAAAAAAGAAAGAAAAGGGGAAAAGACCCTAAGGGAAGAAAAGACCAGCTGAGGGATTTGGAGGGCAGTGGCTCTGGAGGGGCAAGGCTGCCTCGTTTGATGTGGGAGGTCTGAGCACAACCTGCTGGGATGCTCTCTGGGACATCTCATTAACCGTGTCATCAAAGCCCCCTCAGGTCCAGCGAATCATAACATTATCTCTGACATTACCACACAGATACAAGGTTCCCGAGGCAGTCTATAAACATGCCTGTACTAACCAATTCATCGTGGCTTGACACCCCGGCAAGGGCTGGATGCCCTTTAGTGAGCTCCGTGAATTGCCCCAGTCATTCATCAAAGTTTCTTGGAGTGCATTTCACACAGCATTAAATTTAATTAAAGCAACATTGACTGCATTGTAATGCTCAGGAGGCTCTTTGTCAGAGGAATCTGGAACACTTTCAGCTTAAGATATCTATTGTTTTCTTGGAGTTTTTCTTGATTGTTGGGTTTGGGGTTTGAACTGATTTTTTTAAAAGGTTGGATATCCGGATCAGATTGAAGCGATGGAGACTTCCCTTTTCATTACTCTTTTCTTTTCTTTCTTGCTTCATCTTTTTTGATTGCTGCTTCTTCCTCTTCTTTTTTTAATTTCCAAAATCAGAAAACCTAACGATTTGTTATCAAAGTAGCTTCACCATAAGTTAAGTATTTATTGTGTTATTACATGACCCCAATAATGCCATCTGCACACATTGTTAGGAAGCGTGCACAAGCATACAGAGACACGTTCCCGTTCAGAGATGTGCTCACGTCTATGCCTAAATGGGCCAAAAAGCCCAGAACAGGCTAAGAAGGGGCCACATTAGCACTGCATCGCAGTCAGCAACTTCATGGAAGGTGCTATTTTAAAATCTGAAGTTGTGCACCTAGTGGTTGACTACATAATTATCCTAGACCCTTGATGTCCTTAGTGATGTTTTAAAGTAAAAGCCCTTGACAGCTGGGGCTGAGGAAAAATAAATGTCTTTTCTTTTCATCAGCAAAGAAAACTATGACAAGGAGAGGAGAGCACACCGAAGAAAGTCAGTGAGCTACTCTAATACCCTCTAGTGCTTGTATCACAGCTGCATTATTTATGGACTATGTGGATGTATGTGTGTGAGTGTGTATGAGTGCGTGATGTGATGGGGCTTCATTAGGCATGAAGGGAGAGGGAGGAAAAATGAAGAATAAAATGAAACTTGCAGGGAATTTTTAGAGTATGCCTTTACCTGGTGACACTTTCTGGCTACTTTTTGAAAAATATATGGATACTAAGTTTAATTCTCCATCTACTCCTACCTTCACGAAGGATGCAGAAAAATCCAAGAATTAAGGCCAAACAACATAATTTAGTTATGACAATTTGGGGCCAGTATAATCTGGTTTAAACAAAATCAGATTGGTCTAATTGTAGAGTTAACATTTTCCTTTCAGGGACTTTTCACTCATTTTATTTGTTTGTTCTTACCATTGTGTGATTGTATTAAATGACTTGATTTCTCCAATACGTTTCCTACGGGTTCAATTCTATGAATTCGGTGAATTAGTCCTAGTAGGCATTACTAGGTAAACCTGTATACATCTAATCCAATTTTCCAGAAATGTATAAGTTCTTTAAAATTTATGTTTCAGTTTCTTGGTCTACAAGATGAAAATAACAAGATCTAGCTTACTGAGCTCCTAAAGATATTATAAAGACCATAAAAGAGAATGTATGTAAAAGTTCTTTGAATAGAATAAATATGCTTTATAATTTCTTAGAGTAAAATATCAACTAAAAAAAACAGTGACAAATTGTAATTTTTTTAATAAATTAAAACATTTATCATCCAGATGGATGATTTGAAACTCAAAGCATCACATATTTGTTTTGAATTTGTATGATAGTGAATAAGGAATATGGGGGGAGAAGAGGAGGATGAGAAATTAGAAAGGACCATTATATATTTGGGCTTAACAAATTTTAAAAAAATAGATTTAACATCATACAATCATGTAGTGATAAAAACAAGAGACCAGAAATGAAAACATTGATGTAAGCATATCAGATTTGAAAGGACTCCAGGAGGAAATCTGCCTTGGAGCTAAAAAACAATTTTCTGATTCCACATTACCTCACAGTAGATGTATCTCATTGTTAGAGGAACAGATATAATACAATGTTGTCATGGAGGGCACCGGGTGCAGGGTCAGGCTGGCCTGGGCCCAAACCCCAGTTCTACGTCTTACTAGTTGTGTGATATTGGACACTTGCTTAAGTTCAGAGCCTTGATTTCCCATCCATAGTATGAAGATAATAACATCGCCCTCTCAAGGCACTTACACATTTTTTGTAAGGATTATAGAAATTAATGTGCACAAAACCTTTAGTAAATAGATTGGCATGTTGTAAGCACAGATTCTGAAGGGGAAGTTACAAGTAGAAGGTGTATGGATTGTATGATGGAGTCTAATAGTTTCCAGAAGTTTAACGCTAGGCTAGTCCGAGAGCCACAAGTCTATTCTGCCACTTTCTGGACCGTGAAAGCATATTTCCCCGACTGCCCAACCCCTCTGTCCAGGATGGCAGTGCTACTTTCACAAAAGCTTTTGGTGGTCTTTCATTAAATAGGGGAAAATCATTGCCCTCTGGGAGTCAGTCTGGAATGTCAGCACAGAGTGAGATCAGAGAGGAGATGTGCAAGGACCACTGGAAGAAAGTAGAAAGATGCCCAGGTCACTGAGGCAACTGCATTGAATGCATCAGCGTCAACATATGCCAAGAAGCATATCTATAAAGGGGAGTTGCTTAGCCATGTAAGTTTAGAAAAGGGAAGTCAAGGAGGCAAATATTGACAATGGCTGTCTTAATACCCCCGGGGGAAAGAGCTTTAGCAAAGGGATTTTTAAGTATTTCCAGCTCTCCTGGCAAGCAGGGCCTTTATGCAGGATGGATGCATAAGGCTCTCTTAGCTCAATGCAGTTCAGTATTCAACTGCCCCTACTTCCTCATCTGACTCCATCCATCTGACAATGCGGGGGTATGGGGGGCAGAACGTGACAATCATGGGGACTTGGAGTATTTTTGGTGTTTGTAACCTGATTTCTGGTGTTTCATTTAACTGTTTCAGCTTTCTGCCTTTGAAGTCAAGCCCACCCTTGGTATTTTTGATAAATGAGCTTTCTGTAATACCAAGGGCTAGATCCTACACTGTGATGTGCCCACTATGTCAGTCAGGGTTCAAACAAAGGAACAAAACCAGGAAGAAGGAGATTTGTAGTAAGAGATTTGTTACAAGGAATTGGCTTGCACAGTTGTGGGCTGGTTAGACAAGTCCTATATCCGTGGGGCAAGCTGTCAGGAAGAGCAGTCTGGAAATCGTGAGCATGGGCTGAAGCTGCTGCCCACAGACAGAATTTCTTCTTTATCCAGGGAAGCCTCAACTCTGCTCTTATGGTCTTCTAACTGATTAGACCAGGCCCACCTAGATTATCTAAGATAATCTCCTTTACTTAAAGTCAGCTGATTATGGATTTTAATCACATCTACAAAATATCTTAACAGCAACACGGAAGATTAGTGTTTGATTGAATAATTGGGGACTTTAGCCTAGGCAAGTTGACCTATAAAACAGACCCTTGTACTCACCAATTTAATACTAGGGGTTAGATTCTAGATATTACATACCCACGTAAATTTGGTACTGTATTCTAGAATACAATATATCCTCCAAGGTAAGATTAAGAGCTAGACCCTATGGTACAATATATCCATCACATAATAAAAGTTATCTGGTGGGGCAGCTGCAGAGCAGGTTTGCTGTCTTTTTCCTGCAATATCCCAGAATCACCATGGGAACTCTACACATTTCTGTGGAGGTCCCTTTTTCAATATTGTAAATTGTACAGTCAACACATCCAGAAAACAACAGTGACCTAAACATTTGGCTGCGTTTAGGATATCTCACTAGTCAGATTTCATCTGCCTCTATGACTCTATATTTTTGAGATTTTTAAGATCAATCCCTCTACCTGTGCTATGATCCTCAATTGCCCTCACCACCTTGGGAATCTCATACTATCAATAGGCATTTTCTCTTTCTGTTTCTTTATCTGTTCTGATGATCCTACACACATACATTTAAACTTCCTCCAGTCTCTCCCATTTGAAAAACAAAACAGAACTTCTCCATTCAACTTCCCTCTACCACTCTCTGTTCTCCTTTTCCAACCCAACCTCTCAAAAGAGTTGTTTGTATGTCTTATTTCTATTTCTTGGCCTATCCTTTCTCTATAACCCATTACACCAACTCCACTGTGATGGCTCTCATCACAGTCACCAGTGGCCTTCATGTCATTAAATCCAGTAGATATTTTAAGATTCAGCTAATAGCAGCATCTGACACCATTGAAAATTCGTTCCTTTTTATAACTCCCTCTTCCATCAGTATCTTTGTTTTACACACTCTCGTGGTTTTCTTCCGGACTTTTTAGATACTCCTTCTCAGTCTCCTGTTCTTGCTTATTATTCTTTACCCAGACTTTAATGGTTGGGGGTCCTCAGATCTATGCTGAGCCTTCTCCTGCCCACTGCCTCCAATTATCATGCATATGCTGATGATTGTTAATTTTTAAATATACACATGTCAGTTAGAAATGAATCTTGCTGTAATTAATAAGAAAAAGAGTAGCTGAAATGAATATAATTTTGTTTTTGTTTAAAAAAGTCTGAGGGTAGATTTTTGTGGGCATGTTTCATCTATGCATTATATATAATTATATATTATATTCATTATATATAATGAATTATATATAATATATATAATTATATATAATATATAATTATATTACATTATATTTCATCATCTATACATTATAGCTGAAGTCTTTATGATTCTCTAGCCTTTTTTTCTTATGGCAGCAATATGGCTGCTGAAGCTCCAGCTGTCATATCTATATTCAAAGAGATAGAATAAGGCAGAGATGAGATAGTATCTATATCAGAAAAATATACTTTCCTAACAGCGGCTTAATAAACTGAAGCTCATGTCACATTGACTAGATCTTTGTCACATGACCATCCCCATATGGAAAAGTGACAAGGAAACAGAGAGTTGCTTATCCAGCTGGTATAGTAGAGGTTGACAAAAGAGAAAAGAGTTGGATGTTGGGTAATCCAACTTACAGTTCTTCCCCACATAGCCAGTCCTTTCCATTGAGCTCCCAACTGCCTCCTCAGCATCTCCACTTCAGTGTTTCCAGGGCATCTCAAAATCAAAATACCAAAAACTTAACTCATGATGTTTCCTCTAAGTATGGTCCTCCAATTGTGCTCTCTCAAGAAAACACACTGCTATTCATCCAGCTACAAAAGCAGGAAACCAAGACTGTTATTTTTGACAGTTCTCTCTGTTATCCCACATACAAGCAAATACACACACATCGGATACATTGCCAAGTTCTATTATTGTAGATTTCTAAGTATTTTTCAAATCCCTTTACTTCCTTCTGTTTTAGCCACTGCCACTCTAGTCCAAACTAACATCATCTCTTTCCCGAACAGCAACCTCTTGTGCCATCCTCTATTCTGTTCTCAAAGTGATGTTTTTTTTAAAAAAACTTAAATCATGATCCTCTGCTGGTCATGACTTTCAAATACTCTTAAAACAAATAGTATGACCCACACAGTTCTGTACAACCTGGCCACTGTCCAGCTCTCTGGCCTCATCTCTCACTCATTTCTCCCTGCTTCTTGAGCTCCTTAGCTCCTAGAAGCACCTTGTTTCTTCACACCTCAGGACTTTTATCTTTCCTGATATTTTTAGTGGCGCAGGAAGTTTCTGGAACACTCCCTTCATTCAAGGAGTTGATTTCTACTTACCTTCATATCTCAGCTCCAACATCACTTCTTTGGAGAAGATATTCTTTAACCCTACACCAAATTATATTTTCCTGTTAAAATCACTCAAATTTTCTAGTTATTTTATTGAACAGCTTATATCACAGTTTGTAATTATATATTTATTTGCATGACTATTTGATTATCGCCATGTTCCCCTATTAGATAAGCCCTTGAGGGAGGAGACCGTATTTATTTTTTTCATTACTTTATTTCTAGTGCCTGGCCTGGCAAAATAATTAATATATATTTATAGGAATTAATATATATTTGTTGACTAAATATTGACACAGATTTGTGTTTACACATTGGCAGATTTTAATCAAACAAAAAAGAGAACTTATCGACTTCTTACTATGTATCCAGCACTGTGATAAGTACAAATAAAAAGACTACTGGTGAATTTGAGAAGACAGGATTTGCTAATCCTCAAAGAAATGCCATTTAAAGATCTCTGATACTTGTCCCATGTGACCATCTAATTTTGCTGGCCACACCACTGGGAAACTGTGGATATTTAGTTCAAGACCAGTACAGTCACAGTGACTACTGCCAAAAGCCAAATATATAGATTATTACAGCTCCTCTAAACCTCTTACGGACCTTACTATTGGGTGATCTCCGTGAAACCCCTTTGCCCAGTTTTTAGATCTTATTAGTTCTCAATCTGACAGTACACTTCTGTTCTTTAGGGAGAACTGACTCCCTACGTCTTTTACCAAACTAATTTTATCTCAACATGACATGACAGCTGCAGGCATGGTTTTAAGGAGGCACCAGCAAATAAAACTGAAATAAACTCTTTGTGCTCTATGCTGCTTGCGATAAACTCCTGAATGTCAGAAGAAAGGTTGAACTTCAGATGAATAAATAGCCTGACCTAGACTCCTGTACCCTCCGTTCACCCCAACCACATTTATTCTCTGAGATGAAGATTCACCTCATCCCTTCCGGAGTACATCTAGTGATCTGCTAGCCAAAATAGCACCAACTGGTCAGAGAGACCACTTAAAGAAAGAATGAGCATCTCCATTTTCTTTTTAGAGTGTATTCTTCTTTTCTTTAGTCAGACCAGCTCCACCTTTTTATAAATGTCAATGAAGCTTCTGTAAGAGGTTTTGGGGGTGGGTGGGTCGGGGAGTAGGGGATATATTTGATTATGATATGAAGAACAGTCACACAAATTCACAGTATTGGGGCTGAGCTAGTTTCTACCCATTCAGTGCCTCTGCAATCTTCATGTGCCCCTCCAGGTCCACCCTCACCTTACTCTCCTTTCTAGAGGTTAAGCTGAATGGGTCATATCCCAGACTCCTGAGCCCTCTGACTTCCTTTAGATTCAGCCAATGATAGGGGCCCAGGCAGGAGGTGGAAGGAGGCAGGACGGTGAGGTCTGGGTATTTATGCTTACAGCACCTTCCTGTGAGGTCTCAGGGGCTGGCAATGGCTTAGCTGGAAGGACCTTGCTCCTAGTAAGATTGTCTGCTCTACAGGACTTTCCCTCCTTACAGATCTCGTAACTTTCCCCTTCTCTTGATTCTCAGGACCTGAGAGTGGGAGAGCTCTGCTGCTGTGGGTCTGAGTGTATCTCAAGAGCACAGACCCTTTCTGCTGAAAGGGTTCTTAGCTCTTCGCCACTGCTCTCCAATTCTGCTTGTTCTTTAAAAGTAGGTCCAAATACACATTTTCCCCGTCTCTTCCTCAACATTCAAGGAGGTGGCATTCCCATCAAGTCTCAAGGTAAGTCCAGAAAGTATCAGGTGCTCCACTTCATCAGAATGAAACATGCAGGTGATGGCTGGTGGGTTGCTGCTCCCAGCATTGCTAGACTTTCTCTCTGTGTCAGTTTTGTGATCTGCTTTCAGAAAGTGTCATTCTTCCCATCCCTCTCACTGAATGTCTGTAGCAGTAGTTCCCAAATGCCAATTCCAGAATGAACAGTCAGAAGGTGGTTGTTTAAGTTATAAATACAGATCCCTGAGTCCGGGGTACAGTGTTGTGATTTGACAGGTGGGTGAGGCCCTGAAATTAGTGCTTTTGTAAGTTTCCCTAAATCTAGTCAGGTTTGGGAGCCATTGCCCCATGTCCCACTTCTAAAACCTTCTGTTTCTTTTTCTGTTTCTTAGAGAGATTTACATAGAGCTTCTGCTATCCGGTTTGTAGATTTCATCTCATTCTTATTATCATATACGGTTATTCCCCTGTCACGTTTATCAGATCAGCTTCTTTAGAAAAAAATCAACCCTTCCAGTATGATCTGTCACCATTCCAAAACCTCCAGGCCATGAAAATGCCTATAAGATCACATATACAATTTAAATCAAAATATTAAGTTGATGCGTAAGTATTTGTATAAAATATACTTATCCACACAGTAGATGTATATATCTGAAAACACGAGGATTCTCATTAAACTCGTTCCTTAATATTTTCTTCTATACTGTTCTCACAGTTATCCTCTTTTCTGCCATATATGTTGTCTTCTAATTGTCTGGAATTTCAGTTTTGTCTGATCTTTATTCTCAAGTTCAATTTAACTTCTTGACCAGGTCGCCACATTTTTTCCTCGAACTTATTTTTTTATTTTCAAAGAAACAGTCCATCACTCAATTCTAGTATTCCTAAATCTTCCTTTCGCTTTCAAAGTCAACTTTCTGCTGAAAGAAACACCACTGTTTCCCAAGCTATTTAGAGCTTCTTAATAGACTTTTTCTAACAGCATCTTTCATTTCCACAAAGTTCATCAAAATTAGATAACAATTTGATGAATCTCATCAGGCTTTCCATTAAGTCTCTGAGACCTGTCCCCACTAGATGGCACATCCAGCCAGACAACTCTTTTATTCTCTAATTCCTGAGTCTCGGGTACAACTGCTTACCTACCCCTACAACTGGCTCCCTCCACCAGGCTCCTGTCGCAGAGATGGAGGGTGGTGCTCCTTCAAGCAAATGCTGCCTTCAAGTCTGGTGCCCTCTCTGTGTTTGATCCCTGTTAGCCTCCAATCTATTCAATTGTGAGCAATTACTCTTGTCTCCCCAAACCCAGTTTCATCGTTTTCTATAGAACCTCTGATGTTTTAGCCAAGTACATGGCCACCCAACATAAAGACCACATTTTCTCCAGAGTGCTATTTGAGTGGTCTGTGAAACTCTGGATATGGGGTATATCTTTCTTCATTTCCTCCCTGCCCCTCATGGGGCTTTGCTGGAAGTGGCAGCTGCTTGGATTGTCAATTTCATGCCAGGTAGTCTGTCTCGGACCATGAGGAAAGGACAACATCGCAGGGAAAACAGTAGTTGGTTGCGAAGGACCTGGGCCTCTAAGCACTTAGAACAGAACCACCAGGGTAGCCTGAACCACTTACTCTCAGGTATTGTTGAAACATAAGAAAACCATACCGTTTTGGACATGGTTATTTGGGAATTTCGATCACTCTCAACTAAACCTAATCCTAACTGATTCAGAATTTGGAATCTAGAAGTAGGGTATTGCAAGTAAATACATCCAAAATGAGCCATTGGCCTAGTGGATTTGGTAGGATAGTCAATACTATAATGAAATGTTGTGAAACATTTGGTTAAATCATTTTCAGCAACAAACCATGTATGGATTGAGGCTGTAGGGAGAACTCAGGAAACTGGTGTGTGTTGGCTGTTTTATGTCACTTTCAGCAAAGTCCCAAAGGAGAAAGATAAATTTGGGCCAGAACTAGCTCCTGCAAATAGAAGTAGAAAAGAACATTCTTAGCTTGTGGTTTGCAAGTTACCAAGTGCCCAGTAATTTGGGGTTTTGCAGGGATGAAAACCTAACTGCATTTGTATCCTCAATGGATTGGTAAGAAGCAAGGGCTGCCTAACCACAGATAGGACTCCACCCCAGGATGGTTTTCAAGCACCTTCTAGTAATTGTTCTCTACAAGACAATGGGAGCCAGCTCAGAGGCACATGTCAATTCAGGGAGGTTGTCTTCAGATGCTGCAAGGTAGCCACTCCTTAGGTGAAAGAGAAAGGAGTAATCACAGAGGAAAGTAAATGTCAAGGGCTTTTATACTTAAAATTTATATCAAGACCACATCTTTGGCTAGGATTACCCTCACATGGAACAGATTGGGCACAAATAGATCAGAAGCCTACTAAGTTTCTGAGGGCATTATATGACCAAAGAAACCGCAAACTTGGTCTGTAAAAGTCTCTCCAGCCCCTAAAATAATCCCTGCACTCTAGAACCTGTGCCAGCAGGAAGCAGGATATAAAAACTGTGAAACCCCCCAAAAAGGCATAGCTCTGGCACCCACCTCAGATGCAGTCATGTAGTAAAATGGAGGAGAAGAAAGTCCAGAGTGCAGAACCAGGGGCCACAGAGGACAAAGGTCAAAAGAGAGCTTCCCAGGGACCAGAAGGAAAGGCAGCCAGG
This sequence comes from Phocoena phocoena, assembly GCF_963924675.1. NCBI lineage: Eukaryota > Metazoa > Chordata > Mammalia > Artiodactyla > Phocoenidae > Phocoena > Phocoena phocoena. The sequence continues at coordinate 39,384,776 of NC_089223.1, forward strand.
TGGGCTAAACAAATTTTTTATGATTCTTGCCAGAGGGACTCCATTGCTGCTATGGACTGGTGACTTGTGTGTTCCATTCTTTTTCTAAAAAACCATTTTTTGCTGCAGTGATTTTGTTTCTATTTCACAATTGTATATTGGATGTGTGAGGGATTGAGGGGATAAATAACTGGCATGGGTGTAATTATATTAAGTTCCTAATTTTTTTAACTTCTGATATCTTTTCAAATAAGAAACATACAATGCCAAACAGGCCTGTTGTTCTATCGTAAAGCACCAGTACAGCCCCTGAATATATACATTTTTTTTCTTCTTCTATAGATGCAAGTTAATTATGTATGGTAGAGTAAACTTACTACTGTAAATGCAAAACAAAAAAAAAAAGAAGAAAAACAAAAAAGTTTCATAAAGTTAAAAGTTGTGCATTACATTATACTTTAGATGACCTCCTGCTGGTTTTGAAGGAAAACAGTTAACTTTATTCTATTCTCCCTTGGTATTAGCTTCAATTTCCTTTTCAAGCATCTCAAACATACAATAAGCTTTTGATTATCAAGATTTCAAGTGTTCTACTAGACAGCCAATGTGTATTTATGAATGGAATTACTAAAGAAGCAACTTGACTCCATCTAGGGAACAGTTTCCATGAGCCCTAAGCAATTCTCTGGGACTAAAGAACTGAAAAGAACTCGTTGGCCTTATTTTCACAATTGTTTTGGTACCTCCAGGGAAATGCACAAAGTGTTGCTGAGAAGCATATATTATACATTTCTTATTTGTTTATTTTATACCCCACCTTATTCCAGGAAGGATTTAAGATGGCTTATGGAGATGCATATGGTAACACAAATAAATTCATGAGAGCTGAGAAAGTTGAGGCAAAATAAAAAGTGTAAGAAAGAAAGATGTTACCAGTAATACATTTAGTATATAAAAAGTATGTCATGTAATTGTATACATTTGCCAAAAGTGGGCCACCATTTTGTCTGTTCAAAAGGATACCATTAATATGTTTTCTCTAGTGTTTGTAATATAAAAACCAACCAGTAGCTCCAAAGAAGCATGACTACTTCAGAGACACACATGTCCTATGGTTCCTCATAGAATAGATAATGTCCTTAACTTGCTTTACAGCAAATACTTTCTTCATATTATCTCCTATAATATTCCCCATTGTAGACTGATGAAACCATTCCAAGGCACATTTAGATTAATAACATGGTGGGTGGGGGTGAGGCAATATCTAGGGATCCAGGTATACAAATCTCTTATACTGAATTTATCCAAGGATAGATTCTGAAATATCTACAAGAATGGAAGAACTGCGTATCCTTGTGGCAATCATTTTCTTCCTTCACATTAATTAAATATCTATTATATGCAAAGCACAGTGCTAAGTTCAAGACATAGAATCCTTAAAGTACCATCTTTGTATCTGTTTTTATTTGGGGAGGAAGATGACAGATGTTTATCAAATAATCTCAAAAACAGATATATAATTATAGCTGTGATAAGTTGGTTAATGGAAACATCTGGCATGTCAGTGACAATTAATGAGAAAAGGAGTAGGATTTATGCAGCCATGGGTAGAGGCCGTGGTATCAAGGGGAAAAGAGAGGATAATGGGAGTGGAGAGGAGGGGAGGGGTCTAAAAGCAATCAGCAGAGCAAACAGCACATATGAGGACCCTGAGGTATAAGGATTTGTATACACTTGAGGGGAGAGAGAGAAGGCCAGCATTGCTGGAGGCCAGAGGTTAGAAGAAGAGTGTAGTGAGATTAGACTGGAGAGACATAGAGGCCAGACCAGGCCGCACTTTGCAGGAAGTTGTTGAAGGCTTTTGAACAGGGGGTGGTTCAAACATATTTGTATTTTTAAAAATTGTTCAGAGTGAGGTGTGGAGATTAGAAAGGTTAGGTTAGGAATAAATGTGGAGAGAAGAGTTAGAAGGCTCTCAAGATGCAAAAAAGACTGTGTGGCTAAGATTAGAGTGTTGTGATAGAAATGAAGAGAAGAGAATGAATTGGAGAGTATCTTGGAGTTCAGATCCACAGGACTGATATTTTTGCCTTCAGGAGACTTAAATAGCTATTGATGGGCAGTGATTTTGAGGATATATTTCTGACCAAGTCCTTGGAGTGCAGTTATTTTATGTGGCAAGTTAAGTACAGAGCCGTATGTTTTAAAAGCCATGTGGCAAGTTAAGTACAGAGCCGTATGCTTTAAAAGCCAGCTATGCTGGAGACAGAAGGAATAAAAGCTAAGCAGCCTTGGATAGAAGCCATCTCATCTCCCCTTGAAGACAAGTAGACAAAACCCAAAGCAAGGCCAAGATTCTCTTCAGGAAGTAATTCTTTTTTTTTTTTTTTGCGGTACACGGGCCTCTCACTGTTGTGACCTGTCCCGTTGCGGAGCACAGGCTCTGGACGCGCAGGCTCAGTGGCCATGGCTCACGGGCCCAGCCCCTCCGCAGCATGTGGGATCCTCCCAGACTGGGGTGCGAACCTGCGTCCCCTGCATCGGCAGGCGGACTCTCAACCACTGCACCGCCAGGGAAGCCCGGAAGTAATTCTTTAACTCTACCTGGACGCACCGAACCAGTAACGAAGACATCGATGTCCTCTGCCATCAAGTGTGGGTGGTGAGAATTTTAATCGGACAATTTACATAACAGATTTTCTACCCTGACCATTAGAAATGTCATGGAAGCACTCATGCCACTTGCAATTTCTACTGCACTTTCAGATAACTACTTGTGCCTTCAACAAAATGAGCAACATAATTTTGCCTCACTTTTCTAAATGAAGTGAGTTGCTGCAAAGGATGATCAGATTGAAACTGACATGAGTTTACCAACAATAATGGCTTTGGGTTTGCAGGAGTTGATCTTTAGCACTTTTGTCTAGCAAAAACTAGGTAGTAAGGCCAGATGTCAATGAAGACTACACCTAGTTTGTGATCCTAAAATTGTTTCATCACAAGTTACAATTTTCGTCTCATGAAAACTGCTCATCTCTCTAGTCTCTAGTAGTCTCAGGTCTATAGGGCACCCATTCAGATTTTCTGATATGGCTTAAAAGGGAGCTGGTAATGTTCATTGCAGCACTGTTTACAATAGCCAAGACATGGAAGCAACTTAAATGTCCACCAACAGAGGAATGGATAAAGAAAATGTGTTACATATATATACAGTGGAATATTACTCAGCCATTAAAAACAATGATATAGTGCCATTTGCAGCAACATGGATGGACCTGGAGATTATCATATTAAGTGAAGTCAGACAGAGAAAGACAAATATATGATATTGCTTATATGCAGAATCTAAAAAAAAATGATACAAATTAACTTATTTACAAAAAGAAACTGATGCACAGACTTAGAAAACAAACTTATGGTTACCAAAGGGGAAAGGTGGTGGGGGAAGGATAGACTGGGAGTTTGGGATTGACAAGTACACACCACTACATTTAAAATAGATAACCAACAAGGACCTTCGGTATAGCACAGAGAACTCTGCTCAGTATTCTGTAATAACCTAAATGGGAAAAGAATTTGAAAAAGAGTAGATGTATGTATATGTCTAACCAAATCACTTTGCTGTACACCTGAAACTAACACAGCATTGTAAATCAACTATAGTCCGATATACAATCAAAATTTTTTAAAAAGGGGCGCTGGTAGAGCTTAGCTCCATTTTATCCCAGTGAGAAGGTTCCCATTCTCAGTGTATCACAGAGCAGGGTATTTACGAGAATCAATTGTCAGTAGTCTTCACAGAGCTTAGAAGACAGCTAATTCCTGTCCACAGAAGCAAAGCTTGTGGCATCCACAATGCCTCTATCCCTACCTATGCCACACACAAGGGTAATAGTTAACACATGTAGCATTTATGTGTAAGGCACTGTTCTCAGAGCTTTATCTAGCTTCAAAATCAACTCGTTTGACAAATGTTAAAACCAGGGCACACAGCTAGGATGTGTCCAAAGTCACAGAGCTATAGGATGTCACAGAGCCAGGATTGAACCAGGCCATCTTCTCTGGTATCTGTGCTCTTCAATGCTCTACTTGGCTGGCTGGGCTTGTGTGCTCAAGAAATGGTCAGTCAATTTAGATGTAAAGGTGTAGTAGTATTTCCTAGTTGGTTTTTCTCTCTTATTTTTTTCTGGGAAAATCAATGTTTACTGTGTTTCAGCAGAAGGAAATGCATGAAGGTATGGAGCATGGGCTCCATACCTTCACACCTCAACTTATTCACATTCAAGCCAAAAAGCCAAGGAAGATGGAGCCTGGGATGTGACACGTTCTTTGTTGCAACTTCTCTTCTGCCGTTAAGTTTGCTGAAATTTAATATGACAGCACATTGGTAGGGAGCTTAATGATGCTTCTCATCTATTTCAAAATATGCTTTACTTAAACACCATGGCAAACCATTCAGACGTTGTCATAGGGAACTATTTCTCTTGTTTGTGTATTAAACAGGTATATATGTTATGCCAGATTATAAAGAAAGACAGGTAGAATCCTTGCGCTCAATGAATCTGCATTCAGAGTGTAACCAGCACACTCTGTGTGCCTTCTAAAAGTCCCCCCAGAAAGGTCTGCTTGTGCTTAGAAGTAAGTTGCTGGGTACACTTGACCAGCTTCCTATATCTCGGGGAAAATGGAGTCTATCAGGAAAGAACAGCCATAGGTTCTTTTCTCCAATGCGTGACTCTATTTGTACTTCCTGACATTCCATCACAGAGGTGGGCTCTGTAGGTGGGCCACTACAAGGTGGGCTGAGAAAGGAAGACCTGTTGGTGCAGTAAATACAGATAAATAGAGCAGGAAGAAAATCCACAAGAATTCCTTAGAGTATTAAAAAAAACCAAAACTGTTTCACTCGTTAGAATGGCCGTCATCAAAAAGATAAGAGAACAAATGCTGGTGAGCACGTGGAGAAAAGAGGACCCTTTCGCACTGTTGATGGAACTGTAAACTGGTACAGCCATGATGGAAAACAGTATATGGAGGATCCTCAAAAAATTAAAAATAGAACTACCATATGATCCAGCAATTCATCTTCTGGGAAAAGTCCAAAAGTAATGAAAACACTAACTCAAAAAGGTATATATACCCCTAATGTTCATAACAGCATTATTTACACTACCCAAGACATGAAAAAAGACATATCCATCAATGGGTTAATAGATAAAGACGTTGTAGTGTGTATATATATATATATAATATATATGATACAGATATATATATATAAACAAAAATACAAAGAAATATTATTCAGTCATAAAAAATGAGGAAATCCTACCATTTGTGACAACATGGATGAAACTTGAGGGCATTATGCTAAGTGAAATATAAGTGAAATAAGTCAGAGAAAGACAAATACTGCATGATATTACTTATATGTGAAATTTAAAATAAACTCTCAGAAAAATAGATCAGAATTGTGGTTACCAGAGGAGGGGTGTAAAGATGGGGAATTGGAGGAAGGTGTTCAAAAGGTACAAACTTCTAATTATAAGATAAACAAGTACTTGGGAAGTAATGTACAATATGATGACTATATTTACTGCTGTATGATATATAGGAAAGTTGTAAGAGAGTAAAATCCTAAGAGTTCTCATCACAAGGAGACATTTATTTTTCTTTTCTTTTTACTATATCTGTTTGAGAAGATGCATGTTAGCTGAACCTAACATGTGGCTATGTTTCAAAGTATATTCAAAGTATGTGTAAACCACCATGCAGTATAGCTTAAAATTATACAGGGATATATGTCAATTATTTCTCAATAAAACTAGAAAAAATTAATATGCTATAAAGGTGGTATTTCAAATTAGTAGAAGAAATAGGTACATGAAAATAAACGTTGCTAGATCTGTTGGCTAACAATTTGTTATATATGAGTAAATAAATAAAATATACATATATATACATACATACAGTTAGATCACTATTGTGCCAATCCAGGTTCTTGGTTGCTAATAATGGAAACTGACTGTGTAGTTTAGATGAAAAAAATTTATTGGAAGGATTTTAGATAGATCATACAATTAATGAGAATCCCATGAAACTGTCTTGGGAAATAGGGGCCACCTATTATGGTTAAGCAGGTTGTGCACTACCCAAAGGCATTTGGCTGAAGGGATAATTAGGAGCTGAAATCCAGCCCACTTTCTGCTCATCAAGCCCTGGGTCCTGGTGTGTGCCACATCAACACAGAGAAAAATTTGCTTTATGTCTTTACACAAAATCTCCATCAGTTTACCAACCTGTGCATCCAAGGGCCTGTGTCCACCTGGAGGGATGTCTTTCTCTAATTTGCACAAGGGCATTGTCTAAGTTAGTCATGGCCTAGTCACAGAATTGACCTGGTTGGCCTAAATACTGAATGCCCACTGACACCTCTGGACCCAAGATAGAGCCACAACCACTGAAGTGGATTTGAAGCTGTTCCTGTTTTTTACCACTAACTCAGAATCCTAGCTGAGAGAGGCCAGCTGGCCAAGCTTCAGCCTTGTACCCTCAACCTAATTGTCTGGGACATGGAAAGCAAGTGTCTGGCTTTTTGACTTCCCAAAACACACAGTAGCATATTTCATGTTATTGAAAGCCAAGATTTATTAAATCCTAGGATGATAAATGGCATAAAACAGAAAAAACTGCAATGACAAAAATTGATACATGCAGTATGTCATTTAAAATTTTATGTCACAAAAACTCTAAATTATAAGGTAAATGAGAAAATCAGGGGGAAGGGAATAATAACACCAAAGATAAATAAAACTCTAATAAGCTTATCATATAAAAATTTCTCAAAAATTAGTACAAAATATATCCTGCTAAAGAAATAGAAAAAGAGCATAAGAAGACAATTCACAGGGGAAACAAAGAACATGAGAAATGTTTGGCCTTTCCAGTTGTCTGTTTCATCCTGTGGGTGAAAACTTGCTGGGGCTGCAGAGCTGGGCCTGAAAGTGGCTGCCAGTTCTCCCCACCAGCCATGTAAGATGAGGACGAAATGGAAAAACCAGGGGAAATTGGAAGTCAAGTCCAAGAGAAGTGACAATGAGCAAGAAGAGATATATATAGTGAAAACTTAGCTAAGAACAGTCAAGACGAAGTTACAAGATTCAAGAGGCTGTCTCCTCACACTATCTCATTTAATCCTCAAACGACTACAACGTAGATACTTTTATAATGCCTCTTTTACAGCAGAGGAAATGAAAGCTCAGGAAACTGAAGGGGTTAGCTCAAGGTACCTCAAGCTCATGGAAGAGCCAGAATTTGAACCTACTTATGTTCATAGTTTATTGCTGTTTTAGTTGTCAAAAATATTTATGAAATTTACATGGCCAGAGAATAGAACAGAGACACAATCATCATAGCTCATTTCATGTACTATCACGTCTCAGACAATTACACTTAATTTCGTCCTGGAACTTTGAAGAATGACAGTTGCTTGGGTGGGGCCCTAAGAACCCTGCAGGTGGGTGTGTGGGTGTTATGATTTACTGCACCTTGTTACATCCCCTGCTTCTGTCCTGCTAACCTCACACTTGGCTCAACCCTTTTTTCCTAAGGAACAACGGTCTAGACAAAAAAACTCCTCCCTGGGCAGAAGTGCTTCCATAGAGATGCTAAGCGAATTCTTTGAGCCGCCCCCTCCTTGCAGCCCTTCCCTGCAGGCCACCCGCCCCTCTTCCTCACTCTTTGCAGCTGCAGAATCACCACTACATCCCGGCTCATTGTAAGTGACCAGACTAGGCAAATAGGAAGACGGATGGTTAGTCAGGGAAATTTGGGCCACCGTGATGGGAAAGGTGCAGAGGAAAACATTATGGCCTGAGCCCCTTTGAAACATGCTGACAGTTGACAGATGAGTATCCATAAAATGACAAAGGCCTCCCTGTGTAAAGACCTTTGCCACCAGCACTTCTCCCTGGGAAACTAACTGCCCTCAGCTGTCAGTGAAAATATTATTTTTTTTCTGGTAATTATTCCCCTCCCCGTTTCTCTAACTACAGAACAGCCTGTACTTTGCATATGTGGGTTTTCTCCATCCTGGTGGCAGTGGCTACTCCTGCATCCCCATCCTCTCAATAAGAGGTAACAAGTTATCCTGGTAATTAAATGGTTATAACCAGGATAATACGCTGGAATGTGTAACTGTATGATCTAATCGTGGTTCCAAGGGACATATATTTGGAGAATCCTAATATTTTTTTAAATGTAGTGTTAATGATCCCTAAAGATTCATGAAAAAGACCTGCACACATTTACAAAACTTTGAGTCTGCAGCAAACAATGGATACTAAAAATGATGCTGTGTACATCCTTAAAGAAGCCCTGCTGATGTGACTGCAGTTTCTAATTCTTTTCATTTTTTCTGTCCCCTCACTTTCTGCAACAGAGAATATTAAACGGGAGGAGAGGAATAAAAGTGGAGGGAAACTGAAAGGGTTGGATTTTGTGATAGACTGTGGCAACTCAAAAATAGAGGGAGGTATCTACTTTCCTGCAGGATTCATTTATCTTGGGAATCCTCTCAGGAATTCGAAGGGGGCCATTTCTCCTCTCTGATGATAACGTTGGATTCAGGGCCTCTCTTGATCTTTTTTCTCTAGAGCACTGCTGTCCAATAGGATTTTCTGGAATGACAGAAATGTTCCATATGTGTGCTGTCTGAAAGGGAGTCTCATGTGGCTACTAAGCACTTGAAATGGGGTTTGTGTGACCAAGGAACTGGAATTATGTTTTATTTGACTTTAATCCATTTAAATTTAGATTTAAGTGAGCACCCATGACTAATGGCATTGGACAGTGCAGGTCTGGAGCTGCTGTCGGGTCCACCTTGGTGCCATGTATGAAGTAGTCAGTTACTGTGGGTGTAAACTTCAGAGGGAGATTAAAAATTCGACACGCAGCTCAAGTACAGAATCTTGCTAGATTCAGGCCATCTAACACAAGGTTAGGCATCAAGGGAGACTTCCAAGAAATTCCCTGTAGTCCCTCCCACTTCCTGTCCATAAGCCTTTCCTTCAGAGACTAACTCTGGAATGTTCTACTTCCTACCCGAACTTGGACTGGACTCTACTTCATGCCTTTGTCTTTGAACAAAAGAGCAGATCCGTTGCTTTTTTGGACTTCAAGCCCATTTCCATTAGCTTCAAATAAGAATTTCCTCTGTGTCAGCCACCCGATCCACCAACTTGGCCAGTGTCTTCTGGGCTCTGAGCTCAAGAAATGTTGAACCAGCTTTTCCTAGGTTCTCAGCTCGGCCTCAACCTTAATCAGTAACACCTGCTGGGTTCTAGTCCCCTCTGCTCTGATCCTCCTGGGTTTTTTTTCCTAGTCCTTCCTGTCTTTGCTCTTCCCATTTTGAACCTTCTGCATCTTCTTTTCCTCTTTCTACTATCTTTAGTTTGGCTTTTTACATGCTGTGGAATCCCTGAGTCACGCACTTCTCTTGGGTAGCTTCAGAGTTCAAGTTCATATTAGGTTTGTGAAAGGAAACTTTCTCATCACTTTCCAAATTCCTAGCATTGTTTACTCACAAATATTTATAATTTTAAGCTTTATCACTTACATTTTGCCATATTTGCTTTCATTCTTCTTTAAGTTTACTTTTTAGTCTACTGCCCTTTCTGGGAAGATATTAGATATATTTTTTCTTTGTTTTCATTGCAATTGTTTCATCTGCCCTCACATTCACACACACACACACACACACACACACACACACACACACACTCACACACCCCAGAGATATATATTAGAATAATTCATTAACCCATAATATAAACTCAGTAGAGAGAGGCTGCTCCTTTAAATATGTGTATCAGTATTTAATTAGAGATATTTATGAATATATTTTATACTCCTCCCCACTTCACCCCAAGAAAATTTCTTTCTTCATTATCATTAAACTAACATGACAAGGAACGGAAAAGCATTTCATAGCTTGTACAACACCATATAAGTGTGAATTTTTGTCATTATCATTTCAACAGCATTCTTGGAGGACCAACTTTAGGATGATTGTTTCAGAGCAGTGGAGTGGCTGCCTTCCCTGGAAGCTGCCTTCCTGGCCAACATGGTGTATCCTCAGCTCCCATTCTCTGTATACAACTCTGTCCCCATTACTGACCGGGCCAGAGGCAGGGACTCAGCCCCTGCTGGACAAATGACATTCTCCCTCCTAGGAATTTGTTTTGTGATAGAAAGATAGGCAGTCAGTCTGAGCTCATCACATTGGAGGAAATGTAAATATGGGAGATTTAGAGAGAAAATCTACCTTCCAAGTTAACTGATAATGTGAAAAAATAGGTCTGTGGGAGACTGGGAGAGAGGGATATTAGACCCATGGAGAGAAGCAGAAATGAAGTATAAAGACTGAGTTTTGGTGGTCCTTCCTGGCATCTGGTTGCTTTCCTATTCTTTGTACCTTAGCATGTTTATATGAATGCTTGTTTCTATTACTCAAATGAAAGAGTTCAAACTAACACAGCATAATGCTGAGAAAGTGAAAATCCTGAGCACAATCTAGTTAACCGCATGCTGTTCTATGGTTATGGGCTATAACCCCTTGGTCTGGGCAGCCATCATATAAAAGCATGCTTGTCATCACAAAGGCGAGAAGAGCTGGAGGATCAATGCAAATTCATCACCACCTCTACGATCATAACACACTGTATAGCCCGTTGATGGTTCAAACCTTGTAACTAGCAAGCAGAACATAAGATATAAGTGGCCATGGCCATGGCCCTGAGAGGCACCTGTATAATTGCTTACTTTTGTAGTGTTAGGGCCTAGGGAACCCTGGGGGGCTGGGCACCTCATGAAATCCACTGTCATGTTCCCTCTTGTCAGGCAGTATGGTTCTCATATGTGATAAGCAGCATCACGAATTCCTGCCAAGTCATCTCCAGCAAATATTTATTAGGATGTAGGTACATAGGTCCTGCAGCATCTGCCTCCGTTTCTCGTCTAATCTGTGGGCACCCCCTCAGCCAACACACACTACATGTGTGTGGAATTGTGTGTTGTGGTATGTGTGTTATGAGGGGAGGAGGAATGAGTCCCAGAGGCCTGGGAAAGAGGATGCTTGTGATGACAGAGCTCTAGATCTAGTTCAACCAGCATGACCATGTCTTTGGTGTCTCTACTTGAAGTGACAGCTGTCTCCTGGTTATCGTTTTCATGGTTAAGCTGGAAAACATTATCTACTCTAATGCATATATTCACATGGCCTATTAAGACCAAGGTACCTGCTTCTTTGTCTAATATAGGCTATATAAATGTATATTGAGGTGATTTTTTTCAATGTTACTACTCATGAAAAAAGACTTTTATTTCCTCTTCTAGGGTCTAAGTCAATGAGGAGAAATCCTCATTGGACAGATATCTGTCCTTTCCTAATGCAAATCATGCTGCAAAGGGATGTGCAATCATGTTTTAGAAAAGGAGAGAAGAGAGGTCTACCCATCTTTGAAAAGAGAACTGCCACTCAGACACTACAGGGAGGGGTGATGCTGTGGACAGAGATGCAGAGAAGGGGGTCAAAGAACCTGGTCTGATTCAACTAACCACAATGAGTCCCTCTAATCATATCTTGGGGGTTTCTCTTAACTAACCACAAGAGGCCTCTTTCCTCATCTAATTTTTTAAAAATGGAGATAATAATGGTCATCCTACATTTCTTACAGAGTTGGTATAAAGATCAAATAAAATAAGGTATGGAGTACTTAGAAAGAATGAAGCATGATGACAATGTAAGCAATACTTTTCTTTTTTAGCAACAAGTGTATATATATATATAATTATATATTAATATATTATTATGTAAATTATATTTTAAATATAATTATATGTAAATATATATTAAATTATATTAAATATAATTTATTTATGTGCGTGTTTTCCAGTCTATCCAATGGTTTCTTTTGACCACACTTTCGACTTCACATCTCCTTTCATAAAATACATTTCCAGACATTTTATCTTTACAAAAAGAGAACACTTTACCACAAATTCAAGATAAAGAAAGAAATTTGCAGCTAAAGGTCTACAGGGGAAAAAATCTAAATGAGTCCATTAACGATAACTAAAATGTCAGTCTATAACAAATGGAAAAGGCAAGTAAACAGTCACATTTAATGAAATCTAGTTAAGGAAATAAATCACTCTCTATTTCTCTTTTCCCCAATGCCACTGTTTCATGACTAGGTTTTTGAAACTAAGCATTTAGAGATAACGGTAATTCTAAATGTGGTTTCTTAACTATTTAAATAGCAAGTCTTTCTCCCATGTTTACTTAAATGCAAACACAGAGCTGCATCAAGTCCAAACACTGAGGGCTTTATATACTAAGACTATGTAGTATTAGTGCAAATGAGAATCTACGTGATAAGAAACATCATTCTTATACCCGATTCTTTTCTGTTCCAAATGGAATTTCTAGAGATAAAATCCTTGAAATTAATGATTCAAAAAAGTTAACTTTTTAGTATCATAATGAAAACCAAAGTTAATAATTAGCCTCTTATACCATACATTGTATGGCTGATATTCCCATTTAGGCCATCAGGAAGTCACTTTTTAAAAAATGGTTTTCAAATATTCCACATTTTTGTTAAACAAAGATTTATAGAATGCTTATTATATACCAGTTGATACTCTAGGCACTTGAAATACATCTGTAAGCAAAAGGAAATATACTAAAAATTTGAAGGTAACAGAAGGCAATAAAATGTTTTTTAATGAAATAAAATTAAGTGTATTTTTTGGCTTATCTAGTGAGTGGTTAAAATAGATAATAGTAATTTCTCTGTTTTCTACTCTATAAAAGTAATAGTTATCTTTCATAAGCCAATGTTCTATTTTGATATACAACAGGAAGAAAAGATATTTGTTTCTATCTGAGTTTGTTTGATCTCACAAAGCACACACAGTGATGCTACATTGATACAAGTTTTAGTTCAAGAACATCCCACCATCTCTCCTTTCTTTCTTCCACATTTTGATGTGAGTGTTAGTAGTTGGAGATAAAAAATTAATAGGCATAATTTTGTCTTTGCATTTTGTTTATCCTTCCAAGAAAATTGAGAATATAAACTAAGTTGGAGGACATGGCTGTACATGGCAGAAGTTAACATACTTGTGAGCATTTCTCTAGCACACATATAGAGTGAAAAGAGCCCTGAATTAAAAGTTGAAGTCGTGGGTTCCACCACATGCCTTGATGCAAATTTGTCTAAACTCATGACTTCATTAAATCCCCTAAATTGCTTCTTCATCTGCAAAATTAGAGTTGGATCCAATGACCTGAAAGATCACTTTTAGATATAAAACTCTCTAGTTCTCACTGGTAGAAATTATATAAGACAGAGATCAATATGTAGTTCTGGACATGAAGAAAGAAATGTTCTAAACAAATATATCATTAAATACTACTCTGGAAAATGACAAAGCAAAAGACAAGTTTTTAACTATAAATAGATTAAAACTCTAAGAACTGTGAGTTATATTTAACTCCCAAGACCACAGTAGCCTGTGGGAGGAAAAAGGTAAGAATATTAATATAAAATGAACCAAATGACAGTCTTTGCATTCGTACCTGCAAAAACTATTGAGATGTCTCATAGCCCAATTTTTCTCTCCTCTCCTGTCAAGGCCAGATTACATTAAAATTTTCCTGTCATAGCTATATGCGCTGCTCTGTACCCCAAGGCCAGATGCCTGTGAGAACAGTGTCTGTGTCAATGGTAACCACAAGTCACCTGGCCCAACTACACTCAGCAAATGCTTATTCCTAGATCCACCAACATCAACTTCATTGCTTTGATGGCCCCCATGACGTCCTCATGGAGATGGGAGAGGGCTCCCTCAAAGGCTTCTGTTCCATGCCTCACTTCTTCCATTCCTTACAGTTTTCTCTTTCAATTAATTCATTCCTTCATTCAATACTTTTTAAAATTAATTGTATATTATATTATATGGAAAACTGCTAAAAACCAAGGACACAAAAGTATTCATGGTTGTTAGTATGGTAGGGAAGATAGACATAGAATACATAATTACGACTGTTTGGTAAAATAGAATCTCTAAGGCTCTGTAAGAAGGTACGATGAATTCCCCCCAGGTAAATTTGGAAGCCATTTGAGCAGCACCATCCGATTGTGGACTTATAAGTATCTTCTCAGGGGCAATCCACAAGAATCTCAAGATTGCACACAGACATGTCAACTCTGTCCAACCTCCAAGAAAGTTTTCTACCAATTTCAGAACCATTTTTGTCACCTTTGTCCAGGAGTCTTAATATTACATAATTCTGGTGCCAGATTGTTAGTCCCCAAATTGTCTTTACCATATCAAGGTCCTTTTGTACCAGGGTTCATGAGGTAGGCATGCCATAGAGCAGTGAGAACATGGACTGTTAGGTTCAGATTACAGTTCCAACACTCTCTGGCTGTGCAATCTTAGGTAAGTTAGTCAACTTCTCTGAGCCTAATCTCTTTACCTGTGTAACAGGGGACTCATGAGGTTATTATAAGGTTTGATTGAGATATCTGTGCTTTACACATACCTTATTCATAATAGACCCTCAAAATGTTAGCTTTTGTTATTCCTCTGCTCCATGAAAGCCTATTTCAATATGTAGTGTATACTGATAAGTACTGAAAGGAAATAAAAGCATTTAAGTAGTGGATCATGGTGACAGAGTTGTGGGTGATCGTTAATGATTTCTCAATATCTGCTATACTTTGTTCATCAAATATGTTTTACATACTTAAACTTTTCCCTTTACACAGGTAGCACCTATTTATGGTATAAAATATAGAAAATCAGGAAAGTAAAAAGAAGAAAAAAAATGATCACCCATAATCTCACAACTTAAAGATGTCTACTACCAAAATAAATTTATTAAATGCTGGGTGAAATGGTGGTAAACTTGTCAGAAAACCTCAATCCCATATTAAGTAAAGAGGGGACAGATCCTGATGAAGGACTGACTTAAAAGGAGAGGAGAAGGGAAGGACATGCTCAGGTAGGGTTTTAGCTGGATGGTCATAAGATGCCATCTCTATCCGTATAGCCAACCTAAGCTGAGGGAGCACAAACTAGAAAATCATCAGAACCAAGCAAGAAATTCCAGCTCATTCAGTTCTAGCAATGGGGCACTGTAAGCCTTGGTAGCCCTGACCACTGGCCTTCCTTCCTGGTGAAACAAGGATCATCTTGGAAGACTCTACCACCTTTTACCAAGTTATCTTATAAAATACTTAATCTGGCTCATCTTCACAGCCAGTCTTATAATGTGCTGCACATCATTCTCTGCCCCCTTTTATCTTACATTTCTGCCTCAATGCTCATTGATGCTTCCCCTATTTTATAAGACAGAGTTTCTAGCCAATCTTGTTCATGTTGCCTTCTAGTCTCTTTAGGTCTTACCAACTTTATTTTTCCCTGTAGTTATCACTGTCTTAAATACTAAGATATTTTACTTATCTGTTTGGTTTTTGTCTTTCTCTTATTTCTGGAATGAGAGCTCCATGTGTGTAGAGAATTTCATTTCCTTCATCCTCTGATATATCTCTAGCATCTGACACATAGTGGATGCTCAATAAATATTTGTTGAATGAAAAATAAAACCCTAACTCATAATTTGCCAATAAGGAAGTATAAAAGGCCATCTCAGGTCACTTACTCTTTTGAAGATGGGAAAAGCTGAGGACCAGCCACTGGGTATAAAATGGAAGAGGAGAGGATGAAAAAAGAAGAACCAGTATTGTCTAGTAATGTCATGTATACACATCACATACTCCATGACATTTCTAAGTTATGGTGGGTTCATCTTCATTCAGGTGGGCATGAATAAAATTCTTCACTGACTGTACAAAATCAAAAATATGAGAAAAGCCAGCATATTAGTCTGCAAGGGCTGCCATAACAAAATACTACAGACTGAGTGGCTTAAACAACAGAAATTTATTTTCTCACATTTCTGGAAGCTGGAAGTCCATGGTCAAGGTGTTAGCAAATTTGAGCTCCTCTGAGGTCTCTCTCCTAGGTTGGCAGACGCCCACCCTTTGCTGCCTCTTCATGTGATTTTTCCTCAGTACATGTTCATCCCTTGCATCTCTCCTATGCCCTAATCTCTTTTTATAAGAATGCCAGTCAGATTGGATTAGGGCTTACCCTAACAGCACCATTTTAACTTAATCACCTCTTTAAAGATCCTATTTCCAAATAGTTATATTCTGGGGTACCAAGAGTTAGGGCTTCAACATATAAATTTTGGAGGGACTCAGTTCAGCCATTAACAGCCAGTTATCTCAATTTTGGTGGAAAAAGCACTCTGCTTCAAATGCATATAAAGCTATTTTAGTGAGCTTTTTTTTTTAATAGATCTTTATTGGAGTATAATTGCTTCACAATACTGTGTTCATTTCTGTTGCACAACAAAGCGAATCAGCCATATGCATACACATGTCCCCATATCCCCTCCCTCTTGAGCCTCCCTCCCATCCTCCCTATCCCACCCCTCTAGGTCATCGCAAAGCCCTGAGCTGATTTCCCTGTACTATGCTGCTGCTTCCCACCAGCCAACTATTTCACATTCGGTAGTGTATATATGTCGATGCTACTCTCACAGTGAGCTTTTTTAAACTTAGAAAATTGTGTGATTTTGTTCCTAGGAGGCTGTTTCACAGAGGAATTATTGTTGGGTGGTCACTGACTTGTAGTGATACATGATCTTAATAATACATATTTCAAGGAATGTAAAGTTCACTAAATCCCTTACAAACATGATTCAAAACCTTATGATAAAGGTGCAATAGAATACAAAATGTTAGAAAATCATTGAAAGTCAAAGAAATGTAAGAATATTAAGTCACATATATCTAGATTGCCATGAAAGTTTTTGAGATACAGATGTACAAAAAGATTTTATACAAGGTGATTGGAGGTATTTCTACGAGATCCAATCTTATTTCTTCAAAAATAGAAAGTAGAAATAAGGCAAAAGTATTTAATGCATATAAACAGCACAGAGTGAAGCTCTTAGAGATAGGTGAATATTTGAGTTGTGCAACCAAGGATGGCAAGTGTAAGAATGTTACATGCATGGGCTAGAAGAAAATTAAATATCATTTAGTCAAGCATTTTCATTTTGTATAATGGGAAAGCAATTCTTGAGAAAGCAAACTGTCTCCTTCCTATGACAGAATATAAATAGAATCCAGCCCTATCCTCTCTTCCTCATTCAGAGCTCTGGTTCCCATTTCTATACTCACTCTGATGAGATATATGAGATCCAAGGTGAATGTCTTGGTCTGGCCAAAAGCCTTCCTAACTTAGGTAAAATGAGATGTGCAGATATCATAAGGAATAACTGCCACCAGCAAAATTTAGGTAAGAAATAAAAGAGCCTAATGAAAAGAGAGTAGAATCCAGATTCAAAGGACATGGGAACACTGTTTACCATCTCTGTGACCTTAGGCAAGACCCTTCACTTCATTAAACCTAATTGTGTCATCTTCACACTGGAAATAATAATAATTCTTTCCCTATGGGCTTCAGTGGGCTATTGGTGAACAAAAAAGATAGAGAACCTGCAAACTCTTTGTAAATATTAAAGTGGTATTCAAACACTGTATGTGCTAATCACTGTTATATATCAAGAATTAATGTGCCAATGAGATCTAGTTTTTAGGCAGAGAACTAAATTAGAAATTTAATCTGGGCTAGATATACTAAGAATGAAAATGTCAGTTTTACTTACTTTCTCTAAAAAAAATAGTGCCAGCTATGTGAAACAACTCAGGGTTCAAGTTTAAAGAACACAATCTCCATTTTAATTAAAGTACATAAACCATGGCCTATAATGCCAGCTACAACCAAGGGGAGATGGTATTAAAACCAGTAATTTCCTGGCACCAGTCCATTGGATCTAGTCTGTTTAGTAGAGAGTTGGTACAGAACTTCAGAACTGAGTACATTTCTTAGAAGAGAGCTCCCCACTGGCGGGTCTCTGAAAATCCAGTTAACAGCAACCATCAGGAATTAGTTGTTGAAGATCACATTTATAAAAATGCTCCTGTCCTTGCTAGTCTTTGCATATAAAATAAAGCCACACATTTTCTCCTGGAGCACCAACTTGCCTAATCTCCAGAAAACACCTCCCCTCAAAATAGCTCCCTGCTATTTCTGAGTTTCCCAGGAGGATATCTTGGGAACTGGTCCTTCACCTTCTTCTGTTCCACACCATCAGTGTTTGCCTTTGCTACTGATGAGCATCATGAGATCCTGGTGTACTGTCCTCTGCTGGCAATAGCCACTGACATTTTATGGCAAAATCTCCTGTCTGGCCCCTGGCCTTCCCCCATATGGAGACCTCAATTCACTCCAAGAGCTGAGCATGCTTCAAGCTTCTTCTGGCCTCAGGGCCCAACTCCTTCTGAACTCCCAACTGCAGAAAGAACAGAAAGGCCTTCCTGCAGCCCTTCCCTCCACAAGTCCAAGCCACTTATCATGTCTTGCCCCAGGGCTAGTCTATTCACAAGATGATTGACAATTTGCAGATAACATTTCCTTCCTAGAGGAGGAAACCTTGACTCACAGACTGGGGTCTGACCTTAGAGTCACACAATTAAAGTAGAATAACTTTCCCCAAAGCTGGTTTGTTAGGTCTTAAAATTTGACATTTTTAAGATACAGAGTCTGGTCCACTTCGCACTATTTTAGGCTCAGTTCATATCTTTTTGAATTATTTCTTCCTAATGAAGTAAAGAGCTCAGGCCAGCAAGATTTCCCTGCTGGCTTGGTCTTGGACTTTCAGGCTCTTGTAAACAAACAAATAAGAAAATACTCTGAAGAGGGAATTGATTGGCTTATATAACTAGGAAGTTCTGGGATGAAGCTCCCTAAGGATGCCACACATCACTCATTGTCACATCTGGATTCCCTCTTTCTCTACCTCTACATCATGCTTCTCTCTTACTTTAGAAGGAATTCCTCCATGTAGCAGGTAGAAGGTGGAGGGCTTCATGGCTACAGACAATTCTAGGCCAGTTGTCATCCTATCCCATCTTAGCAATGGCAAAGAGGAGAGCAGCAAGGACTCTGATCCACCGTTGTTCGCTCCCGTATCCCTGGGTCCCTGGACAATCATTATAGTCAAGAGAATACAGGCAGCTCCACCAGAACCAAGTGGAGTGACAGGGGAGGCCAAAGAAAAGGAGGTGCTGTTCCAAGAAGAAGATACGAACACGATGAACAAACAGAAACAAGGGATTAGGGCTGTGTAAATACAAATTTAGGAACCAGAAAATGAATTATCTACCTCTTCAAAAGTGGTTTACTAAAACCTCCAATTCACAGTACTAAATAGAACTCTTAATATCTTGGTCTGATAAACTGCAGTTGGGCACCTTCTCTGAATTGAAGACCATTTTGGTAGTTTTTGCCTCCTACCTTAAGTTCTAAAGCCCCTGCCAGATTGGTGAGTGGTGCCTATTGAAACAAAGAGAATATCTGTTCCATGATCAGTGCCAGTCTCCTTCCTAGGAGGCAGAAATTGCTTGCAATTCACTAAACTGGAGCTTTTCCAGGTTTAAAATTATCAGTCCCACTGGAAACTGTTATATATGTAGTGATTACATCATGGGTTTTAAAATCAGACAAATCTGAATTTGAATCCTTTCTCCACCATCTACTAAATGCATGACTTTGAGCAAATTCTCAGTCTCAGTTTCCTTGTGAGTAAAATGGAGATAGAAATTTCTACTCTACTAGGTGGTTGTGAGGATTAAATTAAATAATGCTTTATAAGTGTTAGCTATTACTAATGGTAGTAATACAGTGGTTTAATAATCAATTGAACTTTTACTTTTACTCAAACTATTTCTATGTACTTTATCAGGAAGTGAAAACTTTTTTCAGCTAAGTGAATTGTCTATTGTAATCATTCAACTGGCTTAAAAAAAGAAAACTGAGAATGACATCAGTTTTTAGATATATCCCATCATTTTTGAAGAAAGCATTTACACTATGGGAGTTTGGAATGTATACAATGAGAAGCAGCAGAAGGAAACAGTGAAAAGTATGAGAAGGAATGAATAGATGCCCCAGACAGTGTGTGCATCTGGGTGTAGAAGACGTGTGCTTGGAGTAGAAGGGTGTGCGTGGAGTCCTAATTCTAAAAGCAGAGGGTTCTCACACTAATTCTAACTTAGAAACTCGGACTAAAGACCTCACAGTATGTGGAAATCTCAGTTCCACAGTCTAGGAGATTTGGGACTCAGATAACATTCATTATAAGGTTGACTCCAGAGATATGCATGAATCTGGGTCATACCCAGTTTAAGTAGAAAGCCTACCACAGAAGGACCCCACTGAGATTGATTCTTCCTAACTAAAACAAAACCACTGGAAATGAGAGAAGCTTAATATCCCTGAGAAGAAGCAACCTGAATTCAGCAGAGTAAGGTTCCAGTCTTAGAAGAGTTTTAGGTTTCAAAGAATTACAGTTTGGAGAATTACAAGCCTAGTACATTATGGACATTGAGGGAATATATTAAAATTCAAAAGTTGGGAGAAAATCTGAAGAATCTTCAAAAAGAACATCATTGAGTTTTGGTAGATTCTCTTCATGAAAAAGTAAGATTCCATACTGAGATTTGAGCAGGGTATTCAAGAGAAAGGCAGATGGGGAACGAGGGAAAGGGAGAAGGGAAAGGAGAGGGGAAGGAGAGAGAGAGAGAAAGAAGAGAATAAGCAGATGGGGAATGAGAACATGCTATGGTGGAAATGGGAAATAAGAAAATAGGGCTCCCTCCCCTCCCTCTACCATTTCCATAACTGCCAGAAGCAGATTTACCATGAATTAGACAAGTTTAAATTTTAGGGTCCCTCTTTTGCTCAAGGCCCCTTTTAAGACCCAAAGGAATGTATACATGAGAGCTGTCTGCTCTCATGGTTATGTTTTATTAAATTTGTGAACCTAAGGTTTTTTAACCCCATTTGGTCAGGACCACTGGCTCTTTCCACTCTACCTTCCTCTCTAGTCAGGTGGCACTAAAGGGACCTGGTGTATTTCAGGATCAGGCTAAAGGGAAGTTAAGTTCTGGATACCTTTGGGTCAAATTCAGTGGGATATATATTTATGATGCCCACAGTTAGAGGACCAGAGTTCATACCACCATATGCATATGTCCCATGGTGCCAGCACCAGAAAAATGTGACTGAGGGAGGAGAAAGTATGCTTCTATGGACAGAGCTGGGCATTATCTGTGAAGAAATTTTAAAAATATTACAGTTCATGTATGAAAAAACTTGATACAGGATTTCCCAAATTTGACAACTCTAAAGTTTTATATGACAATACCAGTAACAAGTTATGAGGCTGGAGAAATGCTTCTAAACTGCCAGTAAATTAAAAATTCTTTGACTAAATATTCCAGAGGAGAAATTAAATTATTTTTCTATTCTTTTGTAGAAAATGGTATTATTTTGGTTTTCAGGTAAAATACAAGATGCTTGGTTAACTTTGAATTTCAGATAAGCAACAAATACATTTTAGTATAGGTATTCCCAGTATTGTATGAAATTCAACTTTAAACATCCTATATTTCTTTTTCTTTAACTTTTTACTTTATATTGGAGTATAGTTCATTAACAGTGTTGTGATAATTTCAGCTGTACAGCAAAGTGATTAAGTTATACATATACATGTATCTATTATTTTTCTAATTCTTTTCCCATTTAGGTTGTTAACATAATACTGAGCAGAGTTCCCTGTGCTATACAGTAGGTCCTGGTTGATTATCCGTTTTAAATATAGCAGTGTGTACATGTCAATCCCAAATTCCCTGTATTTCTATTTGTTAAATCTGGCAACCCTACAAATTAAAAAAAAAAAATCACTGTTATAGGAAAAGATGACCAAAGAGTAGGCAGCCTAAAAATGCAGGAAAGAAAGCATTATAGAAGTGTGTCAGGCAATTAATTAAGAAAAAAATCATTGCTATTTTTCATGATTTTGTGATATTTACAGTACTTGCCAGCTTTGTCCTATAATAAATACATTTATACTAAATTTATAATCAATTCTTGTAAGGAAGCCCATGGACCTGGATCTGCCCCTGCCCTTACTCCTTCCCCCAAATGATACAAAAATCTCTCAGGACTCCCAGGAACAGAATGGGAAGGACAGCCAAAAGGAATAATGAGCTAATGCTGGCCAAATACATTAAAGCGAGTGAGAAGGTTTTTTACAACTATACCAGGGAAAATAAATATTTGAACATATGTAGAACCATTAAAAAATAAGGAAAGGAGTGATATTAATAATGACTCTAAAACAACTGAGATAATGAACTCCTTTTTCATCTTTGGTAAGATAAGGAAATGGAATTTGCAGAATTAGTAAGTAATGAAGGCCTTATAAAAATAGCTATTAATATAAGGTAGGTAAAAAATGCTTAGAAAACCCAAATAAATCAAGGGGACTTGGAAATATGTATCCTAGGGTACAGAGGTGAGCACATAATGAAGTCCCTAAACTATAGGCCATTGTTTTCAAGAATTGTGATGTCTAAGAGAGGAAATTGAAGGCAGAAAGAGGGAAATGGGAGGCACAAATGGAAATGGATTCAAGGAAAGAATTTGAAAAGCATAAAAATTACTTTAGTCACTATAAAGTACATTTGAATTATTTAATGACCCAAAGGAAACAGACTACTTATGAAGGAAATCCAATAAAAATATTTATTAAACCTCATAACATTGCAAAACTAGAGAAGAGTCGATAATTTGTATGTATGTTAAGAAGGCTGCCTGATAATAAAATAGGCATGTATGTAGTATATTATACATAATGAACATTTTGTACTCAAAATAATTCTTGATTAGCTGGATGAAGAAACAGTTATTTAATTAAATCAACAAAAGTATCATAAGTAACAACAATAAACTATAAGCATTAAAACGTAATGCTGGACAAAAAATAGTGGAATACTGTAGAATGGATTGAGCAGGAGCTATTCTGCCAGGCAGATTCCTAATCTTCTTTTAAGAGATTCTCAAAAGAGAGGTAAACAAGATCTGTAACTGATAGCAGTTTCTCACTAGGAAGTTACTTCAACTTATACCTTATGAAATCAAAAAGTCCAAGAACTATAAGGTACCTAAATATAAGGCAGGAGCAATCAGTTTTTACAAGGCAAAAAATGAAATCCACAGAACTACAAATCAATGAAGAATTGATATTAGCTTGTTCATTTATTTTATAGTTGGGAAAGTTGAGACTAAACAACTTGCCCAAGGTACATATAGGTAAAGCCAGGATTGGAAATCAGATCTTTCTGATTTTTTGTTTAATAGTCATTTTTTATATTTTGTTGTAAGCCCCATGAGGGTAGAGACCAAGTTTGTTTTAAACCACTATGCCTCAGCACCTAACTCATGCCTGGCACACACATACACAACATTCACTAAATTATTTAATAAGCATACTACCACTACTCATCTTTACTTTTACTTCTTTTGGTTGAATTCCTTCCACTAATGTCCTACTAGCAAGGGGTCTTGGTGCGGTTACTACTGAGGTGCCACAGGCAAATAACTACTTATTCATTCTTGAAAATGATGTTAAGTTTATTAAAGGCAACAGTGACATTAAACCCCAAAGACATTAGCTCAACAGTTTTGCCCTTAATGAAAAGATTTGTGGATTCATCTTTGTGACAACTCTTTCAAGAACGTGTGGGTTTACATTCATTCAGAGGGAAAGTGATCTCTAGAGAATTAAGATTATTTATGTAAAGAACCTAGCCAAGAGCAAGCTTCATATAGAGTGGAAGAGTAGATGTTGAACAAATGTTTAATTTCCTCTCTCATCTTTGAAACAACAGGGGCGTTCACAGCCACTATAGTCAGATCACTTCTTATGCATCAAGGAGACAACCCTGAATACTAGCAGACATTAATGGGAATGGGGGACAGTTTAGAAAAGGTAAGAGAGAAAGGCTGAGAAATCTCAGTGAAACAAAAGGTCTCAATCTACTCTTAAGTGAGCCCTCCCTCCAACCATATCAATACCTGATTCTATTGTCAACTAACCCTGAGACATTAATGAAAGTGCCGTGTGTATCTGTAAATGAATCAGAAGCCTCTGTTCAATGAGGACTCCAGAACTTCTACAGAGGAAGGGCTTATGAGAAGCAATGTTTAAATGTGCTAGGAAAATTGCATGGCAAACACCATATTTTAATGTAGATTGTGTATTTTCTTATGGTGGCTGGACGGAAGTTAGTCTGTTCTTGGAGATTATCAGTATTCTATTGTCCTTCTCTCTCCCCAGGGAGGCCACACTTTGGGTTCTCACTTCCTGTGCCCTTAAAAATAACAAAAAGGCTAATCTTGGGCAACTTGATGTGACGTAGGGAGGCTGTAATCAGTTTAACGCGGAAAAGATCTATCTTCATTATGATTAACAAATAACTTGTCCCTGGGAAAGACAGCACATGGAGTAAAGTACAACAGCAGAATAAATGGGGGTGATTAACTGTGACTGCACCACCAGCCTGGGGGCAGTTCAGAGATGATCCTAAATCCAGAACAGCTAAGAAGGAATTTCAACTCTAGAAGTAGGACAGATCAAAACCCACACTTGTCTAATGTAGTCTTAAGTGCTGCCAGTTCTCAGAGACCAACCAGCTCAATGCAGCTAAGGATGTTTGGGAATCTTTTGTTGAATGCTGGATTAGACAGCCTATTGTGATCTTTTAAAAATGAAGACTCTGGATTTCTTGACTACAGATAAACACAAGGTCATGTTCCTCGTTTGTCATTTAGATACAATGACATCTAAATTCACTTTTAAATACTCTATAAAGTTGCTCAGATATGTTTCTTTCACTTGAGTATTTTCCCCCAAAACTACTCTGGTATTAATGTCCCTCTTGAATATCCAATCTTTCCACTCTTGGAAAACCAGAACCGGGCCACTTTTCTTTAACTCTCTGTATTGTATTAGAAAGAGTTGCTAGGAAGGGAGAGGAGAAAAGCATACTTTCAGCTGACTTAGAAATTAATTATAGAAAAATGCAGAGACAGGGTTCTTAGAGACTCAGAGAGATGAAAGCTGAGTTCAGATATGTTTCTGAAAAGGCAGAGGTATAAATTCTATTCTGCCATGGAGAAAATTTAGTCTTCCTTTCACTCAGTGATTTTAACTCAAATTTAATGTTCATCTTCTCTTAGCAGAATATTGTTTCAATAAATCCTTTTTTGATAATAATTCAAGCAGACAAAAAAAGTTTCATTACTCAATAAAAGAGGCAAGATGGTACAGTTTTTTGGCTGTGGCTTTTTAAGGAAACACACTGACACAATGTCAGTTTGAAGGTGCAGCATTTATTAAGCTCCAAGCACAGGAAAGGCACTGTGCTGAGCAAAGTGATTACTGAGATAAATAACACATGCTTTTGGATAAATCTAAAGACTTATAATCAGGAGAAGGAGAGGCACACTTACAAATAACCATGATCCAAAGCAACTATAATAAGTAACTGTGAATTCAATATATAAATCCACAGTTAAGGACCATGAGACTACTTATAAAATCTTATGCTGCATCTGAAGTAGTAAAAATGTTTAGAACAAAACAGCATTGTTTTACTCTATTTGGTGGTGGGTAGATCATATCTGTATTATTGGGTTGAGCTCTGAGTATCATATCTTAAGAGAGATATAACTGGAGTACCTTGAAATGACAGTGAGGAAACAGACAAAACACGTCCTGAAGAGTAGCTTTAGGAGCTGAGGATGTTTAGCCCTGGAAAGAGCAATAAAGTGGTACATGATAAATGTCTTTAAAGAACCGAAGGGATGTCATGTGAAGAGGGGGTGGACTCCACCAGGCAAAGCAGGTACCAGTGGGTGGACATTAAAACAGACAGCTCTGGATATTAGCAGAATCTTCTGGTAATTAAAACTGCTTTTAATTGGAATGGTTGTTTCTGAAAAGTGAGACGGCTTGCTTGTAGAATTGTTGAAGAAAGGCTGCAAGGTTACTCATGGGGGCCACTGAAAAAGGGGTTCATGCAACAGTGAGGCTTGGGCTAAATGACTCTTCAGGACCCTCTGAGGTCTCTAAGATCCCTAGTGCTATATTAGAGGAGTAAAAACATATAAAGGAAGAATGGGCAGGAAAGATCAATGTTGATCATGAGTCTGGGGGACGCTGTACCAGACGTGGGACTTGAGCTGAAGTTTGAAGAGCAGCTAGGATCTCAGGACATAGTGATGAAGAGAAAGTGCATTCCACATACAAGAAACAGCATAAACAATTGTAAATGATGTTATCCTTGGGAACTGGCAATTTAAGGGTCATGGGAAGAGTGTGCGCTTTGAGGTTAAATTGACCTGAATTCAAGTCCTGGTTAACTTTCTTCCCATGACTGCATCTTCACCCATGACTTCACCTAAGACTTATTCTCTCCCCAGTACCGAATCCTCCTCCTAGCTCCAAATCAGTCCCAGAGGCATCCTCCTGTGTTTCACACTCTTCTTAAATTCAATGTGTTTACAGCTAAGCTGGCAGCCTTTCATTTGAAATCTGCTTCTCTTTCTAAATTCTTTCTAATTTCTCAGTGAAAGCATCACTGAGTACCCAGTTGTCTGGCCAAAACATGGGAGTCAGCTTAGATTTATCCTTTTTTCACACTGTTTATACCCACTGCCAATTCCTTCATCCTGGCCACTTCAACTCTTAAATAGATTGAGGCTTTTCTTCCTCCTTTCCAGACCCGTACCTCTGCTTTAATTCAGAAGGCTGTTGTTTCTCACCTAAACTCCCAAGTGGTTTACCTAACTCTATCCCCACCCTATTTTTGCCTTCAGCACATCCGCGACCTCAGAGTAAAAATGCCATATTAATCGTCAATCTTATGCCATATCTTTTCTGCTTAAAGATGTCAGAAAATTCTTATCTTCATGATAAAATTTAAGCTACTTAATGAGACACACAAGGTCCTTCACAGTTGAATTCAATTCACTACAACCCTATTCTACTCTCAACTCCAGCCTTAGTGAATTTCTTGCAGCTGTCCACTGTCCCACTTTTCTCCAGGCTTCTGGTCCTTTGCTCATGGAAACTCTTGGGCCTGAAGCCCCCTTCTCAGTTATCCTCTTGGTTCACTCCTTTGTGAAGGCTCAGCTCTGGTGTCACCACCCTTGGAAGCCTTCCCTGAGCACATTTCCCTCCTCCCTCTTCTACTTTGTCAGGAGTCCCACAGCACCCAGCATGCACCTTTATCATAGCATTACCCACACTCCACTGTGATTGTCTGCCTATTTTTCCATCTTCCTTACCTGTCACTGAGCTCCTTGAGGGCAAGTATTGAGCCTTTGGCTATTGTATCCCTGGCTCCTGGTAGCTACAGCTCTCCTTACTGGTTCTACAATCTTGAATTCTATGAACCTCACTTTAATAATCTGTGAAGCAAAAATTATATTGCTTATTTCACTGGGGTTTTGTGGGATTAAATGAGAAAATAAATTATTATTATTAGCACTATTTTGTGCCTGCAGCACAGAGTGTGTGGAAAGATGTAGCATGTAATAAAGTTAAAGATAATGAAGCAAAGGGGTTAGATACCAGGCTAAAGATGCTTACCTGAAGTGTGGAGAGATGGAGTCATTACTGCTCCTGAAGTTCAACACCTACACCAGGAACATAACAGTTTCTATGAGAATTGGAGATGTAGTCTCAAGACAGCATACCATGGTGTTTAAGTGTCAGACAAACCTAGATTTAAATGTCTTCCACTTATTAGCTGTGAAATCCTAGGCCAATTATTTAATCTCTCACTCAGATTCCTCATGTGTAAAAGTATAAAAATGTACTTATAAGAAGGTTGTTATTTAAAAGATAAAATTAGGGACTTCCCTGGTGGCACAGTGGTTAAGAATCCACCTGCCAATGCAGGGGATGCAGGTTTGAGCCCTGGTCTGAGAAAATCCCACATGCCACAGAGCAACTAATCCCATGCACCACAACTACTGAGCCCATGAGCCACAGCTACTGAGCCTGTGTGCCACAAATACTGAAACGTGTGCACTGCAACTATTGAAGCCCATGTGCCTAGAGCCCATGCTCCGCAGCAAGAGAAGCCACCGCAATGAGAAGCCCACTCACTGCAACGAAGAGTAGCCCTTGCTCACTGCAACTAGAGAAAGCCCACACTCAGAAACGAAGACCCAATGCAGCCAAATATAAATAAATTAATTAATTTTTAAAAAAGATAAAATTAAATTAGATAACATATGTAAACATAACATACCGATCTAGTTCTAGGTACTCAGTAATAGTTGTAATAGACACCAGGTTAAGTCTATTTACCATGTGCCAAGTACTAAATGATTTACATAGATCAACACATTTTATTATCACAACAATCCTGTGAAGTAGGTTCTGTGATTAACCCAATTTACATGTGAGGAAATGGTTGAATAGAGAGACTAAGGATCTTGGCCAAGGTCATAGAGCTAGTAAACGCCCAGCAATAAATGCTCCTTAGGAAATGCTGAATAGTTGGTAACTATGGCTATTATTGGTTGTCTCTCATACTCTTTATAACTTAGGTTCAGTGCTGTTTGTGAGTGAGTATCTTGGCAGATGCCATGCTTCTTTGTTAAAGAGATATGTTTTTCAGGGTCAGATGATCACTGCAGGGAGACTGACAAATTTCAAGGGTCTGGCTTATTGTTTCATCTCTGGGAAGTAGAAGAACAACTCAATTGTGAGAATATATTTTTATCAACAAAGGGCTTGTTATTATAAATAATATTGAGTCATATCAGGATTGCAATCCAAAAGTAACAAACAACTTTACATTTTATCTATTTTCTCATTTTTCTTTTTTTGCTTAATAATTTTTGTGTCATTAGAATAAATTCATTTAAGTGTTCACCTCAAATTCTTTTGAAACAAAGTAAAGCATTATTTAATTTGCACCTAAATGTCTAAAGTATTGATTATTTATAAACTTTAACTTAGTAAACAACAGATGCAAATATAAACAGTTTGTAAAACAGACTCTGCATTAAAGCCCCTAGCTATAACAAATTTATGGTGTTTCTATTTCTGACCCTATTATGCTTGTACTTTCCTTAGTCGACTTAAAATGAGGTAGTGAACCCAGTTCAGAGTAAGCAAGTCAAATTATGACAGGACCTGATACT
Source organism: Phocoena phocoena (assembly GCF_963924675.1). NCBI lineage: Eukaryota > Metazoa > Chordata > Mammalia > Artiodactyla > Phocoenidae > Phocoena > Phocoena phocoena. Next base: position 39,414,032 of record NC_089223.1, read on the forward strand.
CAGGCCCCAGGAATGCTGCACAATTAGCCAAAATGAAAGTGCACTCAGGGGTAGGATGACTGTCTGCTCAAGGAACAGCTTTGTTTTCATCCCAACCCTTTCTCCTAAACTCCAGGGTTTCATGAATGCCACCTCGGTAAGTCTCAGTCCATCTTGATAATAGTGAGGGCCACTACTGGAAGAAAAACCTTCTAATTCATTTATTCAATTTCCTAAAATGCCTATTTCATTTTGTAAAATATTGATGAAAAATTCTAAAGACTTCTTCATTTAACTACCATTTATTGAACACTCACTAAGACTGAGCACTACGTTAGGTGTGCAGATGCAAAAGAATGAAGAACAGGTCCTTGGCACCAGGAACTTAGAGTTGAGGTGAGGAGCTCTGTGTAACAGAACAACTGCAAAATAATATAAAATGTGCTGAAATGGTGGTACATAGGGTCTGCAAAGAGGATATACAGATAAGCGATGCCATGGGAGGCCTAGGCTTCTGGTGGTGATAAGGACAGGGATAAAAATCATGGTGAAAAGTTAATCTTGAATACGATAGGGGCTCAATAAATATTTGTTGAGTGAAGTAGTCAACAGGATTCTTAAAATTCACAAGCCAAGGGTTTGTGATTGTAACTATTTAATCACCTGAACTTCTCTAACTACTGTATTTGGTCAACTCTGGGCATGAAGGAGAAACAGGAGATACTGAGGACTACTTGCCCAAGTATGGATACTGGAGGGAGTGGGGCATATACCCCATTGCTCTTATTAATCAAGTATAAGGGTGGATACAAAATCTCATTACCAGTCGAATGGGCCCTGTTGAGGAGAGTGAAGTCTCTAGCTCAGCCCCAATTTTCACACATCAGTTTCTTCCTACTCTCTATGTACACTGTCCTTGCAAGCGTTCTCCTCTGCGCTTGTCTGTCTCTTTGTTTAATATGCTTTTAAACATCAACTGTACAGTTTAGGATCCTACCTCTATTCCATTAGAAATGTATTGGCTTCACTTTTGAGTCTTCTCGTGTCATGAATAAAAGCTAGAAGAAAGACTTACCAAGGGAATATCTGAGGCATAAAGCCAAGAATATTACTCAGTTCCCATTTGGGATGCTTCTCCATTCCCATTCATTCTTCCGTCCTCTCAAAGAAGCAAAAGAAGATGCTTGAAGGCAACTTGAGACAGTTGCTGGTTGTCATCAGCATGGAGATAGGATGGAGACAACTCAAGAACCAGCAAAGGTGCCCAACCACGTGGAGCACAGATGGTGCATAAAATCATTCAGTGTGAAGGACGGGTGGCTGGGCCTATGCTCATAGGAACTTTAACCAGGGAGACTAGCCGAAGAGAAGAGAGATGGCTGAGACCTGCCAAGCTAGGTGTCTTATCTCTTTATAACAAGCTCACCCTGCACAGTTTGGGTGAGTGACTTACCAGATACAGACAGCAATATTCTCATTTCAACCTTTAAAAAGGGAAAGCTACCAATGGAATTGGAGATTCTAAGCCACTGTTCAAGTAAGTTTGCTGTGCTGAGAGAAGTGACATGTTTCTCTCTTGTGACCAAAAGGCTAAAGAGGATCAACCCTATCAAAAACTCATAATTTGTTTGCTGAATTGACAGTATATATTTTGTTTGGGGAAGGAGAGGTCATAAGAAACAGTCATTTCTTCTCAAGGATCCTAATTATAATAACAGTGATAAACAAAGTGATAAACAAAGGCTTCCATATGGTTCCAGAAAGTCTTCCAAGCAGTTTCCATGTTTTAACATGCTTAATCCTCAAAATGCCTTATGAGATTGGTACTATTATTGTCCCTACCTTACAAATGAAGAAATTGAGGCACAAAGAAGTCATAAAATTTTGCAAAGACACACAGCTGTAAAGTAATGGAACAGTGTTTATATTTATGCAGTCTGGCTCCAGGGTATGGTCTTTTAACTACTACAATTGTTTAGTCCAGGAAGACATCTAGCTACCTAAAAAGACTCTGTGTTTACATAAATATGTTATTAATAAAATTCTAGTTCCAAAATTAGCTCAGAAAGGAAGATAAAAGAAAAAACTGAATGTAGGGCTTATAGGTACATTGAAGAGAACATTGGAATAAGAAATTTATATATGTCATACTGATGATTTTCATTCAACTTTACATCTACTACCTGTGAGTACTTTTATTTCCTCATTTGTAAAGTACAGATAATGACATCAGCCTCACAGCAATATAAAATTAAATAAAATTTTGCAGGTAAATGCATAGTACATAGTAAGTGTAAGTAAATGATATCCTGGAACATTTGGCATCTATGATGGTAATTTATCTACTGTCCACCATTCTATGCTCACCTCTTTGACCCTTGTGATTATATTGAGTAGATAATCCAGGATAACCATCCCATCAAAAGATCCTAAACTCAATCACATCTGCAAAGTCCCTTTTGCCATGTAAGTTAGCATATTCACAGGTTGTGGAGATCAGGATGTGGATATACTTGAGGGTGAGGGGGTCATTATTCTGTCTACCACAGGGACCATGGTCAGATTCTGACTGAAGTGACCACTAGTGGAAAATCCAAGAGTATTTGTCTTTGATAAGAAGAAAGACAAGAAGAAAAGTTTAATAAAGATCAATAAATCCCAGGCTTCTCTTTTTATGGGATTATAAACAATGTATGTAATATGTTTACAATGGAAGTATTAACCTTAGTGTGGCCATTAAGTTAAATCTCTAACTTTTCTACTTTATGACAATAGAGCATCCATCAGGGACCTCTAAGAGAGGGATTGCCAGCTCAAATGCCCATGGGGACTAGGTAGATAAGGTAAATTAATGGAGCAGCTCAGGTATTGGATTAGGCAGGGACTCATATAAACTGAAGAAGTATACGGCTTGTCTAGAAGAGGCATCTTCTACACAGTTGCAGCCTATTGTTGCCATATTAAATGCCAACAAATTGTTCAATATAATTTAGAAATACAGATTTTTAAAAAATTTTTACTGGGGTATAATTGCTTTACAATGGTGTGTTAGTTTCTGCTTTATAGCAAAGTGAATCAGCTATACGTACACATATATCCCCATATTCCCTCTTGCAGCTCCCTCCCACCCTCCCTATCCCACCCCTCTAGGTGGTCACAAAGCACCTAGATGATCTCCCTGTGCTATGCGGCTGCTTCCCACTATCTATTTTACATTTTGTAGTGTATATATGTCTGTGCCACTCTCTCACTTCGTCCCAGGTTACCCTTCCCCCTCCCTGTGTCCTCACGTCCATTCTCTACATCTATGTCTTTATTCCTGTCCTGCCCCGAGGTTCTTCAGAACCTTATTTTTTTTTAGATTCCATATATATGTGTTAGCATACAGTATTCGTTTCTCTCTTTCTGACTTACTTCAGTCTGTATGACAGACTCTATGTCCATCCACCTCACTACAAATAACTCAATTTCAAGAAATCCAGATTTTTATGTGAAAGTCCCTTTTTAAAAACTACTTACATTAAAAAAAATTATGCTAGTCTAACAAAACACTTCAGCCTTTGGTAATCTGCTTGCCAAACATTAATTTTTGACCTCTGGCCTAATATCTCATCACTATTTATTTCCTTCCATGAAATATCTAATACAAAGTAAACCAGAAAGTCCAAACTCCTCAGACTCAGGTACAGACCTGCTTGATTAGTCTTGACTTAGAGTTCAGACAACCTGGAAGACTCATCATTCCTAACTCTCATCCTGAGTCCTTTATTCTGCATCTTCCTTTTCTGTTCTTCTAGCTGGAATCCTTCCCCATTCTCTATTTCTTAATCATCTCCACTGTTCGGAGCCAAGCTCTAGGGCCACTCTCCTATGAGACCTCCTGGGAACTCCTAGCTAGACTTGACCTTCTCACTCCTTAGTACTCTCCCAGCATGTTAGGCCTTGTGCTGTCCTTAATCTGAGTAATGTCTTATCTCTTCACCTAAACTGGGAACTCCCTGAGGATAAGAACTCTGTTCCTCACCTTTAATGCCCTCCTGAGCTTTGCAGGTAGGAATTATCTAATCTACATTTGTTGAATGGATGAGCTCTGACGGAATCAGTGAGACGAAGGGAAGCTAGGTTTTATGTAGGTGCTTACTAAGTAATATGATGGCAGATGGCACAGGTAACACAGTGGAAAAGTACATAGACTTTGGACTCAGAAAGACTTGGATTCAAACTTTAATCTTGACTCCTACTACCTACCTGACCAATTTAGGCATATTGCTTTCCCTTTCTGAATCTCAATTTTCCCAAATACCCACCTCTCATTGGTCAAAATAAAGGATACAACATGTGAAGTATTTAGTATAATATACACACAGAGCAATACCCCTGCTGCCATACACACAGGTCTAATCAGAAATTTCCAGAAACCTCCTTTCTTTACATAATGTTCCTAAACAACGTTATGAGACAAACTTGTAGGCAGCTCTTCCTTCAACCAACCAGGAAGACTGGAAAATTTCAGCAGAATTTCATGAACTCCCTGGGAATTAGAAAGGATTCTTTTTCATGAGATTCTCACATTTTTCCATATCAAGGTCTTCATTTCAGTCATTATCACATTAGTCTAAGAGAACCAAAACCAGAAAACAACAACAAAAAATTAATACACAAAGAGAGACCAAGCTTGCTGATAATCTCATTAGGCCCATTTCCTTGAAATCTTTATGTCCAGCCTGTGCTTATTTTCCTATCAATGACAGCAAGGACCCGTTCCTGGACTGTACAGAATATTTCAAGGAGATGTGCCATTCTGACCTCTGAATGCCAGGCTGACTTTCACAATTCGTGGGCTAGCTTTGGGGAAAGCTTAGAGGGGCACTTTATTCGGAGTACTCACTGAAGACAGTGCCTACCCAGTGTCTACCCAAGACAAGGTAGTGGTTTATGGCCTCTTCTGACTCACGCAAGTAGTGCTTAAGGTTTAGTTTATTTGTTTTTAAACTCTAACTCCCTTCATAATGACTTGTCAGGGGCCAGTCCCCATCTCTTAATTGTCAAAGGAGCACCATGCCAAGATCAAAGCAGCCGTGGAGATGGAAGGTAAATTTTAAGATAACCAAAAAGAAAAGAAAAAAAAAGAAAGCAGAAAGGGGAAAGAAAAAAAGGAACAAAAGAGGGAAGAGTGTACAGTGAGATGGTATTACACCATCACTCCCGGGTTTCCCCTTCTGCTTGTTTGTATCTGTTAGACCTTCACAGTCATGCATCCTATATACCTAAGATCTATGGGCAACAGGGGGCTCCGGGGCATGTTACACTCGTATTCCCAAAGACAGACCAGTAAACTTTCAGGGACTTGGCCATCACCACTGTCTCTGGGCTCTGAATACACATTTCACACTGGGTTCTGTTTGACCACAGCCTGACTTCGCAGCTGTCCTGATTGCTCAGTGGGGAATGCCATGTCTGTTCTCCAGAGGAATTTAACAAATTAACTATGAACAAAGTTGCTTGGACATGACACAGATTCACACATGCTGTGTCATGCCAAGGAGAAGCCTGTCAGCTTGCTGTTTTCACAGATATGAAAAGAAAACTCCCAGGACCCACCAAATGGATGGACGTACAACTATGTTTAGAAAAGAAGGCAGGAGGCGAGGTGAAGGAACAGGGCAGCACATAGGCCAAGATGAAAATCCCTAGAAATACCCCCATTAACCAGATTACAAAGGCAATAATTAGTGATAAGAAGAAAAATAAAATAAGAAAGCTTATTTTATTTAAGTCCTAGGAGATTAGTGCAATATCTATACACATACAGAGGTAGATGCAATGATTTAAAACCAAACAGTGAAAAAGGAATAACTGGACAGCCTGCATGCCTAGGGTTTCTGTCTAGTACTTTATGTACATAATTTCATTTTAATTCATACAATGATCCAGTTAAATACATGTAAACTCAAAAAGATAGTGGGGGAGCCTGAGGCTCAAAAAGAAGTTAAAGCAGGTAAATAGACAGAAAAGGTCACCAATTGTATGATTCCACTAATATGAAATATCCAGAATAGGTAAATCCATAGAAATGGGAAGTTGATTAATGGTTTCCAGGGGCTGGGAGGAAGGGGAAATACGAGTGATGGCTTAATGGGTACAGGTTTCCTTTTGGGGTGGTGAAATGTTTTGAAACTAGATAGAGGTAATGGTTGCACAATGTTGTGAATATACTACATGCCACTGAATTGTACACTGTATTATGGTAAATTTTATGCTATGTCAACTTTGCCCCAATGAAAAAAGAAATTAAATAAATTTTGTCTAGAGTTATACAGCTACTAACTAGTAGAGCCTAGCTTGGAAGCCAGGTTTGGCTAAATCAGGTCCATAACAAAGATGAATAGATTGTGAATTCATTAGTGATTCATATACAAAACTAACCATATTTACAAACATACAGTGTTCTCTTTTTAACACTGGCCCCTGGAAGATGCTAGTTCTTCCAAATGCCATTTCCTCAGTTCACCTGCCCTAAACTGTTGCCTAATTAACTTCTCACCCTTCAGAATTCTTTGTTCATTACTATGACCATAACCAGATGCTTGAATATATTACTAACTACGCTGTGTTTCAGCCCTGATTTATTTGTGGGACAAAAGAATTTTTACCATGATGGTTAAATACAAAAATAGCATTGGTGAAACACTTTTATCAAAGAAAAGCAAAGTTAAATGTCTTGGTTAGTTTGAATCAAGAGCCAAGGTAGGGGCTTCCCTGGTGGCGCAGTGGTTGAGAGTCCGCCTGCCGATGCATGGGACACAGGTTCGTGCCCTGGTCCGGGAAGATCCCACATGCCGCGGAGCGGCTGGGCCAGTGAGCCATGACCGCTGAGCCTGCGCGTCCGGAGCCTGTGCTCCGCAAAGGGAGAGGCCACAACAGTGAGAGGCCTGCGTACCGCAAAAGAAGAACAAAGGTAAATATGTTCATAATAAATATCTCTTGGCTGGTGAAAGATCATTTTCGTATGTTTTTATAGGCTTATTCTTATTTTCTGAATTTCAAAAATTATTTCGTAAAACCTTATTTTAATAAATTCATAGTGTACAGATATTCTTTAATTTTTTTATTAACCCCCATCCTCATTGTCCTTTAATTTTTATTCTCAAACGTCATCACCAAACACACAATAGAAAGAAAAAAAAAACTATGAAAGAAAAAAAAACTATCTTACTTTATTGCATTTCTCTAGTACATTTGTAGTACTTCAACAATATTTATGTTGTTTTTCTTTCTACCTACCTTGAAGGTAAGAATATTTAATTCATTAATCTTGAATTTGTGTAAAAATATCTTATTTTCAGTTCTTCATGAATTTAAAAGTCTTTGTGAACTGGACTGAGATTTAACCATCACTTTCAAATTGCTTGTGTGGAAAAATATATCACAAAATCTCAATCTATGTAGAAAGAAAAACTCTAAATACAAACCCTCTCAAGCTGGGAACCACCTGTCCTGCTCTTCTCTTGAGGAGCCACTGATGCTAATTCACTTATCCATGCAGCGTCCTTGAGAGCCGCTGGCAGGTGTTATTACCTCCATGTTCTGGATGGGGAAACCAAAGTCAGAGGGGTTAAATGATGTACTGAAGCCTCACAACTAATCATTGCCAAGTTGAACTCTTAATCAAGCAGAAGTGCTGATTTCCAATTAAAAATTTAAAACACAGCCAATGTGAGGAATTAACATTTCTTTGTTTTCAAGAAGAATCAGAGTACCTTCCACATACTAATATCCTAGAAGCTTAGTCCCCTGGAACTGTTGATGGTCTGCCACTTTCTAGTCATCATATTTAAACTGAGTCCAGTCAACTTCACTGATACTGCAGAACACTGATCTTCTAAAGGCCAGGAATGGTTTTCCATGAAGGAAGGATGGTAATAAATTATAGATGAACTGGATAGAGATTGTAGATGGCATTGGATTGTTCATGGGGACACTGCATGGCCACAGTTAATACTCTGCCTAAATCCCTTGATTCGGCACAAATAAAATTTTGATTTATGACAGTAAACCTTTAAATGAAAAAGCAGTATGTTTTTGTTTGAATTAATTTGAAGCATACTAAAATTGTACTCTATTTCTACGAGGAGTGGAGAGCAAGAATGTTCAAGGGGCTCAGCCTATTTTTTAAGCTGTCATTAGAAATGATTAATATTTAAGAGAAATCAATAAAAATTGAATTTGAAAAAAATCAATATTTAAGCAAAAGCATTACAAATCACATGACTAGCATTGACACCCTTCATATATTAAAAAGGTTTGTTTTCCTGTGGCATGTGTATAATGCTACAGCTGTATGAAGCAAAATTTCAAAGTGGTGATGTATTGGTATGAGCCATAGGGGTAAATCATTTTGAAAAACAACCTCAGTCCTTTAAGACAAAGAAAAACTTTGGAGTAAATGCCAGCAAATATTAAATCTCACTGTCAAATATATATTAATGTAAGTACATATGGATTTGTATACATATCTATTTCTAGCAATCTTTCTTCCACCCTTTCTTGCTGGCACAGTAGCTATGTCAAAAAACCAGACATGGTTATTTAAAATAGTAAATATATTTGTGTTGTGACAGATGAAAAGAGTAACAATATCCTAAAATTCAGAAATCATGCTACAATCCCAATCCCAAAGGACTCTCCAAACAAACATCCACTCGTTATAACTAGTTACACCTTTATCCCCAAAGCACTGTATGATTTTCTATCCTGGTGATCATGCATGAGCTTCACCTGCTCTTTTTGTCCCTTCAAGCATTAGTGTCCCACAAACTGGGCCTTTCTCTAGTTCCTACTTGGCTTTTCAAGAACAGCCTAGTCTCATTCAAAGAGAGATGAAACTCTATCAATGTCCCACTGTACTAGCTACATATATCCCAAGAAAAACAATGAAAAACAATATTTGCCTAAGCTTTCTTCTATTTAATTCTTTTACTAAAAGCCCCATTTAAAGATTACTCCTATTCTTTCACTCAGATACTTTTCCAACCTCATGTCATTCCACACTTGCCTATGTTCACTCTGCTTTAGCCAAACTGGCCTTGACATACAAAGAAATATTTACATACAAAGAACCAATCCTCCATAGCTTGCTCAAAGGCCTACCTGTCTACCTCCTCTGTGACATGTGGTCTAAGTCTACTAAGAGGATTAGAGACCCAAATTCCTCAAGCATTAGTAATACACAGGTTTTACTGTTCCTAATGGGTACTTCTAATTAAATGTTATCTCTAGGTGGTAAATCGGGGCTTTTTTCAGTGTGTTCGCTGGTGTTGGATCACAGCCTGGCAAGTTCTCTGGGTGAAATCTGAAACCGGCTCCATACATGGAGGACAAGGAGAGACTGAAGAAAGAGGCAGACAAACCAGGTTGAGAACGCTGTCTGATAATCCGAAGCTTGGCATCTAATACAATCAAACATGGAGTGATTCAGGAGTTAAAGATGATTCTAAAAGTTTCATTGACTTAGAGAATTGCACCTCCATTGACTGCAATAAGGAAAACACTGCACACTGAGTGAAGAGGGAGCCTTCCTCAGCTTCGCTACCTGGCCGTGTGGCTGACAGGGTCTTGGTGCTCCAGCCAAGAGTCAGGCCTAAGTCTCTGAGGTGGTAGAGCCGACTTCAGGACATTGGACCACCAGAGAACTTCCAGCCCCACATAATATCAATCGGCGAGAGCTGTCCCAGAGATCTCTGTCTCAATGCTAAGACGCAGCTCCACTCAATGACTGGGAAGCTACAGTGCTGGACACCCCATGCCAAACAACTAGAAAGACAGGAACAATGCCACCCATTAGTAGAGAAGCTGCCTAAAATCACACTAAGTTCACAGGCACCCCAAAACACAACACCGGACATTGTCCTGCCCACCAGAAAGACAAGATCCAGCCTCATCCACCAGAACAAAGGCACCAATCCCCTCCACCAGGAAGCCTACACAACCCACTGAACCAACCTTAGCCACTGGGGACAGACATGAAAAACAACAGGAACTACAAACCTGCAGCCTGCGAAAAGGAGACGCCAAACACAGTAAGTTAAGCAAAATGAGAAGACAGAGGAATACTCAGCAGATGAAGGAGCAAACTAAAAACCCACCAGACCAAACAAAGGAAGAGGAAATAGGCAGTCTACCTGAAAAAGAATTCAGAGAAATGATAGTAAAGATGACCCAAAATCTTGGAAATAAAGTGGAGAAAATACAAGAAATGTTTAACGACCTAGAAGAACTAAAGAGCAAACAAACAATGATGAACAACACAAAAAATGAAATTAAAAATTCTCTAGAAGGAATCAATAGAAGGATAACTGAGGCAGAATAACAGATAGGTGACCTAGAAAATAAAATAGTGGAAATAACTGCCACAGAGCAGAATAAAGAAAAAAGAATGAAAGGAATTGAGGACAGTCTCAGAGACCTCTGGGACAACATTAAACGAACCAACATTCGAATTATAGGGGTCCCAGAAGAAGAAGAGAAAAAGAAAGGGTCTGAGAAAACATTTGAAGAGATTATAGTTAAAAACTTCCCTAATACGGGAAAGAAAATAGCCAATCAAGTCTAGGAAGTGCAGAGAGTCCCATACAGGATAAATCAAAGGAGAAACACACCAAGACATATATTAATCAAACTATCAAAAATTAAATATAAAGAAAAATATTAAAAGCAGCAAGGGAAAAGCAACAAATAACATACAAAGAAATCCCCATAGGGTTAACAGCTGATCTTTCAGCAGAAACTCTGCAAGCCAGAAGGGAGTGGCAGGACACATTTAAAGTGATGAAATGGAAAAACCTACAGCCAAGATTACTCTACCTTAAATGTAAATGGATTAAAAGCTCCAACCAAAAGACATAGACTGGCTGAATGAATACAAGATCTGTATATACGCTGTCTACAAGAGACCCACTTCAGACCTAGGGACACATACAGACTGAAAGTGAGGGGATGGAAAAAGATGCTCCATGCAAATGGAAATCAAAAGAAAGCTGGGACAGCAATTCTCAGAAAAGACAAAATAGACTTTAAAATAAAGAGTATTGCAAGAGACAAAGATGGACGTTGCATAATGATCAAGGGATGAATCCAAGAAGAAGATATAACTAATGTAAATATTTACGCACCCAACATAGGAGCACCTCAGTACATAAGGAAAATGCTAACAACCATAAAAGGAGAAACTGACAGTCACACAGTCATAGTAGGGGACTTTAACACCCCACTTTCACCAATGGACAGATCATCCAAAATGAAAATAAATAAGCAAACACAAGCTTTAAATGATACATTAAACAAGATGGACTTAAGTGATATTTATAGGCCATTCCATCCCAAAACAACAGAATACACTTTCTTCTCAAGTGCTCATGGAACATTCTCCAGGATAGATCATATCCTGGGTCACAAATCAAGCCTTGGTAAATTTAAGGAAATTGAAATCATATCAAGTATCTTTTCCGACCTCAACCTTATGAGACTAGATAACAATTACTGGAAGAAAACGTAAAATATACAAACACATGGAGGCTAAACAGTACATTACTAAATAACCAAGTGATCACTGAAGAAACCAAAGGGGAAATCAAAAAATACATAGAAATAAATGACAATGAAAACACGATGACGCAAAACCTATGGGATGCAGCAAAAGCTGTTCTAAGAGGGAAGATTATAGCAATACCATCCTAGCTCAAGAAACAAGAAAAATCTCAAATAAAAAAATCTAACTTCACAACTAAAGCAATTAGAGAAAGAAGAACAAAAAACTACCAAAGTTAGCAGAAGGAAAAAAATCATAAAAATCCAATCAGAAATAAATGAAAAAGAACTGAAGGAAACAATAGCAAAGGTCAATAAAACTAAAAGCTGGTTCTTTGAAAAGATAAACAAAATTGATAAACCATTAGCCAGACTCATCAAGAAAAAAAAGGAAAAGACACAAATCAACAGAATTAGAAATGAAAAAGCAGAAGTAACAACTGACACTGCAGAAATACAAAGGATCATGAGAGATTACTACAGGCAAGTATATGCCAAGAAAAAGGACAACCTGGAAGAAATGGACAAATTCTTAGAAAAGCACAACTATCCAAGACTGAACCAGAAAGAAATAGAAAATATAAGCAGACCAATCAAAAGCACTGAAATTGAAACTGCGATTAAAAATCTTCCAACAAACGAAAGCCCAGGACCAGATGGAATCACAGGGGAAATCTATGAAACATTTAGAGAAGAGCTAACACCTATCCTTCTCAAACTCTGCCAAAATATAGCAGAGGGAAGAACACTCCCAAACTCATTCTACGAGACCACCATCACCCTGATACCAAAAGCAGACAAAGATGTCACAAAAAAGCAAACTACAGGCCAATATCACTGATGAACATAGATGCAAAAATCCTCAACAAAATACTAGCAAACCGAATCCAACAGCACATTAAAAGGATCATACACATGATCAAGCGGGGTTTCTCGCAGGAATGCAAGGATCTTCAATATATTCAAATCAATCAATGGGATACACCATATTAACAAACGGAAGGATAAAAACCGTATGATAATCTCAATAGACGCAGAAAAAGCTTTTGAAAAATTCAACACCCATTTACGATAAAAACCCCTCTGGAATGTAGGCATAGAAGGAACTTACCTCAACATAATAAAGGCCATATATGACAAACCCACAGCCAACATTGTTCTCAATGGTGAAAAACTGAAACCATTTCCACTAAGATCAGGAGCAAGACAAGGTTGCCAACTATCACCACTATTATTCAACATAGTTTTGGAAGTTTTAGCCAGAGCAATTGGAAAAGAAAAGAAATAAAAGGAATCCAAATTGGAAAAGAAGAAGTAAAACTGTCAATGTTTGCAGATGACATGTTACTATACATAGAAAATCCTATAGATGCTACCAGAAAACTACAAGAGCTAATCAATGAATTTGGTAAAGTAGCAGTATACAAAATTAATGCACAGAAATCTCTTCCTTTCCTATACAGTAACAATGAAAAATCAGAAAGACAAATTAAGGAAACACCCCCATTTACCACTGCAACAAAATGAATTAGATACCTAGGAATAAACCTACCTAAAGAGACAAAAGATCATATGCAGACCACTATAAGATACTGATGAAAGAAATTAAAGATGATACAAACAGATGGAGAGATATACCATGTACTTAGATTGGAAGAATCAACATTGTGAAATTGATTGTACTACCCAAAGCAATCTATAGATTCAATGCTATCCCTATCAAACTACCAATGGCATTTTTCACAGAACTACAACAAAAATTTTCACAATTTGTATGGAAACACAAAAGACCCCGAATAGCCAAAGCAATTTTGAGAACGAAAAACGGAGCTGGAGGAATCAGGCTCCCTGACTTCAGACGATACTACAAAACTACAGTAATCAAGAGAGTATGGTACTGGCAGAAAAACAGAAAAATAGATCAATGGAACATTTAGAAAGCCCAGAGATAAACCCATGCATATATGGTCACCTTATCTTTGATAAAGGAGGCAAGAATATACAATGGAGAAAAGACAGCCTCTTCAGTAGGTGGTGCTGGGAAAACTGGACAGCTACATTGTAAAAGAATGAAATTAGAACACTTCCTAACACCATACACAAAAATAAACTCAAAATGGATTAAAGACCTAAATGTAAGGCCAGACACTATAAAACTCGTAGAGGAAAACATAGGCAGAACACTACATGACATAAATCACAGCAAGCTTCTCTTTGACCCACCTCCTAGAGAAATGGAAATAAAAACAAAAATAAACAAATGGGACCAAATGAAACTTCAAAGCTTTTGCACAGCAAAGGAAACCATAAACAAGACAAAAAGACAACCTTCAGTATGGGAGAAAAGACTTGCAAACAAAGCAACTGACAAAGGATTAATCTCCAGAATATACAAGCAGAACTTGCAGCTCAACATCACAAATATAAACAATCCCATCCAAAAATGGGCAGAAGACCTAAATAGGCATTTCTCCAAAGAAGATATACAGATTGCCAAAACACATGAAAGGATGCTCAACATCAATAATCATTAGAGAAATACAAATCAAAACTATGATGAGGCATCACCTCACACCTGTCAGAATGGCCTTCATGAAAAAAATCTACAAACAAGAAATTCTGGAGAGGGTGTGGAGAAAAGGGAACCCTCTTGCACTGTTGGTGGGAATGTAAGTTGGTGCAGCCACTATAGAGAATAGTATGTAGCTTCCTTAAAAAACTAAAAATAGAGCTACCAAACGACCCAGAAATCCCACTACTGGGCATATACCCTGAGAAAACCAGAATTCAAAAAGACACATGCACCCCAATGTTCATTGCAGCACTATTTACAATAGCCAGGACATGGAAGCAACCTAAGTGTCCATCGACAGATGAATGGATAAAGAAGATGTGGCACATATATATAATGGAATATTACTCAGCCATAAAAAGAAACGAAATTGAGTTATTTGTGAGGTGGATGGACCTAGAGACAGTCATACAGAGTGAAGTAAGTCAGAAATAGAAAAACAAATACCGTATGCTAATAGTTATATATGAAATCTAAAAAAAAAAAAAAAAATGTTTCCAAAGAACCTAGTATCAGGACAGGAATAAAGACTTAGACGAGAGGGGGGACCTTGAAGATGGCGGAAGAGTAAGACGCGGAGATCGCCTTCCTCCCCACGGATACACCAGAAATACATCTACACGTGGAACAACTCCTACAGAACTCCTACTGAAGGCTGGCAGAAGACCTCAGACCTCCCAAAAGGCAAGAAACTCCCCACGTACCTGGGTAGGGCAAAAGAAAAAACAGAGACAAAAGAATAAGGACGGCACCTGCACCAGTGGGAGGGAGCTGTGAAGGAGGAAAAGTTTCCACACACTAGGAAGCCCCTCCGCGGGCGGAGACTGCGGGAGGCGGAGGGGGGAGTTTCGGGACCGCGGAGTAGTGCACAGCGACGGGTGCGGAGGGCAAAGCGGGGAGATTCCTGCACAGACGATCGGTGCCGACCAGCACTCACCAACCCGAGAGGCTTGTCTGCTCACCCCCGGGACGGGCGGGGCTGCGAGCTGAGGCTCGGGTTTTGGTTTTGGACGGAGCTCAGGGAGAGGACTGGGGTTGGCGGCTTGAACATAGCCTGAAGGGGTTAGTGCACCACGACTAGCCGGGAGGGAGTTCGGGGAAAAGCCTGCACCTGCCGAAGAGGCAAGAGACTTTTTCTTCCCTCTTTGTTTCCTGGTGCGCGAGGAGAGGGGTTTAAGAGCGCTGCTTAAAGGATCTCCATAGACGGGCGCGAGCCGCGGCTAAAAGCGCGAACCCCAGAGACGGGCGCGAGACGCGGCTAAAAGCGCGAACCCCAGAGACAGGCGCGAGCCGCGGCTGAAAGCGCAAACCCCAGAGACGGGCGCGAGACGCTAAGGCTGCTGCTGCCACCACCAAGGGGCCTGTGTGCGAGCACAGGTCACTCTCCACACCCCTCTTCCGCGGAGCCTGTGCAGCCCGCCACTGCCAGGTTCCCGGGATCCAGGGACAACTTCCCCGGGACAACGCACGGCGGGCCTCAGGCTGGTGCAACGTCACGCCGGCCTCTGCCGCAACGTCACGCTGCCTCTGCCGCTGCAGGCCCGCCCCGCACGCAGTGCCCCTCCTTCCCCCATCCCCCAACCCCCGGCCTGAGTGAGCCGGAGGCCCCGAATCAGCGGCTCCTTTAACCCCGTCCTGTCTGAGCGAAAAGACAGACGCCCTCCAGCGACCTACACGCAGAGGCAGGGCCAAATCCAAAGCTGAGCTCCTGTGAGCTGTGAGAACAAAGAAGAGAAAGGGAAATCTCTCCCAGCAGCCACAGAAGTAGCGGATTAAAGCTCCACAATCAACTTGATATACCCTGCATCTGTGGAATACCTTAATAGACAAGGAATGATCCCAAATTGAAGAGGTGGAATTTAGGAGCGAGATCTATGATTCTTTTCCCTTTTCCTCTTTATGTGAATGTGTACGTGTATGCTTCTGTATGAGATCTTGTCTGTATACTCTTGCTTCCACCATTTGTCCTAGGGCTCTATCCGTCCATGATTTTTTTAAAAAAATTCTTTTTCTTAATAATTAAGTTTAATTGTAATAACTTTATTATACTTTACCTTCGTTCTTTCTTTCTTTCCTTCCTTCCTTCCCTCCTTTAGACAACGAATCACCCCAAATTGAGGAGGTGGTCTCTGGGAGCAGGATTTATGATTTTTCCCCCTTTACCTCTTTTTGTGAAGGTGTATGTGTATGCTTCTGTGTAAGATTTTCTCTGTATAGCTTTGCTTCCAACATTTGTCCTAAGGTTCTATCCGTCCCCTTTTTTTTCTTTTTCTAAATATTTTTAAATTCAATAACTATATTATACTTTATTTTATTTTTACTGTATCATCTTTCTGTCTTTTTTCCTTCTTTCCCTCCCTCCTTCCTTCCTCCCTCCCTCCCTCCCTCCCTCCTTTCTTTCCTTCTTTGCTTCTTTCTTCCTTCCTTCCTTTCCTCCTTACCTTCTTTCTTTACTCATACTTCTACTAATTCTCTCTACTTTTTCTCCCTTTTATTCTGAGCCGTGTGGATGAAAGGCTCTTGGTGCTCCAGCCAGGAGTCAGGGCTCTGCCTCTGAGGTAGGAGAGCCAACTTCAGGACACTGGTCAACAAGAGACCTCCCAGCTCCACATAATATTAAACGGTGGAAATCTCCCAGAGACCTCCATCTTAACACCAGCACCCAGCTTCACTCAACGACCAGCAAGCCACAGTGCTGGACAACCTATGCCAAAGAACTAGCAAAACAGGAACACAACCCCACCCATTAGCAGAGAGGCTGCCTAAAATCATAATAAGGCCACAGACACCCCAAAACACACCACCAGACATGAACCTGCCCACTAGAGAGACAAGATCCAGCCTCATCCAGCACAACACAGGCACTAGTCCCCTCCACCAGGAAGCCTACACAACCCACTGAAACAACCTTAGCCACTGGAGACAGACATCAAAAACAACGGGAACTACGAAAGCGCAGCCTGCAAAAAGGAGACCCTAAACACAGTAAGATAAGCAAAATGAGAAGACAGAAAAACACACAGCAGATGAAGGAGCAAGATAAAAACCCACCAGACCTAACAAATGAAGAGGAAATAGGCAATCTACCTGAAAAAGAATTCAGAATAATGATAGTAAGGATGATCCGAAATCTTGGAAGTAGAATGGACAAAATGCAAGAAACAGTTAACAAGGACCTACAAGAACTAAAGATGAAACAAGCAACGATGAACAATGCAATAAATGAAATTAAAACCACTCTAGATAGGATCAATAGCAGAATAACTGAGGCAGAAGAACGGATAAGTGACCTGGAAGATAAAGTAGTGGAAATAACTACTGCAGAGCAGAATAAAGAAAAAAGAATGAAAAGAACTGAGGACAGTCTCAGAGACCTCTGGGACAACATGAAACACACCAACATTCGAATTATAGGGGTTCCAGAAGAAGAAGAAAGAAAGAAAGGGACTGAGAAAATATTTGAAGAGATTATAGTTGAAAACTTCCCTAATATGGGAAAGGAAATAGTTAATCAAGTCCAGGAAGCACAGAGAGTCCCATACAGGATAAATACAAGGAGAAACACGCCAAGACACATATTAATCAAACTGTCAAAAATTAAATACAAAGAAAGCATATTAAAAGCAGCAAGGGAAAAACAACAAATAACACACAAGGGAATCCCCATAAGGTTAACAGCTGATCTCTCAGCAGAAACCCTACAAGCCAGAAGGGAGTGGCAGGACATACTGAAAGTGATGAAGGAGAAAAGCCTGCAACCAAGACTACTCTACCCAGCAAGGATCTCATTCACATTTGATGGAGAAATTAAAACCTTTACAGACAAGCAAAAGCTGAGAGAGTTCAGCACCACCAAACCAGCTTTACAACAAATGCTAAAGGAACTTCTCTAGACACGAAACACAAGAGAAGGAAACGACCTATAGTAGCAAACCCAAAACAATATAGAAAATGGAAATAGGAACATACATATCGATAATTACCTTAAATGTAAATGGACTAAATGCTCCCACCAAAAGACACAGACTGGCTGAATGGATACAAAAACAAGACCCTTATATATGCTGTCTACAAGAGACCCACTTCAGACCTAGAGACACATACAGACTGAAAGTAAGGGGATGGAAAAAGATATTCCATGCAAATGGAAACCAAAAGAAAGCTGGAGTAGCAATTCTCATATCAGACAAAATAGACTTTAAAATAAGGACTATTAAAAGGGACAAAGAAGGGCACTACATAATGATCAAGGGATCGATCCAAGAAAAAGATATAACAATTGTAAATATTTATGCACCCAACATAGGAGCACCTCAATACATAAGGCAAATACTAACAACCATAAAAGGGGAGATCAACAGTAACACATTCATAGTAGGGAACTTTAACACCCCACTTTCACCCATGGACAGATCATCCAAAATGAAAATAAATACGGAAACACAAGCTTTAAATGATACATTAAACAAGATGGACTTAATTGATATTTATAGGACACTCCATCCAAAAACAACAGAATACACATTTTTCTCAAGTGCTCATGGAACATTCTCCAGGATAGATCATATCTTGGGTCACAAATCAAGCCTTGGTAAATTTAAGAAAACTGAAATTGTATCAAGTATCTTATCTGACCACAACGCCATGAGACTAGATATCAATTACAGGAAAAGATCTGTAAGAAATACAAACACATGGAGGCTAAACAATACACTACTTAATAATGAAGTGATCACTGAAGAAATCAAAGAGGAAATAAAAAAACACCTAGAAACAAATGACAATGGAGACACAACGACCCAAAACCTATGGGATGCAGCAAAAGCAGTTCTAAGGGGGAAGTTTATAGCAATACAAGCCAACCTTAAGAAGCAGGAAACATCTCGAATAAACAACCTAACCTTGCGCCTCAAGCAATTAGAGAAAGAAGAACAAAAAAACCCCAAAGCTAGCAGAAGGAAAGAAATCATAAAAATCAGATCAGAAATAAATGAAAAAGAAATGAAGGAGACGATAGCAAAGATCAATAAAACTAAAAGCTGGTTCTTTGAGAAGATAAACAAAATAGATAAACCGCTAGCCAGACTCATCAAGAAAAAAAGGGAGAAGACTCAAATCAATAGAATTAGAAATGAAAAAGGAGAAGTAACAACTGACACTGCAGAAATAAAAAAAATCATGAGAGATTACTACAGGCAACTCTATGCCAATAAAATGGACAATCTGGAAGAAATGGACAAATTCTTAGAAATGCACAACCTGCCAAGACTGAATCAGGAAGAAATAGAAAATATGAACAGACCAATCACAAGCACTGAAATTGAAACTGTGATTAAAAACCTTCCAACAAACAAAAGCCCAGGACCAGATGGCTTCACAGGTGAATTCTATCAAACGTTTAGAGAAGAGATAACACCTATCCTTCTCGAACTCTTCCAAAATATAGCAGAGGGAGGAACACTCCCAAATTCCTTCTACGAGGCCACCATCACCTTGATACCAAAACCAGACAAGGATGTCACAAAGAAAGAAAACTACAGGCCAATATCACTGATGAACATAGATGCAAAAATCCTCAACAAAATACTAGCAAACAGAATCCAACAGCACATTAAAAGGATCATACACCATGATCAAGTGGGGTTTATTCCAGGAATGCAAGGATTCTTCAATATACGCAAATCTATCAATGTGATAAACCATATTAACAAATTGAAGGAGAAAAACCATATGATCATCTCAATAGATGCAGAGAAAGCTTTCGACAAAATTCAACACCCATTTATGAGAAAAACCCTCCAGAAAGTAGGCATAGAGGGAACTTTCCTCAACATAATAAAGGCCATATATGACAAGCCCACAGCCAACATCGTCCTCAATGGTGAAAAACTGAAAGCATTTCCACTAAGATCAGGAACAAGACAAGGTTGCCCACTCTCACCACTCTTATTCAACATAGTTTTGGAAGTTTTAGCCACAGCAATCAGAGAAGAAAAGGAAATAACAGGAATCCAAATCGAAAAAGAAGAAGTAAAGCTGTCACTGTTTGCAGATGACATGATACTATACATAGAGAATCCTAAAGATGCTACCAGAAAACTACTAGAGCTAATCAACTTATTTGGTAAAGTAGCAGGATACAAAATTAATGCACAGAAATCTCTGGCATTCCTATATACTAATGATGAAAAATCTGAAAGTGAAATCAAGAAAACACTCCCATTTACCATTGCAACAAAAAGAATAAAATATCTAGGAATAAACCTACCTAAGGATACGAAAGACCTGTATGCAGAAAATTATAAGACACTGATGAAAGAAATTAAAGAGGATAGAAATAGATGGAGAGATATACCATGTTCTTGGATTGGAAGAATCAACATTGTGAAAATGACTCTACTACCCAAAGCAATCTACAGATTCAATGCAATCCCTATCAAACTACCACTGGCATTTTTCACAGAACTAGAACAAAAAATTTTGCAATTTGTATGGAAACACAAAAGACCCCGAATAGCCAAAGCAATCTTGAGAACGAAAAAAGGAGCTGGAGGAATCAGGCTCCCTGACTTCAGACTATATTACAAAGCAACAGTAATCAAGACAGTATGGTACTGGCACAAAAACAGAAAGATAGATCACTGGAACAGGATAGAAAGCCCAGAGATAAACCCACGCACATACGGACACCTTATCTTTGATAAAGGAGGCAGGAATGTACAGTGGGGAAAGGACAGCCTCTTCAATAAATGGTGCTGGGAAAACTGGACAGGTACATGTAAAAGTATGAGATTAGATCACTCCCTAACACCATACACAAAAATAAACTCAAAATGGATTAAAGACCTAAATGTAAGGCCAGAAACTATCAAACTCTTAGAAGAAAACATAGGAAGAACACTCTATGACATAAATCACAGCAAGATCCTTTCTGACCCACCTCCTAGAGTAATGGAAATAAAAACAAAAATAAACAAATGGGACCTAATGAAACTTCAAAGCTTTTGCACAGCAAAGGAAACCATAACCAAGACCAAAAGACAACCCTCAGAATGGGAGAAAACATTTGCAAATGAAGCAACTGACAAAGGATTAATCTCCAAAATTTACAAGCAGCTCATGCAGCTCAATAACAAAAAAACAAACAACCCCATCCATAAATGGGCAGAAGACCTAAATAGACATTTCTCCAAAGAAGATATACAGAATGCCAACAAACACATGAAAGAATGCTCAACATCATTAATCATTAGAGAAATGCAAATCAAAACTACAATGAGATATCATCTCACACCAGTCAGAATGGCCATCATCAAAAAATCTAGAAACAATAAATGCTGGAGAGAGTGTGGAGAAAAGGGGACACTCTTGCACTGCTGGTGGGAATGTGAAATGGTTCAGCCACTATGGAGAACAGTATGGAGGTTCCTTAAAAAACTACAAATAGAATTACCATATGACCCAGCAATCCCACTACTGGGCATATACCCTGAGAAAACCAAAATTCAAAAAGAGTCATGTACCAAAATGTTCATTGCAGCTCTATTTACAATAGCCCGGAGATGGAAACAACCTAAGCACCCATCATCGGACGAATGGATAAAGAAGATGTGGCACATATACACAATGGAATATTACTCAGCCTTAAAAAGAAATGAAATTGAGCTATTTGTAATGAGATGGATAGACCTAGAGTGTGTCATACAGAGTGAAGTAAGTCAGAAAGAAAAAGACAAATACCGTATGCTAACACACATATATGGAATTTAAGGGAAAAAAATGTCATGAAGAACCTAGGGGTAAGACAGGAATAAAGAGGCAGACCTACTGGAGAACGGACTTGAGGATATGGGGAGGGGGAAGGGTGAGTTTTGACAGGGCGAGAGAGAGTCATGGGCATATACACACTAACAAACGTAGTAAGGTAGATAGCTGGGGGGAAGCAGCCGCAAGGCACAGGGATATTAGCTCGGTGCTTTGTGACAGCCTGGAAGGGTGGGATGGGGAGAGTGGGAGGGAGGGAGACGCAAGAGGGAAGACATATGGGAACATATGTATATGTATAGCTGATTCACTTTGTTATAAAGCAGAAACTAACACACCATTGTAAAGCAATTATACCCCAATAAAGATGTTTAAAAAAAAAAAAAAAGACTTAGACGAGAGAATGGACTTGAGCACACGGAGAGGGGAAGGTTAAGATGGGATGAAGTGAGAGATTGGCATGAATATACATACACTACCAAATGTAAAATATATAGCTAGTGGGAAGCAGCCACATAGCATAGGGAGGTCAGCTGAGTGATTTGTGATCACAAAGAGGGGTGGGATAGGGGGGGTGGGAGGGAGACGTAAGAGGGAGGGGATATGGGAACATATGTATATGTATAGCTGACTCACTTTTTTATACAGCTGAAGCTAACTCAACATTGTAAAGCAATTATACTGCAATAAAGATGTTAAAAAAATAAATAAATGTTATGTCTGTTAACAAGTATGCTAGGTCATGACCAAAAGTAGGTGCTGAAATATACACTCAATTTAAATAAAAATAAAAAGATACTTCTAATATGATAGAGATTTTACTATAGTTGAATAGGTATGCAGGAAATATAAAAAGGTATTTGAGCAAATTTTAGCATTACAAATAAAAAGTCATAATTGTTTAACGTTTCTTTAAGATGCTTTCTAGAAAGCGAATTTACATTTGCTACCTTTTTTTTAAGCTAGTTAACTTCCTGCCAAATATTACATACGGTTGTGTTAACCTAATTCCTTTTAGTGAGAAATTAATCTTAGAACCAAATGGCTCATTCAAATGGAGTAGTTTTCTAAGAATTTGCATAATGTATACTGTAACAAAATGTAAAGTTGGTTGAATGAATTCCTTTGTCAGTAATAATATAATCAATATCTATCTCCCAGAATATGGTTGAATCAACCCTGCTTACAGCTTACTGAAAACAGCGTGATGTGGGATTTTTTGCCTTAAAGCAAAGGTCACCATCTCTAAGCCTTCTATTCAGGGAGATCATATGTGGAATTGTGAAAGGTCAAGGACACTATCCAGCTACCAAAATCAGAAGAATCAAATCTTTCTTTTGGATAGGAGGGGTGCTTTCCAGCTCATCTCAGAATTAAATCAAATTTATTTTTATTGTGTCCTTGTTCCATGCACACTATGTTACCACTATATTAGTTCACTCACTAATGCATTAGTTAATTCATGCACTCATTAAGCATATATTTATTGAGGGCCTACTCTGTGTCCGAATTAAGAAGACATATTTAAACAGATAACTAGAACAATATGATGAGTAAAATAGGAGAAAATTCACAAGATATTTTGGGAGCAGAGGGAAGAGGTATTTAATTCACCCTGGATGGAGATGCCAGTGAAATCTTCTAAAGGGAAGACACCTGATATTAGTCTTAAAGGCTGAAAATGAAGAAGGTGCAGATGAAAGAATTATCGAAGCATAGATGTGAGTCTCAGCAGGCTGTGTGAGCTAGAGCAGTTTGGCCACTTTAAGGAACTTGGATTGTATCTTATAGGTGATGCAGTCATTGAACGGTTTTAATTAAAGGAAGATCATAGTCAGATTTGAAATGTCTATTATCCCCTGTGGTGTCTGTGTGGAGGAATGAGATTTGAGGCAGACAAAACTAGAGCAGTCAAGTGATTCCAAAGATATGATTGTAACCCAAGTAAAGATGCAGGGAGAGTCAGAAACTGGACAGAGGCAATAGGGTTGAAGAACATGGGGTGATTCAACAAAAATTCAAACTTTAAAATTTGCCAGACTTAGTGAGTAAGGAAAAATGGGCATTGAGTTTGGAGGATGAAGAAAAGGGCAGAGTCAAGAATGACAGGTTTCTAACTTGGGTTCCTGCATATGCCACTCAAATAGAGAAACAGAATTCACAATGGGAGATTGGATTAGGGAGAAGGTATTCTTTTCAATTAGTTTGAATTTTGAATAGTATGAATTACATATAGAGCATCTCACTACCAGAAAGATACCAGAGTATCTTACAAGTTGACTATAGGAACTTGGAACAGAAAGTCTGGGCTAAAGATAAATTGTAGAAATAATCAATGTTATAATGGTAGTTTAGAATACAAAAGCAGATGAGAGCCAATTCTCTACTTCACCTTGACACTGAAAATATAGTTTTGATACCATAAACACAGCCACCAGAAGTTGTTATTTTATCTGACCTTTTAGAAGAAAACTCCTTGGGTTCTGGAAGATGTCAAGGATATTCTCCCTTTCTCCTCCCTTTTGATAAGAATTTTTTAGTGAGTGCTTTTCAAATTGTGTATCATGATTTGTTAGTGGATTGTGAACTTAATTTTGTTGATTTGTTACATATTCATTTTGAACAAAATAGAAGAGAACAAAATAGACTGGAATAGAAAATGCCAGAAAACAGAGTATGTCTCATACAGTAATTGTGTGTGTGTGTGTGTGTATAAAATTAAACAAAAGTAAAGATTACTTACTCTTACTGTATGAGATTCAAATTACTATAAAATATGTTTTCTCTTTTCTTCTATTCAATTATAGTCCATTCTATTTGCACATGCATGTGTGTGTGTTTGTGTGTGTGTGTGTGTGTGTGTGTGTATTATTGGGTTGCAGTGTGTGGGTTATGGTCAAAAACATTTGAAACCCCTGTCCCAGACTGAGAAAAATTAAAAGTGGTCTCTTTTAGATAAGGAAGAAAAGAGAAAATAGAGTATTCTAAAAATAACAAGCTAATATTTAACAGTTTATTCACATTTGTATTTAGGGAAATGGCTAGAATTAAGGCAGAGGCAAACAAGTCATGGGTTAAGAGAAGAGCCAGGAATTACATAAAGGTAAAATAAAGAATGATATGCCAATGTATATAGAACTTGGCTTTAAATAAATTAACCTTATTTCAATAAAAAGTAGATGAGATCAATTAATAATATGGTATAAAAGGGGAAAAAATTGTTAAAGATGAAAGAAGTACATCAAAAAATATACTAGCAAAGCAAGAAGTGTCCACAAAGCAATTTGAGAAGAAATAATAAGAGTTACAAGGAGAATCAGAAGGGTGGACTGTCTTTAAGAAAAAGATGGTGAACAGTTTCAACACTCCCCCAAATTCTACAAAATTCTCATCTCCAAAATCTCTTGGGAGAGGTTGCTACAAAACTTCAAAAAAGTGAATGTCTGTTTGATTTCCTCTTCCCTTGTAAAACCTAACTTTGACCTCCCTCTACACTTTAAGGTAAATTAAAATTAATTTAAAAATTTGAACTTTATGACTCTGGGAACAAATAAACATTATAAAACTAAGATGAAGAATCATGGTATAAGGTATGGGTTTTCCTCTGACCATTAGGAGTTAAAAAAAAAAATCATCTTTCTTGTTAAAACTTCTTACTATCATATCAGAGGATTTGATTCAGTGTTGTGTAACAGACAAACCTCAAATAACAGCAGGTTTAAAAATATAAATTTGCTTCTCCTTCTCTCAATCAAGAAGTATGGAAATAAACAATTCAGGGTTAATATGGCACTCCACAGTGACAATGACCCAAGTCCCACTGGGTGTGACTTTCTTCCCCAAGGTCATCTCAGTAATATGGTGGTAGGTGCAGGGAAGGGAGAAGGAGGGCTAATCCCTCCCCTTTAAGGACACTTCTCAGAGGTTCCACATATAACTTATGCCCCATTGTCTAGTCCTTAGTCACATGACCACACCTAGCTGGAAAGGAAGATAGATTTGATCTTTATTCTGGGCTGTTTAGTGACAAGCTATAAGTTCTATATACCTTAACAGAGTTCAAGAGAATTTAAGATCACTATCATCCAAATAAAAAGAGTCCCCTTTTAGGATCATCTATCTTTTCAGTTTTCCTGGGGTTGGGAGGGTTTCTCAGATATGGCTTTCAGTACTAAAAGTGAGAAAGTCTTGGGTCAGGGTTAGTTATCACCCTACCTTCAACATAGTAAAAAAGATTATATACTTATTTTCAACCATACTACCAATCCTAAAACCATGTTCAGAATACATTTTTGAAATATAGCCTTCAAAGCCTGAAATTGATTTATGAAAATGTCCTCTGGGGTAGACAATCTTCATTTCATTTCTTCAAACTGTTAAGATTCATTTGGAGAAGAGTCTGATAAAGAAGGTCAGCAGGGCTTCCCTGGTGGCACAGTGGTTGAGAGACCGCCTGCCAATGCAGGGGATATGGGTTCGTGCCCCGGTCCGGGAAGATCCCACATGCCGCGGCTGGGAGCGGCTGGGCCTATGAGCCTGCACATCCGGAGCCTGTGCTCTGCAACGGGAGAGGCCACAACAGTGAGAGGCCCAAAAAAAGAAGGTCAGCAAAATAATTCTCTGACAATAAACCCAAAATATATTTCAGAAAATATTTTGAACACTTGATAACATTGTTGAAGTAAGACTCAAGTCCTCTCACAGGACTACTTTGAAAGGAAATAAATAACTGCACAGGAAAATGAGTTGCCAGTTTATAGGTATAACCCAACCTATTTTTTAAATACAATGTAGCAATTCAGTTTTAGTCAGAAACTGGGTGAGGTAGAATCCAGGGCCTAAGGATTTTAAAGCCTAGTTATTCAGAAGAGGGGGGCTTCTGGGAAGATGGCGGAAGAGTAAGACACCAAGATCACCTTCCTCCCCACAGATACACCAGAAATACATCTACACGTGGAACAACTCCTACAGAACACCTACTGAACGCTGGCAGAAGACCTCAGACCTCCCAAAAGGCAAGAAACTCCCCACGTAACTGGGTAGGGCAAAAGAAAAAAGAATAAACAGAGACAAAAGGATAGGGACGAGACCTGCACCAGTGGGAGAGAGCTGTGAAGGAGGAAAGGTTTCCACACACTAGGAAGCCCCTTCGCGGGCAGAGACTATGGGTGGCGCAGGGGTAAAGCTTTGGAGGCGTGGAAGAGAGCACAGCAACAGGGGTGTGGAGGGCAAAGCGGAGAGATTCCCACACAGAGGATCAGGGCTGACCGGCACTCACCAGCCCGAGAGGTTGTCTGCTCACCCGCTGGGGTGGGCGGGGCTGGGAGTTGAGGCTCGGGCTTCAGTCGGACCACAGGGAGAGGACTGGGGTTGGCAGCATGAACACAGCCTGCAGGGGGTTAGTGCACCACGGCTAGCCGGGAGGGAGTCCGGGGAAAAGTCTGGACCTGCCAAAGAGGCAAGAGACTTTTTCTTCCCTCTTCGTTTCCTGGTGCGTGAGGAGAGGGGATTAAGAGCGCTGCTTAAAGGAGCTCCAGAGACGGGCATGAGCCGCAGCTAAAAGCGTGGACCCCAGAGACGGGCATGAGATGCTAAGGCTGCTGCTGCCGCCACTAAAAAGCCTGTGTGTGAGCACAGGTTACTACCCACACCCCCCTTCCAGGGAGCCTGTGCAGCCCGCCACTGCCAGGTTCCCAGGATCCAGGGACAACTCCCCCAGAAGAACGCACGGCACGCCTCAGGCTGGTGCAACGTCATGCTGGCCTCTGCCGCTGCAGAATCCCCCCGCACTCTGTGCCCCTCCGTCCCCCTGGTCTGAGTGAGCCAGAGCCCCGGAATCAGCGACTCCTTTAACCCCGTCCTCTCTGAGCAAAGAACAGACGCCCTCCGGCGACCTACACGCAGAGGCGGGGCCAAATCCAAAGCTGAGACCCTGGGAGCTGTGAGAACAAGGAAGAGAAAGGGAAATCTCTCCCAGCAGCCTCAGAAGCAGCGGATTAAAGCTCCACAATCAACTTGATGTACCCTGCATCTGTGGAATACGTGAATAGACAACGAAACATCCCAAATTGAGGAGGTGGACTTTGAGAGCAAGATTTATGATTTTTTCCCTGTTTCCTCTTTTTGTGGTGTGAATGCTTCTGTGTGAGATTATGTCTGCATAGCTTTGTTTCCACCATTTGTCCTAGGGTTCTATCCATCGGTTTTTTTTTTTCCTTAAAAATTATTTTTTTATTTTAATAACTTTATTATATTTTATCTTACTTTATTTTATTTTACTTTATCTTCTTTCTTTCTTTCCTTTTTTCCTTCCTTCCCTCCTTCCCTCCTTCCTTCCTCCTTCCCTCCCTCCCTCCCTTTCTTTCTCTCTTTCTACTTCTACTAATTCTTACTTTCTAATTTTTCTCCCTTTTATTCTGAGCCGTGTGGATGAAAGGCTCTTGGTGCTGCAGTCAGGAGTCAGTGCTGAGCCTCTGAGGTGGGAGAGGCAACATCAGGACACTGGTCCACAAGAATCCTCCGAGCTCCACATAATATCAAACAGCGAAAATCTCCCAGAGATCTCCATCTCAACACCAGCACCCAGCTTCACTCAACGACCAACAAGCTACAGTGCTGGACATCCTATGCCAAATAACTAGCAAGACAGGAACACAACCCCACCCATTAGCAGAGAGGCTGCCTAAAATCATAATAAGTCCACAGACACCCCAAAACACACCACCAGACGTGGACCTGCCCACCAGAAAGACAAGATCCAGCCTCATCCACCAGAACACAGGCACTAGTACCCTCCACCAGGAAACCTACACAACCCACTGAACCAACCTTAGCCACTGGGGACAGACACCAAAAACAATGGGAACTACGAACCTGCAAAAAGGAGACCACAAACACAGTAAGATAAGTAAAATGAGAAGACAGAAAAACACACAGCAGATGAAGTAGCAAGATAAAAACCCACCAGACCTCACAAATGAAGAGGAAATAGGCAGTCTACCTGAAAAAGAATTCAGAATAATGATAGTAAAGATGATCCAAAATCTTGGAAATAGAATGGACAAAATGCAAGAAACATTTAACAAGGACCCAGAAGAACTAAAGATGAAACAAACAACAATGAACAACACAGTAAATGAAATTAAAAATACTCTAGATGGGATCAATAGCAGAATAACTGAGGAAGAAGAACGGATAAGTGACCTGGAAGATAAAATAGTGGAAATAACTACTGCAGAGCAGAATCAAGAAAAAAAGAATGGAAAGATCTGAGGACAGTCTCAGAGACCTCTGGGACAACATTAAATGCACCAACATTCGAATTATAGGGGTTCCAGAAGAAGAAGAGAAAAAGAAAGGGACTGAGAAAATATTTGAAGAGATTATAGTTGAAAACTCCCCTAATATGGGAAAGGAAATAGTTAATGAAGTGCAGGAAGAACAGAGAGTCCCATTCAGGATAAATCCAAGGAGAAATACACCAAGACATATATTAATCAAACTGTCAAAAATTAAATACAAAGAAAGCATATTAAAAGCATCAAGGGAAAAATAACACACAAGGGAATCCCCATAAGGTTAATAGCTAATCTCTCAGCAGAAACTCTGCAAGACAGAAGGGACTGGAAGGACATATTTAAAGTGATAAAGGAGAAAAACCTGCAACAAAGATCCAGCAAGGATCTCATTCAGATATGAGGGAGAAATTAAAACATTTACAGACAAGGAAATGCTGAGAGAGTTCAGCACCACCAAACCAGCTCTACAACAAATGCTAAAGGAACTTCTCTAGGCAAGAAACACAAGAGAAGGAAAAGACCTACAATAACGAACCCAAAACAACTAAGAAAATGGGAATAGGAACATACATATCAATAATTACCTTAAATGTAAATGGACTAAATGCTCCCACCAAAAGACACAGATTGGCTGAATGGATACAAAAACAAGAGCCTTATATATGCTGTCTACAAGAGACCCACTTCAGACCTAGAGACACATACAGACTGAAAGTAAGGGGATGGAGAAAGATATTTCATGCAAATGGAAACCAAAAGAAAGCTGGAGTAGCAATTCTCATATCAGACAAAATAGACTTTAAACTAAAGACTATTACAAGAGACAAAGAAGGACACTACATAATGATCAAGGGATCGATCCAAGAAGAAGATATAACAATTGTAAATATTTATGCACCCAACATGGAAGCACGTCAATATATAAGGCAAATACTAACAGCCATAAAAGGGGAAATTGACAGTAACGCATTCATAGTAGGGGACTTTAAAACCCCACTTTCACGAATGGACAAATCATCCAAAATGAAAATAAATAAGGAAACACAAGCTTTAAATGATACATTAAACAAGTAGGACTTAATTGATATTTATAGGACATTCCATCCAAAAAGAACAGAATACACTTTTTTCTCAAGTGCTCATGGAGCATTCTCCAGGGTAGATCATATCTTGGGTCACAAGTTAAGCCTTAAATTTAAGAAAATTGAAATTTTTTCACGTATCTTTTACGACCACAACACTATGAGACTAGGTATCAATTACAGGAAAAGATCTCTAAAAAATACAAACACATGGAGGATAAACAATACACTACTTAATAACGAAGTAATCACTGAAGAAATCAAAGAGAAAAAAAAAAAACCTAGAAACAAACGACAATGGAGACATGATGACCTAAAACATATGGGATGCAGCAAAAGCAGTTCTAAGAGGGCAGCTTATAGCAATACAATCCTACCTTAAGAAACAGGTAACATCTCGAATAAACAACCTAACCTTGCACCTAAAGCAATTAGAGAAAGAAGAACACAAAAACCCCAAAGCTAGCAGAAAGAAAGAAATCATAAAGATCAGATCAGGAATGAATGATAAAGAAATGAAGGAAACGACAGCAAACATCAATAAAACTAAAAGCTGGTTCTTTGAGAAGATAAACAAAATTGATAAACCATTAGCCAGACTCATCAAGAAAAAAAGGGAGAAGACGCAAATCAATAGAATTAGAAATGATAAAGGAGAAGTAACAAGTGACACTGCAGAAATACAAAAGACCATGAGAGATTACTACAAGCAACTCTACGTCAAAAAAATGGACAACCTGGAAGACATGGACAAATTCTTAGAAATGCACAACATGCAAAGACTGAATCAGGAAGAAATAGAAAATATGAACAGATCAATC
Source organism: Phocoena phocoena (assembly GCF_963924675.1). Lineage (NCBI taxonomy): Eukaryota > Metazoa > Chordata > Mammalia > Artiodactyla > Phocoenidae > Phocoena > Phocoena phocoena. Next base: position 39,445,134 of record NC_089223.1, read on the forward strand.
ACAAGCACTGCAATTGAAACTGTGATTAAAAATCTTCCAACAAACAAAAGCCCAGGACCTGATGACTTCACAGGCAAATTCTGTCAAACATTTAGAGAACAGCTAACACCTATCGTTCTGAAACTCTTCCAAAATATAGCAGAGGGAGGAACACTCCCAAACTCATTCTACGAGGCCAACATCACCTTGATACCAAAACCAGACAAGGATGTCACAAAGAAAGAAAACTACAGGCCAATATTACTGATGAACATAGATGTAAAAATCCTCAAAAAATACTAGCAAACAGAATCCAACAGCACATTAAATGGATCATACACCATGATCAAGTGGGATTTACTCCAGGAATGCAAGGACTCTTCAATATACCCAAAACAATCAATGTGATAAACCATAATAACAAATTGAAGGAGAAAAACCATATGATCATCTCAATAGATGCAGAGAAAGCTTTCGACAAAATTCAACACCCATTTATGATAAAAACCCTGCAGAAAGTAGGCATAGAGGGAACTTTCCTCAACATAATAAAGGCCATATATGACAAACCCACAGCCAACATCGTCCTCAATGGTGAAAATCTGAAAGCATTTCCACTAAGATCAGGAACAAGACAAGGTTGCCCACTCTCACCACTCTTATTCAACATAGTTTTGGAAGTTTTACCCACAGCAATCAGAGAAGAAAAGGAAATAACAGGAATCCAAATCGGAAAAGAAGTAAAGCTGTAACTGTTTGCAGATGACATGATACTATACATAGAGAATCCTAAAGATGCTACCAGATAACTACTAGAGCTAAGGAATGAACTTGGTAAAGTAGCAGCATACAAAATTAATACACAGAAATCTCTGGCATTCCTATACACTAATGATGAAAAATCTGAAAGTGAAATCAAGAAAACAGTCCCATTTACCATTGCAACGAAAAGAATCAAATACCTAGGAATAACCCTACCTAAGGAGACAAAAGACCTGTATGCAGAAAATTATAAGACACTGATGAAAGAAATTAAAGATGATACAAATAGATGGAGAGATATACCATGTTCTTGGATTGGAAGAATCAACATTGTGAAAATGACTCTACTACCAAAAGCAATCTACAGATTCAATGCAATCCTTATCAAACTACCACTGGCATTTTTCAGAGAAGTAGAACAAAAAAATTTCACAATTTGTATGGAAACACAAAAGACCCCGAATAGTCAAAGCAATCTTGAGAACGAAAAACGGAGATGGAGGAACCAGGCTTCCTGACTTCAGACTATACTACAAAGCTATAGTAATCAAGACAGTATGGTACTGGCACAATAACAGAAAGATAAATCAAAACAGGATAGAACAGGAAAGAAATCCCAGAGATAAACCCACGCACATATGGTCACCTTATTTTTGATAAAGGAGGCAGGAATGTACAGTGGAGAAAGGACAGCCTCTTCAATAAGTGCTGCTGGGAAAACTGGAGAGGTACATGTAAAAGTATGAGATTAGATCACTCCCTAACACCATACACAAAAGTAAGCTCACAATGGATTAAAGGCCTAAATGTAAGGCCAGAAACTCTCAAATTCTTAGAGGAAAACATAGGCAGAACACTCTATGACATAAATCACAACAAGATCCTTTCTGACCCACCTCCCAGAAAAATGGAAATAAAAACAAAAATAAACAAATGGAAACTAATAAAACTTCAAAGCTTTTGCACAGCAAAGGAAACCATAAACAAGACCAAAAGACAACCCTCAGAATGGGAGAAAATATTTGCAATGAAGCAGCTGACAAAGGATTAATCTCCAAAATTTAAAAGCAGCTCATGCAGCTCAGTAACAAAAAAATAAACAACCCAATCCAAAAATGGGCAGAAAACCTAAATAGACAGTTCTCCAAAGATATAGACTGCCCACAAACACATGAAAGAATGCTCAACTTCATTAATCATAAGAGAAATGCAAATCAAAACTACAATGAGATATCATCTCACACCAGTCAGAATGGCCATCATCAAAAAATCTAGAAACAATAAATGCTGGAGAGGGTGTGGAGAAAAGTGAACCCTCTTGCACTGTTGGTGGGAATGTAAATTGATGCAGCCACTGTGGAGAACAGTATGGAGGTTCCTTAGAAAACTGCAAATGGAGCTACCATATGACCCAGCAATCCCACTACTGGGCATATACCCTGAGAAAACTATAAATCAAAAAGAGTCATGTACCAAAATATTCATTGCAGCTCTATTTACAATAGCTTGGAGATGAAAACAACCTAAGTGTCCATCATCGGATGAATGGATAAAGAAGATGTGGCACATATATACAATGGAATGTTACTCAGCCATAAAAAGAAACGAAATTGAGCTATTTGTAATGAGGTGGATAGACCTAGAGTCTGTCATACAGAGTGAAGTAAGTCAGAACCAGAAAGCCAAATACCATAAGCTAACACATATATATGGAATTTAAGAAAAAAATGTCATGAAGAACCTAGGGGTAAGACAGGAATAAAGTCACAGCCCTACTAGAGAATGGACTTGAGGTTATGGGGAGGGGGAAGGGTAAGCTGTGACAAAGCGAGAGAGAGGCATGGACATATATACACTACCAAACGTAAGGTAGATAGCTAGTGGGAAGCAGCCACATAGCACAGGGAGATCGGCTCGGTGCTTTGTGACTGCCTAGAGGGGTGGGATAGGGAGGGTGGGAGGGAGGGAGACGCAAGAGGGAAGAGATATGGGAACATATGTATATGCATAACTGATTCACTGTTATAAAGCAGAAACTAACACACCATTGTAAAGCAATTATACTCCATTAAAGATGTAAAAATAAATAAATAAGTAAATAAATAAATAAATACAATGTAGCTTAACTAACAAAAGGTGCCAAATATTAATAAAATTACATTTATTTCCTTTGAAAATAACATTTTCTCAATCATATCTGTATTTGAATTTTTTTAAAGGCATTTCAATTTTCAGTAAACTTGCATTATTTTAAAATTGTTATTCAGAACTGGTATTATTCAAGAAATTAGTCTTCATTACAGTCTCTGGAATTGTCTGGAACTGCAGAGCTCACAGGTGGGGAAATCATTTTGATGGCTTCTCTAATGACAGCATCTGCACAGCCCACAAGGCTGTGGGACTTCTTTTCATCCATAAAGGGAGGGGACACCAAAGGCCCTCTCCAAATTAATGTTTACTTGTCAAATCTGGAGCATATTTTATTTCACAGAATCAGTAGCAATATCTCAGAATAGTTGCTTCAGGGGAAGACTTCCAGATTTGAGTGGAATAGGGCAATTTCATAGGACATTTCAATCAGGCTACAGATTTGTACTATTAATGGAGAAGTTAATGAAAACAAGTTCCCCCCAAGAAGAACGAGCTGTGAGTCAGCATTTTAGACATTCCAGCACAGAAGAGTTTGTTTTCATTGACAGGCAAAGAAAAATCATTCTACTATTGAAAAAGGAAAGTGCAGTTTTTCACCCTATCTTGTGAATACAAACATCTAGAGTGAAAACATGAGAAACTAATAAACAACTATTTATCAAAGGAAGAGGAGGCAACACTTAGGCCTTGAAAGAATTGCTCCCAAACTAAATTTCATCTTATATTCTCCTTTGCATAAAATGCATATGATTCTGTTTAGATTGTTCTACTTACCAAAAAAATAAGTGAAGACCTTTGACCTGACTTCATAGTTTTTATGATGTGCTCTCATCTACTTCAAAAATGGAAGGAGTTTTGTTTTGTTTTTATTGAGTCAGTGGGGTAAATATTAGCAGGAGGGAAAGCTCTGGCCACCATTTTCCTTGAGGCACAAGGAAAGTGCTTCCTACTTTGCTCTGTCCACTTGTACCTACCACAGCAATAAATAAAATAGTCTCTCCCATTTTTCACATCTCTTCATATAAAGTATATGTAGTAAAGAATAATTATTGTTTTATAGCAGTTCATAATTTTCAAAGTACTTTCTAAATCAACATCTCATTCTACTCTCCCCCAAACCCTTCTAGATTATTATTATTTTGCCTATTTTACCTACAAAGAAATTGAGGTTTAGTACATTTAAACATCTTACCTGAGATCTCACAGCTAGGAAGCGGCTGAAAATTCAGTTCTTCTGAGCCTAAATTCAACACTGTTTTCCCTATGCCAAAAATTCTATTTGAAATGTTATCAGAATTGTTTTGTGTCATCAGAGGATGAAAATAAAACCAGCTTAATGTTCATTCTCTGTTAATGTGAGAAAGAGACACTAAATATCAATATTCTTCAGCAATAAATTGCAGGAGCCAGAATCTAAAAAGGGACACACACGTGTGCACACACACACTCACACACATACACACACACACACACACCCAAACAAGAGGAAGCAGACAGTCCACGCTGTTAGAGTATATATGATGAAACCTATAAATCTTTTCCACAGAAAAATGCATATGCCACATACAAACTTTATATAATTTCTGGGAATTTACTTAACCCCCTTAGCTCATCTGTGGACAACTGTAAATAGGATTCCTACTGCACTGGAACTTTTTAATCACCATGGACATCTAAATCTATCTATTTTACCAATACATAAAATAGTCATTTTCTAGTTCCTCTTAGTGGGCCCCTCAATAGTACTAGAGCCTGGCTGACACTCCCTTCTTCTTGAAACATTTTCCTTCTTTGGCTGTATGAGATCACAATAGTTTTTCCTCCTACTTCTCTGACTGTTTCTTCTGTCTTCTTTGCTAGCTCATCCCTTTCTACCTCATCTCTGAGTGTTTCAAATTTCTCAAGAAATTGATATTTTTCTATTTTATTCATATTTTGAAAGAACTAACTTTAACCTTGTTGATTTTCTCAGTTGTTCATCTGATTTCCATTTCATGGATATAAACTCTCTAGTATTTTCCATCTGCTTGGTTTGGGTTTCATTGTTTACTTCTCTTTTCTACCTTCTTAAGGTAGAAGCTTAGGTTATTGATTTAAAACCTTTCTTCTTTAATTATAAGCATTTTAAGGTAATTTTTCTAAATAAAATTTTAGCTGCATCCCACAAATTTTGATATGTTGGGTTTTCATTTTCATTCAGTATGAAATATTTTCTAGTTTACTTTGTAATTTCTTCTTTGACATTTATATTACTCAGAAGAATATTTTAATTTCCAATATTTTTGGATTTTCTAAATAATTTCGTCTTTTTTGAATTTATTTCATTATGGTCAGAAAATATACTCTGTATGATTTAAGTCCTCTTAAATTTATTGAAACATCTTTTAGACCCCAGCATATGGTTCAGGTGCACTTGAAAGACTGCTATCATTGGATGAAATATTCTATAAATGTCCATTAAGTCAAGTTGGTTGTTGATAGTGTTGTTCATGTCTTCTGTGTCCTTATGGATTTTTATTGTCTATTTGTTCTATCAATGTCTGAAAAAAAAATTTACCTGTTTTTTCACCTCATTCTTCTGAATATTGCTTCACATATTTTGAAGCTCTGTCATTAGTTATGTATATTTAGGGTGTTTATTTGTTCTTAATAAATCAAATTTTTTATTACAAACTGCCCTTATTTATTTCAGTTAATACTCCTTTTCTATTTTGCACAAAATTAATGCAGCTATCTTATGGTTAGTGTATGCATGTTACATTTTTTCAATCCTATTACTTTTAAGTTATATGTGTCTTTATATTTACAGTGCATATCTTATAAACATCACACATTTGGATCTTACTTTCTTCTTCAGTATGATAATCTCTGCCTTTTATTTGGCCCTTCACTAGAGCATAATGAAGTAAAGAGAACAATATTATCCTAGGGTTCTTACATTATATGTGAAGGGGAATAACATTAATTTAAATTAAGTTGTGAGAGGTTTGGGATACATGTTTTAATCTCTAGAGGAGACACAGAAAATAATACAAAGAAGTTAGAAAAGATAAAATGGAATACTAAAAATATGTTGCATAGGTCCAAAGGAGAAATAAAGGAATAATAAAGTAGAAAAAAAATAGCAAGATGGTAGACTTAAATTCAACCATATCAAAAAATTTATATTAAATTTAAATATTTTATTTCTATGTATATTTTTAAATCTACACTTTTATTATTTTTGCTGTAGACAGTCAAATCATTTATGGAAATTTAAAAATAAGAAATAAAAGTGGTATTTTAAACATTTGATGAGATATTTACCATTTCTAGCATTCTTTATTCTTTCCGGTAGACCCAGATTTCTTTCTGGTTACATAACCTTATAACCTGAAGACTTCATTTAGAATTTCTTATAGTTCTCTTCTGCTGGTGTTGAATTCTCACTTTCATTTTTTGAAATATCTTTACTTTTTGCTTTCATTTTTAAAGGATATTTTCACTAGATACAGAGGTCTAGGGTTTTTGTTTTTGTTTTTTTTTCTTTCAAGCACTCTAAACATGCTACTTCACTGTTTTCTGACTTGCATTGTTTCTGGAGAAAAGCAAGCCATCACCCTTATGGTTGCTACCTTCTATATAATGTGCCTTTTTTCTCCAACTACTTTTAAATTTTTTCCTCTTTATTTTTGGTTTTCAAAAATATGATTATGATGTGCTTCAGTATGGCTTTCTTGATATTTATCGTGTTTGGTTGAGTTATTAAATCTATGTATTATTACTTTCATCATATTTAGAAAATTTTCAGCTATTATTTCTTCAAGTATTTTTTTTAGCCCATTTTCTCTTTCTGGGACTCCATAGACTGCTTATATTATCCCTGAAGATTTGTTTGGCTATATTTATTTCCAATTTTTTTCTTTCTTTTTCAGTTAGATACTTTTATTGATATATACTAAAGTTCTATGACCCTTTTTTCCTCTCCTGTCCGATTTAATGTAAATTTCAATCAATAAAACGTTAATTTTAGATATTCTATATTTTATTTCTAGCATTTCCACTTATTTCTTTTTGAGAGTTGTCATGGCTGTGCTGAAATATACCACATCTTTACCATAACATCCCTCTTTTTTTCTATAAACCCTTTAACAGTCTAGTCTAGATCTAGATCTAGAAAAAATAGGGTTTTATCTCTGTGGGTTTCTTGTTGTTACCATGACAGTGAAGTTCTTTCTACATCCTAACTGGTGGTGGAACACCAAGATCGTGTCTGTTTTACTCACCATTAAATCTCTAGTGCTTAATATAGTGATAGAAATTAAATATCTGTAGACCATAAATAAAAATGGAATGAAGATGCTTCAGATATGTGGACAAAATAAAATATGACATTCGCAGTTTATAGGGTAAAGTAATAGATGGTAGTTTAGGACCAGAATAGTTTTAATGATGTTTTAAATAAGGGTGTCATTGTCTTTGAAAAGTCAAGTGATATCTGGTGATAAAATCCATGACCTGGTATTATTCCTTGATCAGAACAAGTAGGTAGTTGAGGGGATTCTCTCAGGCAACAATCTAGAATACAGAGATAAAAATCTAGGTCTTGAGGGCTTCCCTGGTGGCGCAGTGGTTGAGAGTCTGCCTGCCGATGCAGGGTACGTGGGTTCGTCCCCCGGTCCGGGAGGGTCCCACATGCTGCGGAGCAGCTGGGCCCGCGAGCCATGGCTGCTGAGCCTGCGTGTCCAGAGCCTGTGCTCCACAACGGGAGGGGCCACGGCCGCGAGAGGCCCGCGTACCGCAAAAAAAAAAAAAAAAAAAAAAAAATCTAGGTCTTGAAAAAAATCGATTATTTTTGAAATCCAGAAGATTAAGGAATGGAGAACATCATGAGGGAAACACTCCCAATGGAGCATTTACCTCCCAAAGGCTCAAAACTCTCCACTAACATCTACAGCTGGGTCAGGGTTTTTTGTTTCTTGTCTTGTTTAATTTCCAGCTCTTCTATGTTTATCCCATTCTTCTGGAAAACTGAAAACTGTTAGAGTTTGACCTAACATTTGAGAGAAGACAGACCTTGAAAGTGAAGATCAAGTGTCCCCATGCTGAGTGGCAAGAAGGTCTGTAACATCTGGGAATCAGGCCAAGGCTGGCATCTCTCTATGCCTGGTGTTAACCTATTGGTAGCAATGCATGGAATTATACTCCTTATTCCAAAACTTCTCAGGTCTCCTAATCTAAAAAGCATTATGTGAATTAAAGTAACAAAAGAAATTCAGTCTTTCCATTACACATTTTCCAATGTTATTTTTATTAAATTGAAAATAAGTACATTTTAAAATACCCACTAGCAAGAAATGGTATAGAATACAGATGCATCAAATAGTGTTGAAGTGCCCATTTATCTCTGACTTACGGATTGTGCCACATGTCCTGACCCCCAGAAGGCAAATTATGAGTTTCTCTGAGCCAGCAAGGGGTCTAATAGCCTATATCATGTCCATTCTCCACTAGTGCCAATGATATTACTCTAATACTGAAATGTTGATATCAATAGCCTTGTGTTAGAGTTGCTGTTGTTATGCTGACATTGGCATCATTTTGCTGGCATTAAGCCTGTTGGCCTAGTTCCTCCATAGGCAATCATTATTGTTTCTAAAGGATTTATTCAATGCCTGCTTCCGTATATTTCTCTGTTGGACCTGCTCTTTAAGATCTGACAATATGTGATAAACAATGGTGGCAGCCAAAGACCCAAATAGTGAAATCAACTTTCAATAAATATACATGCATGTAGAGAGAGCAGTACATTCATTGCAAAGGGGTGGTTGAATATAAAATTATGGAAGGAATGAGGTCAAAGGAAATTTTATACTCTTCCAATGGACTCTGAAAGGTTTCTCTTAAATAGGAAGATATTAGAAGCACTAAAGAAAAAGAGGACAGTGTGCAACTGTATGATGATTTCTAAGCAACTTAAAAGTTTGAGATTAAAAGGTTACATTTTTAAATATTTTATACAATTTTTAAAGGTTATTTATATTTACAGTTATTGCAAAACATTGGCTATATCCCCTGTGTTACACAGCACATCCTTGTAGCCTATCTTATACCCAATAGCTTGTACCTCCCATTTTGCCAACCTTATATGGCTCCTCCCCTCCCTTTCCCCACTAGTAACCACCGGTTCATTCTCTATATCTGTGTGTCTTCTTCTCTTTTGTTATATTCACTAGTTTATTGTATTTTTTAGATTCCACATATAAGTGATATCGTACAGTATTTGTCTTTCTCTGTCTAACTTATTTCACTTAGCATAATGTCTTCCAAGTCCATCCATGTTGCTGCAAATGGCAACATTTAATTCTTTTTTATGGCTGAGTAGTATCCCACTGTGTATATATATATATATATATATATATATATATATATATACCACATCTTCTTTATTCTTTCATCTGTTGACGGACACTTAGGTTGCTCCCACATCTTGGCAACTATAAATAATGCTGTTATGAACATTGAGGTGCTTGTATCTTCTTAAATTAGTGTTTTTGGGTTTTTTTGTATATATACCCACGAGTGGAGTTGCTGGGTCATATGGTAGCTCTATTTTTAGTTTTCTGAGGAAGCCCCATACAGTTTTCCACAATGGCTACACCAATTTACATTCCCACCAACAGTTTACAAGGTGTTCCCTTTTCTCCACATCCTGGCTGACATTTGTTATTTGCATTTTAAATGGTTATATTTAACAAAATATATTTAAGTAGTATGAAAGGGAGACTGCAAGATCTGCAGAGGATGGGAAACAATTACTCCATCTGTAAATGATCACCATGGCTGACTAATATATTCTAAGTATATTTCAATCAAACACATAAGTTCCAACTTCTGTATCATGACCTTACATGCCATGATGCTAACTGACTAATGAGGCTAGATGTAAGTTAATTTTGGACCTAAAATGACACAATTGGATCCACTTCCATAAAGCAAACTTCTTTGCCTCCAACTCTTCAGTCCTTATTCCACATCATGCCCTCAGCTTTGGGCACTGAGGACAGTCTCCCGTACTTCTTAGGTCAACTCTTTCCTTGACACAAGCCTCGTTCCCCTTATCTAATTGACAAGAATACAACTTTTAGTCAACTACTTTGTCCAGGAATTTAGTTTAATTTAAAGTACATATAAATTTAACAAAATATAAAGTACTTAGGGATAAATCTAAAATGTATAAAGGATCTATATGTAGAAAACTACAAAACTCTAATGAAAGAAATCAGAAAAGATCTTAATAAATGGAGATACAGTCCATGTTCATGGATTGGAAGCAGGGAAGCAATATGGTCAAACTATCAATTCTTCCCCACTTGATCTATAAAGTTGATGAATTCTCAATCAAAATTCCAGTAAGTTATTCTGTGGATATTGCCAAACTGATTCTAAACTGTATATATGGGAAGACAAAAGACCCAGAATAGTCAAGACAACACTGAAGAGGAAGACAAAGTTGGAGGACTGACATTACCTGACTGCAAGATTTATTATAAAGCTACAATAAACAGGACAGCATGGTTTGGGGAAAAAAGACATATACATCAATAGTATAGAATCAAAATCCCAGAAAGACACCTCTATGAATGCACGCAACCAATCTTTCACAAAGGAGTAGAGTCAATTCAATGAGGAGAGGATAGATTTTTCAACAAAAGGTGTTGGAATAATTGAATGTCTATATGCAAAATAATGAATCTAGACACAGACCTTACACTTTTCATAAAAATAAACCCAAAATGGTTCAGGGACCTTAACTGTAAAACCCCAAACCACAGAACTTCTAGAAGATAGCATAGGAGAAAATCCAGGTGATGTTGGGTTTGGCGAAGGACATGTTAGATAAAATATCAAAGGCACAATCCATGAAAGAAGAAGTTGAACTTTATTAAAATTAAAAATTTCTGCTCTGCAAAGTTACCTTTAAGAGAATCATAAAACCAGCCAAATGTTAACAAAACATATATCTGATAAAAGACTTGTTTCTAAAATACACAAACAACTCCTGAAGCAAAACAATAAGAAAATAAACACCCAATTTAAAAATGCTCAACAGATACAGCTCTAAAGAAAATACACAGATGGAAAATGAGCATATAAAATTATGTTCAATATCAATAGGAAATTGCAAATTAAAACAACAAAATAGAACTACACATCTACTAAAATGGCCAAAACCCATAAACTGGCAACACCAAACTCTAGCAAGGAGGTGGAGCAACAGGAATTTTCATTCATTGCTGATAGAAATGCAAAATAGTAAGCCATTTTTAGAAGACATTTTGGCATTTTCTTGCAAAGTTAAACATAGTCTTATCATACAATTTAGCAATCATTCTCTTAAGTATTTACTCAAGTAAGGTGAAAATGTATGTCCACAAAAAACCCTGCACTTGAATGTTTACAGCAGCTTTATTCACAGTTGACAAAATTTGGAAGCAACCAAGATGTCCTTCAGTAGATGAATGAATAAACAAACTGTGACATATTCATACAATGGAATATTACTCAGCAATAAGAAGAAGTGAGCTATCAAGCCACAAATATTCATGGAGGAATATTAAATGCATATTACTAGTTGAAAGAAGCCAGTCTGAAAAGGCTACATACTATATGATTCCAATTACATAGCATTCTGGAAAAGCCAAAACTAGAGATAGGAAAAATATCAGTGGTTGCCTGGTGTGGGGGCAGAAAGGAACGAACAGAAGGAGGGATGAATATGTGAAGTAGAGGGGCTTTTTAGGGTAGTGAAACTATACTTTATGGCACTGTAACATTGGATACATGAGGTTATACATTTGTCAAAACCTATAGTATGCTAAAGCACAAAGAGTGAATGTCAATGTGCATAAACTTTTAAAAATCATTTAGGAGGTCAGAGGATCCCAGAGAAGGATAAATATCATAACAAGAGACTCTAATGGTATAAAACAAGATTGGGGACAAGGTACTGACATAAGTAGCTTTGGAAATGAATGAAGTCTATAAGACGAAAGGCAAATAGTACTGCACATAAATGTAACCTAGTTAATAAAGTTGTTTCTTATAGAGGAAGGGATTAACAACTGTGATACTGCTATATGTATGTATGTGTGTGTATATATGTATGCACACACACACATACTAGAATTGAACAAAAGGATTAGAACATGGTGAAAGCCAGGTTTTTTACTGCTGGAGTGGGAATTGAGAGATAAGCAAGGGGAGGAGGCTAGAATGATCCATGTGTCAATGGATTAGAATTGGAGGCATCAGTAAGAATTCATCTTTGACTTAATATACAGATTGTTACATATAGAAACATTTATGTGTGGGTATAAATACACGTAAATATACACACATTTTTTTTTTGCTTTATTAGATGAAAGAATGTAAAACAAACAACACCCCAGTAGCAACAGGCACACTTAGTATCCGGATCTTAGTTTCTAATACTATTATCCAAAAAAAAAAAAAAAAAAAAGAATCTGTGCTCCTTGGAAAAATGGCTGATTCTAGGATTGGGACAAGAAATATACAAGATGAGCCTTGAACATCTCATAGGTACATAGGTAAGGAAGTGCTCAAAAAATTGATGTGTGTACATCAAAGGGTCACAGGGACCAACTGAAAGAGCTCCCAATGGCCAAGGCTGGAACAATTTGAGCAACAAAATAAAGTAGTATTGTATTATAACTCAGAGTATAAAATAAATACTCATGAGTCTATACTGACATAAATAAATGATTTAATAAATTAATAAATGAGGAAGAAGAGACAAATATCCCATACAAAAGCATTCCAAATAAATTATGTACAAACTCCACCCTAAAGTAGGGAGACCTTATCTCCCCACTCCTTAAGTATGTGCTATGCATAGTGACTTCCTTCCAAAAAGTACAGAATGGAAAGGGGTTAAAAAAAAGAGTAGTTTTACAGTGGATAAAATTGATGAATACTTCTTTAGCCAGGTGATCAAGATCAACATCAACTGTCATAAATCATAATCAAGTATATACCCTTGATAGGATGTGATGAAAATGGCCCTTACCATTGTAGTATTCCTCTCTAAAACCTATAACCCCAGTCTAATCATGATAAAAAGCCATCAGACAAATTCTAATAGAGGGGCTTCCTACAATATACTTGAACAGTACTCCTCAAAACTGTCAAGGTCATCAAAAATAAGGAAAGTCTAAGAAACTGTCATAGCCAAGAGGAACCTGAGGAGACATGACAAATAAATGCAATGTGGTATCTTGGAATAGAAGAAAAGAACATTATGTAAAAACTAAGAAAATCTAAATAAACTGTGGATTTCACAGTTTATAATAATGTAGCAGTATTGGTTCTTTAACTATAAGAAATGTACCATTCAAATATAAGATGTTAATAATAGGGAAAACACTATGCAGGGAGTAGTGTTATATGTGGGATCTCTCTGCACTATCTGCTCAACTTTTTTTCTAAGTCTAAAACTATTCTAAAAAATAAAGTCTGTTAATTTTTAAAAACGCTTTAAATCAGTTCTATTTTATATATTAACAACAATGGGAAATTAAAATTAAAATGCAATACCATTTAAATAGCATCAAAAAGATAAAATATGTAGAGATAAAATTTATAAAACATAAGAGTGATATGTACACTGTAAAGCATAAGACATTACTGGGGGAAATTAAAGAAGTCCTAGATAAATGAAGATGTATTTTGTTCATGGACAGAAGTCCAAATATTGTTAACATGTCAATTCTCCTCAGACTGATGGAGACATTCAATGGAATACAAATCAAAATCCCAGCAGGTTTTTTGGTTTTCTTTTTTGGTGGAACTTGACAAGCTGACTCTAATAAGTATATGGAAATGAAAAGTACCTAGAAAAGTTGAAACAAATTTTGAAAAAGAAGAATAAAACTGGAGGACTGATTTTAAGACTCACTACTACTCACTACAACAGTATTGGAGTAAGGATAGATATAAAGATTAATGGAATGGAATAGGGAATCCAAAATTGAACACACATATGTATATGGTCTATTATTTTTAACAAAAACGAAACATTAGAAAAGGATACTCTTTTCAACAAATGGTGCTAGAACAATTGGATAGCCATATACAAAAAAAAGTGATCTTTGGGGCTTCCCTGGTGGTGCAGTGGTAGAGAGTCCGCCTACAGATGCAGGGGACACGGGTTCGTGCCCCGGTCCGGGAAGATCCCACATGCCGCGGAGCAGCTGGGCCCGTGAGCCATGGCTGCTGAGCCTGCGCGTCTGGAGCCTGTGCTCCGCAACGGGAGAGGCCACAACAGTGAGAGGCCCGCGTACCGCAAAAAAAAAAAAAAAAAAGTGATCTTTGACTCACATCTCACACCGTATACAAAATATGATTCAAAATGGATCATAGACCTAAATGTTAGATATAAAATTTTAAAATTTCTAGGAAAAAATAAGAGGACGTATTTATGATTGGGGGTCTGATAAAGATTTTGTAAAACAAAAACAAAAACTATAAGAAAATAATCTCAAAATCATCATGCCAAACAGAAAAGAAAGTCCAGTGTGTGTGTACATAATGTAGGACTTCATTTTTATGAGACGGTCGAAAAGAGAAATCAAGTCTGCACTGACAACAGACCAGTGGTTGCCTGGGTCTGGGGTTTGGGCTTAGGGATTGCCTGCGATGGGGCACAAGAGAACTCTTCAGGTGCTGGAAGTATTCTATATAATAATTGTGGTAGTCATACGGATAAGTCATTTGTCAAAACATCAAATGTACATTTAAAATGAGTGTATTTTATTATGCATAAAACTATACCTTTTAAAATTGACTTTTACAAAAACAGAAGAGCCCTTTTTATGTGTTCCTTTTGCATTTAAAATTAAAAGGGCGGGAGGAAAAAGTAAGAAAAGGCTGAGAGATGAACCAATCCTCCCCACCCAACATGCCAATACCACCACCACCAACCCCCCTACCCTGCCCCGCACACTAAGCAGAACATTTTTTTTTAAGAATCAGAGAAACTATTTTAATTGGTTACATTTGTCCCATATGGTTCACAGGGAAATTTTTCGATTAAAGTGAGAGAATTTGTAAATGTAACCCAGGCCCAGGAAGGAGGCAAGTTATAAGTTAGTGTAATTAAGTCAAGGTTTTTATTTTGGGAGGAATAACATATAAACTTCAGTATTCTTGAGACTAAGGGATTCTGAGAAGAAAATCAATTTTTTGTGGCAGCAAAATATATTTGTTCTTAGACTATAAAACTGCAAAATGAGTGACAGCCATCACTGATGGAGAATTGGAACTAGATTTGAAGTATCTCTTTCCCTTCTGCTTTACCCCTTACTGATGGCCCAGAGAACATTCCTCTTCTTCACCCCACCCAGCCCCCTGAAGCTTGGGCAGCTGACCATATTTTGATATCCAAACAGCCTGAGTGTGCAAAAGGAAGGAGGTGACTTGGAGTTGAAACTTTACTTTAGAATGATCTAGAAGTGACAATTTGTCAATAAATCATGTGGCCAAACCCAGCAGGAAGGAGCCTTGCCCAAGTGAGGACACTGCAAAATTTCATGGTGAACAGGGTGTGGATATAGGGAGGGATGAAGAATTAGGGCCATTAATGAAATAAATTGATTGCAATCATTCTTCATGCATGCAGTTATTCAAGTCCCTCTCACATGCAAAGTCTACTCAGACCCATTGCAGGACCCACAAGTTTTTTCAGTTATTGTCTTAAGCTCAACGTCCTGACACAAATAATGTCAGTTCCCTGAGCAAAAACTCTGGTCGCTCTCCAGGGCATTTACAAAAGTGTGCAACACTCTTCACAATTTGACCTCAACTTCCTTTACAACGTCAATTGCTCTATAAGCTCAGCCTCCTCTCCTAGGCAGGCAATATCTAGCCTCTCTCTATTACTTACCACACCTAGCACATTATGCTCTTCTGTGTGTTGATGGCTCACTCTGGCTCTTCTTTCTTTCTTTACTGCCCCTAAGCAAAGAACATTTCTATCACTATGCTGTGAGTTCCATAAATGGAAGAAATGAAACTGATTCTTATTTGTATCCTTAGCACCTGGAACATGGTAAGTACTCAGTAAATGTCTGTTGTAAGAACTAAAACATTCAACTGTAAAAAAAAAAAAAATGGAGGCCTTTGCTTGCAGATAATTTAACTGAGTCAAACTTCATTGCTTTTTCTCCGTACATCAGTCTGGAAATCTGGAACTGGAAGTGGAACTCTAATCTACATGGTGCTTAGTAAGCAGTGACATTCAAGTCATAATTTACACAAGTAGATACAGGCATTTTCTTTGCTGGCATGTCATATCTACATGCACATTGTTTCTCTTCCTTGTCTGTTTATCCAGGAGGACTGAGAATCAATTTATTAGAAACCCCTCTCTTTCTGGTTTGTGCTTCAGTGTACTATTTGGGGGAAGAACTAAGGGAGGCTTAAAACACAGTTATAACATGACAGAGAAAGAAAGGGAACAAAAGAATGTGTAGGAGATGATTAAGTGCTTCTGAATTTACACAGTGAAATATGGACAGTTTAAATGTCTTTGCTACTTGCTTCTTTTCAAACTGTGAGCTTTTTCAAACACCCCATGCTGCTCCGAGATTAATTGAGTTCTGCATGCTTTCGGTTTGCTCCGGGTACCAAGGAGAAAGGATTTCCACAGCATCTGTATTTGTCAGAGCAAAGAGAATATCTCATTAATGTATGATTAATAGTCATTTGTAAAGTGATTAATTACTCATTTTGACAATAAACTGAGTCTGTGTACATGCCTTTGCTGGACTCAAGTTTCACATGTAGAAGAAAAAGAGAATGTCTTGCTTCTCCTTGCTTTCTTCCTGCACCAAGACTAGAAAAATCCAAAGACCTTTGCATATTCTGGTCTTGCCTGATTTCATCTGGTTTGTCTTTAAGAACAAAGGCCCTGAAATGGAAGCTCTCCAGCATGATTGATGGCTTCTCTTTCTATCTGCAAGTTGGAAATACAGAGAACAATTTTTTTCCCTGTAGGTCCTACTGCTTATTGGTACAAGAGTTATTTCCACTTTGCCGTAGAATTGATTTGCAACATTGGTGTATGAGTTTGGATATTTTTCTCACTGGCCCGTCACAAAGCATAAGTCAGCAAGTCTTCTGCAGTATGATGGATTATGTAGCCAGGAGCCTCCTAGTAATGTTGCCATTAAAAGGATGAGCACATTGTCATTAACTTTGGGGGGCTGGAATCATCCAAATTCTGTACCTTGACATCTCACAAACTATATTATTTAGTAGCACTCATTTCCCCCACATCCAATACTATCCACTGAACCTCGGGTAGGTTCCTGAATCTCTGATCGTCCATTCTGTAAAATAATGACATTAGGAACACACTAAAGAGTCAATAGCAATAGGTCTAAGCTTACATCCTGCTTCCTACCAAATAAAACCACTTATTTAATTCAAAAGAGGAAAAGAACAAAGAAAGTGGGGAAGAACACATGCTTATCTAAACTGTTACAAAGAATCATTCCTTTCAAGACATACTGAAGCACATTAAGAACTTAATTAACCAAATGAAAACAGGAGCAGAAAAATCATACTTAAAACTCCTGATTTCTAGTTTTTTGTTAAAACCATTTGGTAGCATAGAAATGCTCATCTCTTCCTCTCCTTGTCTTTCCTCTCCTCCACCTCTGTACGGTTTGGTGTAAGAATTATATGAGTGTGAGAGGGAGGTATATTACCAGAAGGCTCTTTTAGAACAAATTTCAGTAAAACTAAATAAAACAATGTAATAAAATAAATATTAAAAAATAATTGTGATGTGTCTGGGAGAGGCATCACAGTGGTTAAAAAAACAAACTGGCTTTGGATTATGACAGCTGGGTTTGAATCTTGGCTTCACTAATTTTTAATTGCATAGCATGAACAAGTAGCAATTTTATTAAGCCTCAGTTTTATTTGTAAAATAAATATACTAGCATTTACCTATGAATATTGTAAGATTCGGATTTAATGCCTATAAAATGTACAAACAATGTCTGACACATAACTAAGTTTCCCTAAACTGATGTTAGATATCTAGATATCTATGCCTGTGTGAGTGTGTGTGTGTGTGTGTGTGTGTGTGTGTCCAACACTTTTAGTACCATTATTTCTCATCATTGAGAGATGCAACATGCCTACATAGCTTCAGGTACAACCATGGGGATATAGTTAAATGTCAGGGTCCAAGTGCTCTAGGGGTATATAAGGACACCTGAAAAGAGATCTACAGATTCTGAACAACCAAGGTCTATACCAATAAGAGATGAAGAAAAGTTTTACTCTTCAGAACATTGTGTTACATAGCCCTGACTTTAGTTACAACCTTTCCGGAGAATATTTAGACTGAAAATTATATCTTTTAATAACTGACAGGTTATTTTTTCTCCATACTAACAGTCAACACACTGAAAAGCACACTGTATCACCAGTTATCCTCGACAGACGTGGCCATATTACCATTTTCCAAAACTGTGTGACTCAGATGGGGAAATGAGAAGCTTCTGAAGTGGAGAGCTTAAAGAATACAGCTAATATTCTTTTCTAATATTCTTCTCTTATCATTCTAAGACATATTTTCTTTTCACATTTTATCATCTCTGATTGAAATCAGAAATGTCTTATAATCAATAGTCGGCCTCAGTTTAATTGGCAGCATTTTTTATTTCTTAATGGAACATAAAATATTAGTGTGACATAATTGATGAAGTCTTAGATTTGATGAAATATATTAAGTGGCTTGTGTGAACAAGAGCAGATATTGCCATAGAATACTCAGGGGTTCCATTAGGTGGACTCTGGAGGGCAATGAGGGTACCACCATGGGACAGCAGAGCCCATGTCTGTACACTGCATACCACTTGTCAATTTAGCCAATGTTTTAAGGTGAAAGAGCTGTTATGGATTTTGGTGGCAGAATATGTCTCAATTTAATAACAGTATAATTGAGAAGAGTGTTAGATAGGGTAGCAACTTTTTTGAATATGTAATAATAATTTCTATAAAGCATAAAACAATGGCCCTATCTTCTGAGATAAGCATAGTAAACTTAATAGGAATTAATAGAGTGCTTTATTGTCACTTGACAACTTCCTTACCAAATTCACCATAAAACTAAATTATATATCTCTAAGAAAACTCAATCAATATCATAGCCAAGTCATGATGTTATTTTGTGTAACTTCAAGCCAGCAATAAATATCTTTTGATTTTTTGATTTGCTCTAAGTGTCTGAAATGAAGTGAAATACTACCTGAAAGCAACTAGTTGACATCTTCCATTTTATTCTTAAGTTTTCTTAAGTCTTTGAATTCAGTCCTCCCAGGAATATTTTTTACGTTAAGAAATTTCTCGCTATAGTTTTACTGTTTTTCAGTTAATGCAAATGACATAATGACAGGATCATATGTATTATTTATAAATGGATAAGAAAATGAGCTTTATCTTTGGCATGAATGATTCCTGCCCTAAAATAAGGAAGAATGTTATATTACTAAAGATTTGTAATAATGAGAAAGTTACTGAGAAAGGTGTTGAATTATCCTTTCTTTCAAATAGAATTTACATATCTATTACTTAGAATTTACCTACTATAGTTAGGGAGAAAAAAGTGAGTTCTAAATCCTCAGTTAAATCATAACTATGTTTTAATTCAATGATAGACATTCATTTACCAAAATCTGTAGTAGGTGGGACTCTCAGAAATAAAGAATAAAGTTTGTCTTCCCTGAATTATGTAACTTAAATCAAAATTGGGCACATCAAACATATTCCAAATTAGTAATATATTACACTCCTTCTTAAATATGTTCAGACATGGGGATTAAAGAGGGATTTTTCCATTAAGCTAAAAAGCAATGATAAAGCACAATAAGCCAATCCCAGATTCATATTTATTTTATTTATTTATTTATTTTTATTTATGCTTTGGCTGTGTTGGGTCTTCGTTGCTGCACATGGGCTTTCTCTAGTTGTGGCGAGCGGGGACTACTCTTTGTTGCGGTGCCTGGGCTTCTCATTGTGGTGGCTTCTCTTGTTGTGGAGCACGGGCTCTAGGCAAGCGAGCTTCTGTAGTTGTAGCACGCGGACTCAGTAGCTGTGGCTCACAGGCTCTAGAGTGCAGGCTCGGTAGTTGTGGCGCATGGTCTTAGTTGCTCACAGCATATGGGATCTTCCCGGACCAGGGCTCAAACCCATGTCCTCTGTACTGGAAGTCAGATTCTTAACCACTGTGCCACCAGGGAAGCCCCCAATTTCATATTTAAAAGTCTGTCCTTAATAATAAACATAACAGTAGAGTGGAATGAAATTCTACTCAGTTAATAGCAAAAGATTGCCTTTCTCTGAAACTAAGATCAAATTCAAGAAAATGGGAATTCCAGATTTATTTGTAATTTGGATAATTATCTAAATGGATTTGAGTTCTGTGATTATTCTATGGATCATCCTAATCTTAGCCATCTTCACTCATTAAGGTATTCACTGAAAATATTTAATATTTAAAATCACTGGTGTGACATTTCCGATATTTGCTCTCTCTTTCTCCTTAGCATGTATATTTTCAGGGTGTGTGTGTGTGTATGTGTGTGTGTGTGTGTGTGTGTGTGTGTGTTTATCTATGTTAACCATGAGAAGATAACAACTCTATCCACCACTCCAAACCCACTTGATTTCCCACTCAACCCTTGACAGTCACTGACGAATGATGGAATCCAGTTTAATTATAACTTTTTGATGTCTGTTCTATGTTAGTACTCTTCTCTTGGCTCAATAGCATTCTCTTATGTGTGTTTTTATTCAGATTACTTAGTTTTAACCTATTTAGGTTCATACCCCTCTTTGGAATTACCATGAAATCTGAGGACAGGTTCCTTTCCAGAATACTGTTAAGTTCACACAGACTAACTCTCCACAGAAACTCAATGGGTGTGTGGCATTTAACATAATGGAAGAGACAGGTGAGATGAGAGTGATGGGTCTATGGCACATGGACAGCATACGTTCACTTGATTTTTGCGAGAAGGTGACACAGCTGTAGCCCTTTTGCTCTAAGAGAAGAAAGAAATGCAGACCTTCATGTGAAATCTCCAGAATTTTGAATGTGAAAAACTAATTCAATTTTAAGGCCAAACTGACATATTTCAATTTTAAGGCCAAACTGACATATTTTGGAGCCCAGAGTAGCTAGTGAGCCCTTCAGGCATGCAACCCCTGCCCAGGGAATCCAGCTAAAGACCCCTTCTCTCAACAATAGAATTGCTACAGCCATTCCCAGAAGAGCCATTCCCACCTGCCTTAAAGAGAGGGTGGAACTGACAGCAACAGGTTTCAATTCAGTAACTTGTAGGTGATATTTAGAGATGCCTCTAATCAGATGGATTTTCTCATAATCTCAAATACACAATCCAATATTTCTGATGTGTTCTGTTCCCACAGGTTCTCTCATCTCTCAAATATCTTCCAAATTCACAGGGTACACGCACAATATATCTTTACTTAGGACCTATCATTTCCTGGCTCTGTGCTAGGCACTGGAGATACAATGAAAATAAACACAGCCCTTCCCTTGCAGGCAATCACAGACTACTAGGACTAGAGATATACAGAGAATTCATCGTATGATGTCTGTGATATTGTAATAAATGAAATAGCAAGGTACGATAGAAACATGAAAACGAAATGGGGCAACTCTCTGTGGGAATTCATGAAAGATTTCACAGAAAAGCAAATCCTTGGGGAGAAGTCACCAAGCAGAGAAGGAGAGGATGTATGTTCCAGACTGAGGGAGGATAATGGGTGATAGCAAAGAGGAGGGAAACAGAATAGAGCACTACAGTGCTTTGGAAAGCATCAAGGGGCTTTACATGGCTAGAGTGAAGGTTCAGGATTGTACTTACAGAGATGGGTGGGGGCCTTGAATGCTCTGCTCTGCGTGCCATCCGAAAGAGTTGAGTTTTTCCTGTTCAGGATGGATAGAAGTAGGGTAGTGAAATGATAACTTCAGGATATTCAAATAAGACTCCATATGATCCAATTTTTCCTGGTAGTTAGGCACTCTGAGTCTCATCATAGGCCATCCCCACTCAAGGTGGCCCATCTATATACGAAGAAATGTGTACGAGCAGTTTGGTCCCGCACCCCATGCAGTTTAATTTCCTTGAGGCTGCTTTCAAGCTGGCAGAACCAAAACAGCAGCAAACTGTATTTTCAGATTAAACAGAATTAAGGGAGGAAAAAGAAAGGAAATTAAAAACAGGTGTATCTGCTCTCAGTGAGAGAAGAAAGGAGTAAGTTAAGCTAGTCCACATGGAGAGACATTTGAAATGGAACTCAAGAACTGGCCTCATATAGAGACACAAGAACCTGAACTCCTTTGCTCTGCCTGATTACTTCTGCAATAACTTGCTAGTTTTATTTAGGAATCTCTCTAGTTGGGGAGGGAGTCTCTTATGTCCGTCAAGTACCAGCAGTATATAAATGAAATAGCATTATAAAACAACAGACAGATATCTGCACCTATGCATATTAATGATGTGTTAATTTCCTGCTGTGGTTCAGAATTCATAATGAGCTTTCTTTCTGCCATGTGCACAGTGGCACAGTATAGGTAACATGTGTGCAATCACACCTTTAAAATAAATGCAGTCCATTAATCAAATATGGCCCAGGGTAGCAGGGAAAAGAAATCTTGAAAATGTGATTTTTATTTTATTGCTTACCCCTCCATGCAAGTTTTGGCTCCTGGCCACTGACGGAGAGCTATTCCATGTGGCAAGGGACCTGAAGCTGACTGTAAGGAAACCTGCTGTGTTTCTTCAGTTTCTTTTTAAAACTGAACACAGCATTTTAAAAATCAACTGAGTTCAGACTCTTTCTTCCATGCACATAGCTGTGTAGTAATAGAGCCCAAATCCTGGTCCAAGAGAAGCTGTGTTATAGCATAAAGGGGAAGAGAGATCACTGCAAGAGCCAAAACCATTCCTTCAGTCCCATTCACATACTTG